>NC_055975.1:9186630-9496630 GCF_018492685.1 Alosa sapidissima
GTGTATATATTGTGAATATGGATAATACAGTGTGATTTTTTAATGTTAAACGTTGCAATTGGTGAATAAACTCTTTTGAGAGGTGGATAAGCTCTATTTTTGAAATTTCAGTGGTGGATAAACTGTGTTTACTTGCGTTTATCCTCCACTACAGCCCTGGAACCTGCATAATTTACCATCAGAATAGCAGCTGAACTGGACAGTGAGAACAGCAGGGGAAGTCATTGGTGACCCTCTCCCGTCACTGTCTGAGGTCTTATAATGCTTTATCTGTAGCGCCGGTATCATCAAAGACTTATGGGCACTTCAGTGTCTATACAAAATTACTGAATGGAGAGTCACATTTCTGTGTTTCTCCCTTGATGATACCAGTAAAGAATAGGTGAAATCTTTGTGTTCACATCACATACTGGATTTGAACAATGTGTTTACTGCAGGCTGTGTATGGAAAAACAAATTGAATTTAACATAGGCATACCTCATACGTGAAAAGTAATGAATCATACAGTATCTGATCTTTCTTATTGTAGGCCTTATACAATATATTTGGCCTTATATATATCTTATATATAAGGCCAAAGACAAATATGGGAAGACAATCATTTCATTTTGTGAACCCTGCCCTTGTAGAATTATGATCAAAAGTACAAAGAAAATAGTCAGATATTACCTGTATTTTCTCATTACTATTTTAATGTCTTAATGTCTTAGGAAAGAGTATACAAATAAACATATATTTTCCAAGCATGATTTTCCATCTCCTACTTCAGACTGAAGTTATTGCTCCTCAGAGGAACTGATCTGCGTGACTGTGCCATACTGGAAGCACAGTAATATACTGCTGAGTCCTCAGCCTCCAGACTGTGGATCTGTAGAGAGCCTGTCTTCACCACTGGACGGTTAAAGGCATATTTTTGCTTATCAAACGGAGCTACTATTTCCGTAGTTCCCTTATTCCTGGAGAAGGCAACAAGACTCAGGTCTTTGTTACTACCCTGTCTGTACCAAAACATGTACAAATAGCTTTCATCATCAGTCCCACAGTGTAGTGTTTCAGAATTGTTCCTTGTTAATACATCTGACGTAATCTGAACAATGTTCAGTCCAAATGAATCTGTAGGGAAAGATATGAGCTTTTAATTAATACATATTACATATTAAATAGAGTTAAATCTATTTTTACAATTTTGAACTTTAAAGAAAGCCTCACTGGAAGAGAGAAGCAAAGCCCAAAGTATATGGAGTAACCACATCTTGAAACAAGTCTAGAGGAATGAAGAGTGATATTTTAGCCTGCATTCCTAGCTCCTCCCCCTTTCTTTTGTCAGACATCACATGTCATTATGACATGACCTTGATATTTGAATTCAGGCTCATTTGTGTTGATGCAGTATATCAACTTCAGAGGCGGACCAGCCAACACACTCTGGCCCAATCACCTTCTCCAAGGGCACCACTGACTGAAAGCGCACTGTACTCTACTCACCTCTTGTATCACTTCCTGGTTCAGAACCTGCATAATTTACTGGACTGTGAGAACAGTTTGGATGTCATCTCTCACTGTCTGAGGTCCCTTAACAAATGTTATATCTGTAGCTCCACTATCATCAGATATTCCTCCCAATCAATTTTCCCTCCTGCCATCAGGGATAAGGGGACAGGACTTAAGTTTCTTATCAGGCTCATACGATATTGAGCTTGAACTTAGACATATAGCTCATAACAACATTGAAAACCATACTGCTTATGCGTCTTTCAGAACCACAGTGGCATGGAGAGAGAGCGGTCGCGGATAAGCATTGAACACATTATAAGCAACCAATTTTTATAAACCATCTATAACCAACCAATTTTTATAAACCGCTATAAACCATCCATATATTGGTCAGTGTTGTTCAAGTAAGGCAAGCAGCAGGCTACTAACCTATGAAGGCTAATTAAAAGGCCCAGCCAAAATTGATTTGGCCCATCCAAAACTGAAATCCTGGCAAGAGGTGGGTAAACTATGAATATGATCACGGTAAGGTAGACTGCGCCATGCATTATTGGATTTTTAAAAAAGGCGTTTAGAACATGTTTGTTGGTGGTGGAGGTTATTATCCAATGTTTAAAAACATAACCAGTTTTTATTAAATGGTTCCGAGTGTTGATGAGTGTATATATTGTGAATATGGATAATACAGTGTGATTTTTTAATGTTAAACGTTGCAATTGGTGAATAAACTCTTTTGAGAGGTGGATAAGCTCTATTTTTGAAATTTCAGTGGTGGATAAACTGTGTTTACTTGCGTTTATCCTCCACTACAGCCCTGGAACCTGCATAATTTACCATCAGAATAGCAGCTGAACTGGACAGTGAGAACAGCAGGGGAAGTCATTGGTGACCCTCTCCCGTCACTGTCTGAGGTCTTATAATGCTTTATCTGTAGCGCCGGTATCATCAAAGACTTATGGGCACTTCAGTGTCTATACAAAATTACTGAATGGAGAGTCACATTTCTGTGTTTCTCCCTTGATGATACCAGTAAAGAATAGGTGAAATCTTTGTGTTCACATCACATACTGGATTTGAACAATGTGTTTACTGCAGGCTGTGTATGGAAAAACAAATTGAATTTAACATAGGCATACCTCATACGTGAAAAGTAATGAATCATACAGTATCTGATCTTTCTTATTGTAGGCCTTATACAATATATTTGGCCTTATATATATCTTATATATAAGGCCAAAGACAAATATGGGAAGACAATCATTTCATTTTGTGAACCCTGCCCTTGTAGAATTATGATCAAAAGTACAAAGAAAATAGTCAGATATTACCTGTATTTTCTCATTACTATTTTAATGTCTTAATGTCTTAGGAAAGAGTATACAAATAAACATATATTTTCCAAGCATGATTTTCCATCTCCTACTTCAGACTGAAGTTATTGCTCCTCAGAGGAACTGATCTGCGTGACTGTGCCATACTGGAAGCACAGTAATATACTGCTGAGTCCTCAGCCTCCAGACTGTGGATCTGTAGAGAGCCTGTCTTCACCACTGGACGGTTAAAGGCATATTTTTGCTTATCAAACGGAGCTACTATTTCCGTAGTTCCCTTATTCCTGGAGAAGGCAACAAGACTCAGGTCTTTGTTACTACCCTGTCTGTACCAAAACATGTACAAATAGCTTTCATCATCAGTCCCACAGTGTAGTGTTTCAGAATTGTTCCTTGTTAATACATCTGACGTAATCTGAACAATGTTCAGTCCAAATGAATCTGTAGGGAAAGATATGAGCTTTTAATTAATACATATTACATATTAAATAGAGTTAAATCTATTTTTACAATTTTGAACTTTAAAGAAAGCCTCACTGGAAGAGAGAAGCAAAGCCCAAAGTATATGGAGTAACCACATCTTGAAACAAGTCTAGAGGAATGAAGAGTGATATTTTAGCCTGCATTCCTAGCTCCTCCCCCTTTCTTTTGTCAGACATCACATGTCATTATGACATGACCTTGATATTTGAATTCAGGCTCATTTGTGTTGATGCAGTATATCAACTTCAGAGGCGGACCAGCCAACACACTCTGGCCCAATCACCTTCTCCAAGGGCACCACTGACTGAAAGCGCACTGTACTCTACTCACCTCTTGTATCACTTCCTGGTTCAGAACCTGCATAATTTACTGGACTGTGAGAACAGTTTGGATGTCATCTCTCACTGTCTGAGGTCCCTTAACAAATGTTATATCTGTAGCTCCACTATCATCAGATATTCCTCCCAATCAATTTTCCCTCCTGCCATCAGGGATAAGGGGACAGGACTTAAGTTTCTTATCAGGCTCATACGATATTGAGCTTGAACTTAGACATATAGCTCATAACAACATTGAAAACCATACTGCTTATGCGTCTTTCAGAACCACAGTGGCATGGAGAGAGAGCGGTCGCGGATAAGCATTGAACACATTATAAGCAACCAATTTTTATAAACCATCTATAACCAACCAATTTTTATAAACCGCTATAAACCATCCATATATTGGTCAGTGTTGTTCAAGTAAGGCAAGCAGCAGGCTACTAACCTATGAAGGCTAATTAAAAGGCCCAGCCAAAATTGATTTGGCCCATCCAAAACTGAAATCCTGGCATCGTGCCTGGCGTATGTATTGTGTTTGTTTATATCCTCAGACTAATGTCATTTTTAATGATGTTTTTGTTCTCTTTTCCTAATCTTTAAACTAGTGTCATCTATTTATGCACACCAAGAGGAACAGTGTTGACCATAATTGCATGATATTATGACATCTTCATCTACTATGAAATCTTGAAATGTATTGTGTAATTTAAATCATTTGTGATTGCAACCATATGTCATATGCATATGTATATGCAATAAATACGTAATGGAATGCATGCAATGCAATTAATGTAAAAACTGAACATGAGTCTCCTGTTATAAATTAATTTTGCACTTAATTAAACTGGTAAAACAAACTAATATAATTGGGATCACTCCCTCTAAAAGTTAAAATGTACTCACTTCCTACAGAATGATCATTATTTCAGTTCTAACTGTTGCTGAGACCTCTAACACCCAAATAATGTAAAGACTATTAGTGTAGCAAGTATTGAATAGCCTAAAAGGGGACATTGGAATTTGATCATTGGAATAGAAATGTACAGGAATTTTAACATATATTGTAATTTTGTTTATGCTTACTAGTACTATATTACTGTAATTTCCAATAATGTACAGTGATATAATTCACCAAATTGGATGAAAAGGTAAAATGTTTTGGAATCGCACTGTGAAATCAGGTGTTACTCTGGTGCGACATCAGAGGGCAGACTAGATTAAAAAATGAGAGATCAAATCATCTCTGCTATGATGAGGTTGTTGTGCAGTTGACATGCTGAACTGTGTCACTGTGCACTACTGGTAGCGCAGAAGTATGTGGCAGAGTCTGCAGATACTAGATCCTTAATCTCCAGCGAGGACTTCAACAGCTTTGGACGAGTGAGCGTGTATTTTGTAATATTAAAAGGTGTCTCTATTTGTGCATTACCTTCACCTGAAGAATAACCAATCATGTTCAGCTCTCTATTGTTCTGTTTGTACCAGAACAGGTAGTAATGCTCCTTATCATCATGTTGACAGTTCAGGATCACAGATTTGGTTATGGGTATTAATGAAATTGGTGGACTTTGGTGAATATTTACTCCAAAGGTGGACCCTGTGTAACAACAGATAGAAACAACTTTCAATCATGAAATCATACAACTCCTGAATAAATTAATAAATGCTCCAAAAAAGATACCAACAAGGAAAGTCTACTAATAACTAACAGTCTAGAAAGAACTCTGTCCGCAAACATAATGCTGACAAAACAGGATCACTGATTTGGTTTCTATATAATCGGCACTAATAAAATCGGTATCCACTGGAACATCTTTAGTCCAGAGGAAGACCATATATAGACATTTTCAAGATAATGTTCAAATTTTACATAGAATTGTGCCTCACTGACTAATATGTATGATAGTTGGAAGTCCATAGTTCTATTCAAAAAGAAGCATACTGTATCTGCAAAAACTTCTGTCGGTTGACCCATTTCTTACTTGTAGTGATAAGAAGAGACACCAGTGCAAAGATGTGCTGCATTTTTCTGGTGAAAGAGCCAATAAGACTTGCCCTAATATGTGTCTTTCCTTTTGCCTCTGCTCTGCTCACCTGTTTCCTCTGCATTGCAGTCCACATACAGTATAGCCTGCTTGATCACATGACACCAGCATGTCACATGTGATCTGACACAGTCACCATGAGTGGAAATTATCCGTTATGAGCTCAAGAATAAACTTCAGAATTATTTTTAAAATTCCGTTTAATTGCCACTAGTGGCAAAACGGAATTTCGTAACAATAAAGAATCCTTGAGTGACATAATGGTAATAGGCCTAACTAAAGTAACTCAGCGTTTTATCATCATGACATGTATGTTCATTAAAGTTTCTTTAATATTTTTAGCTGTTTTTGATAAATCAAATTAATGGACAAGTCAGATGGGCCTTTGCTGGGTCTCAGCTGAGGATTTGTGAAAGAGCTGGAGATGATGCTGCTAGTGCTGCTTCCAACTTCTCCCCCCGGACTGAGTTCCTGTCCAGCCTCTCCACACCAGACTGAGTTCCTGTCCAGCCTCTCCACACCAGACTGAGTTCCTGTCCAGCCTCAGAACACCTGAATGACGCCTGTCCATCTCCCCCAGACTGAGTTCCTGTTCTCCCCCCAGACTGAGTTCCTGTTCAGCAGTGCAGCTGATCTGTGAGACTGTGCTTTGCTAGACGCACAATAGTACAATGCTGAGTCTCCAGCATCGAGACTGTAGATCTCCAGAGAGGATTTCTCAACTTCCCCTCGGCTTAGTTTATATTTGGAGTCTTTATGCGGAGCCACTATTTCGGCATATCCTATATTGATGGAGAAAGCAACAAGGCTCAGCTCCCCATTTCTGCTCTGCCTATACCAATACATGTAATAGTAGGTGCTACCATCATGTTTACAATGTAACGTTTCCTCATTGTTCTTTGTTAATACGTTCTCAGGATTCTGAACAATGTCTAATCCAGAGCAACCTGCAAGAGATAAAAGTAACATTTCAATTATGTGACATCAGAATAATTGCCAACGTTGTTTTTACATTAAATCTATAACCCACCCTTTCTGAGAAGCAAACCCTGAAAAAGCAATAGTAGCCACATTCCTGATGTTTGAACAAGAATACAGTGAGACAGGAGTCAGACTATCTGGCTCCTCCTGCAATCTTTTCAGTGATTCATCAGATGACATCATTAGTAAAAACTGGAAGTGACATCACAAGCTTTCAACTCATTTTTAAAAAGTTTTAAGATTTAATAACCATATGAAGTTGTAAGATTTTACTGTTTACCCTGTCTAAGAACATCATATGCTACTTTATGTCCCACATGGTGATCTTATCAATACAACACACAAAGGTCCATGCTATGGCCTCTCCTGGGGCCAGGAAGAACACTAACATTTGTAGAATCGGTATGGGGAGGACCTCTGAGAACCATTCCAGTCAAAGTGGAGAAGATTTAATTAGAACAAAAGGTGACCAGACCATGGTATTAACATTTAGAGGATAGGAGGGACTTGCGATTGAAACAGAATACATGCCAAGAGTTTGAGAAGCTAGGTTCACTCATCAAGGTTCTCTCATCAAAGTTCACTACAAGATCGGTGCCTGGAAGTACATCCCACGTGCTTCTGTGATTGTTTTTCATTGAAATGAAGATTGAAGCTTAGTTAACTGAAGAAACATCCTTTTTTCCTATGAACAACTCATGTTTTTCTTACAAAGTGTATCTGCTACATGAACTAGTAAGAATGTAGCTTTGTTTTATACAATTTTAGCTATTCAACTGAAACTAATAAACTGTTAGTATATTAGTTTAAAAAAACATAACGGCCTCCTTTTGGTGTTCAGATTCAGTACATGCTGCTGGTGAAAACCACTCCGTTCCCTCTGCCCAGAGTAAAGTTGAGTTAACATGTACAGTATACATACAGAGTTCTTCCTACAAGATGTGCTACAAGATGTAACTTAATGACATTTAAATCAATGAGTAAGGCTAACTACACACACAGTACTAGTGCACATCGTGTCAGCCAGGATAATATGAGATATCATCTCTCTCAGCTGTGATGAGGTTGTTGTGCAGTTGAGATGCTGAACAGTGTCACTGTGCACTTCTGGTAGCGCAGAAGTATGTGGCAGAGTCTGCAGATACTAGATCATTAATCTCCAGTGAGGAGTTCAACAGCTTTGGACGAGTGAATTTGTATTTTGAGCTATTAAAAGGTTTCTCTATTTTTACATTATCTTCACCAAAAGAGTAACCAATCATGTTCAGCTCTCCATAGTTCTGCTGTCTGTACCAGAACAGGTTGTCATGATTTGTATCATCATGCTGACAGCCCAGGATCACGGATGTGGTTTGTGCTGGTAATAATGCAATTGGGGGACTTTGGTGAATATTTACTCCAAAAGTGGACCCTGTGTAACAAGAGATAGAAACCGCGTTCAATCATGACACCAAACATCATACAGTACAACTTCTGAATAAATAATGCATATTCCAAAAAAGATGAAACTACTAAGTAACATTCACTAATACTAATGTTCAATCATGACATCATACAACAACAATAAATGTTAGATGGTAACACGGAAAGTCTACTAATGACTAACAGTCTAGTTCTGTACAGAAAGAGTTATCGGCAAACGCCTGCTTTTCAAACTGCTGATAGAACAGGATCACTGATTTGGTTTCTATATAATCGGCACTAATAAAATTGGTGGCCACTGGAACATTTTTACTCCAGAGGAATAAATGTTCAAGACAAAGTTCAAATTTGATATAGATGTCTACAGAAATGGATATAATCTGTCCTTTTACGAAGGTTATTGGAATGTCTAACTCTATTCAAGAAGAAGTATAGTATCTGCAAAAGCTTTGGTGTATGTGACCCATTTCTTACTTGTGGTGATAAGAAGAGACACCAGTGCAAAGATGTGCTGCATTGTTCTGGTGAAAGAGCCAATAAGACTTGCCCTAATATGTGTCTTTCCTTTTGCCTCTGCTCTGCTCACCGGTTTCCTCTGCATTGCAGTCCACGTACAGTATAGAATGCTTGATCACATGACACCAGCATGCCACATGTGATCTGACACAGTCACCATGAGTGGAAATGATCCGTTATGAGCTGCTATCATTCAGTGTCATGTCCTTAAAGAAGAGTAGGATAGCAAAAGAAGAGTAGGATGCAAAGAAGAGTAGAATATAATTACAGGGTAAAATTAAGAGAAACTAAGCTACTGGGATAACTGATGAAAAAAGGGAACAATACATGACATTACAGAAGAAAGCAACAACACATATCAGTTGCATCTGTCCTGTGTTTATGCATACTAGATTATTATTGTTATCCACTGGAAGCGGAACATAATATGGCAATAAAAGCTGGGGACATCCCACATTGGTGACATTTGGTATGTTCTGAGATTTAATCACCAAGTGTACTACATGAACTGGTAGGAATGTTGCTTTGTTTTATAACATTTATTTGACCTACCGGTATTCAAGTACACTAATATGTTGTTGTAAATGTAAAATATCTGTAAAGCCTTTTTAATGGTCTCCTTCTCATGTTCAGGTTCATTGAAGGCTGCTGGTGAAACCCACATGGTTTCCTCTGCCCTGATCAGACTGAAGCCCAAAGTTACTGTAAATTACCATACTGTACGTACAGTGAGTTCTTCCTACAAGATGTGCTAGATGCAATTTATGATATTAAAATCAATGATATGGGTAAGGCTCACTAGTTTACACACACAGTACTAGTGCACATCGTGTCAGAATAATATGAGCGATATCATCTCTTTCAGCTGTGATGAGGTTGTTGTGCAGTTGGCATGCTGAACAGTGTCACTGTGCACTACTGGTAGCACAGAAGTATGTGGCAGAGTCTGCAGATACTAGATCATTAATCACCAGCAAGGAGTTCAAAACGTCTGGACGAGTGAGTGTGTAGTGAGTGTGAACTATTAAAAGGTGTCTCTATTTGTGCATTATCTTTAGTAAGAGAATAACCAATCATGTTCAGTTCTCCTTTTGTCTGCTGTCTGTACCAGAACAGATAACGATGAGTTGTGTCATCATGCTGACAGTCCAGGCGCATTGATTTGGTTTGTAGCATTAATGAAATTGGGGGACTTTGGTGAATATTTACTCCGAACGTGAACCCTGTGTAACAAAAGACAGAAACAACTTTCAATGGTAACATCATCATACAACTCCATAATAAATGTAACAACAAGTGTTACAAAAAGGATGAATCAAACAAGGAAAGTCTACTTATAAGTAATCGTCTAGTTCTGTTCAGAAAGAGTTCATCAAAAACTCTGTATCAAAAAGAGGTATATCTGCAAAAACTTCTGTCGGTTGACCCATTTCTTACTTGTGGTGATAAGAGACACCAGTGCAAAGATGTGCTGCATTTTTCTGGTGAAAGAGCCAATAAGACTTGCCCTAATATGTGTCTCTCCTTTTGCCTCTGCTCTGCTCACCTGTTTCCTCTGCATTGCAGTCCACATACAGTATAGCCTGCTTGATCACATGACACCAGCATGCCACATGTGATCTGACACAATCACCATGATTGGAAATGATCCGTTATGAGCTGCTATCTTTCACAGTGGCATGTCCTTAAAGAAGAGTAGGATAGCAAAAGTAGATTAGGATGCTATAACAGGATAAAATTAATGAAATCATTTTGAAAAGAAGTAAGCTACTAGGATAAGTGATGAAAATGGCATTACAGAAGAAAGTAGCAAAACACATCAGTTGCATCTGTCCTGTGTTTGTACATACTGGATTATCTACGACATGAACTGGTAGAAATGTTGCTTTGTTTGAAATCATTGGACCTCAAGTAAACTAATATGTTGTTGTACATGGAAAACATCTGTAGAACCTTTTTAATGGTCTCCTCTGTGCTCAGATTCAGTACACTGCTGGTGAAAGCAAAAACCCTTTCTTCTGCCCTGATCAGCGTGAAGCTCAAAGTTAAGTTAACACATACAGTTTTCCCTACAAGATGTGCTACATGATGTAACTTAATGACATTTAAATCATTGATTTGGGTAAGGCTAACGAGTTTACACACACAGTACTAGTGCACATCATGTCAGGATAATATGAGAGATATCATCTCTCTCAGCTGTGATGCGGTTGTTGTGCAGTTGGCATGCTGAACAGTGTCACTGTGCACTACTGGTAGCACAGAAGTATGTGGCAGAGTCTGCAGATACTAGATCATTAATCACCAGCAAGGAGTTCAACACGTCCGGACGAGTGAGTGAGTGAGTATTTTGAACTTTCAAAAGGTGTCTCTATATGTGTATTATCTTTCCCAATAGAATAACCAATCATGTTTAGTTCTCCATTTGTCTTCTGTCTGTACCAGAACAGGTTGTAATGAGTTGTATCATCATGCTGACAGTCCAAAGTCATAGATTTGTTTATGGGTATTAATGAAATTGGGGGAAGCTGTTGAATATTTACTCCAAAGGTGGACCCTGTGTAACAACAGACAGAAACAACTTTCAATTATGACATCATACATCGTACAACTCCTGAATAAATATTACAAAAAGGATGATACTAACAAAGAAAGTCTAGTACTATTAACTCACAGCCCAGTACTGTTCAGAAAGAGCTCTACCTGCAAATGCCTCCTTACCTGCACTGATGAGAAGGCAGAGCAACAAAGAGATCTGCTGCATTCTGCCAGTGTAAAAGCCAATGAGAGCTAGCGTGCCACGTAGCTTTTCTTTTTGCCTTTGCCCTCGATGGCTTTGTGTCGTCCTCTTGAAGGAGGAAAGTGATATTGTGGTTGACACTGGGTGACACCTGGGTTCTTTTTTTCGGAACAGGTTTAAAGGGACACTAGGCAAGCCTGATGCTTTTTCTCTAGGAAGGTCCCCCTAGCGTCTGTACGTGTAGATACATGTGCGAGCCCTCGCTCGGTCTGAAGCTCTTTTCCTTTTCTTTGCATCTTCCATTAAGGGTTTTCGCTACTTCTTCGCCGGCTCTGTCATTATACACATGTTTGCAACAATTGCTAGCGTTTCGTTGGCCTGCCTCTGTGCTGGGGATGCAGGATGTAAACTGATCCTGCTTCTCGCCATGTCTGAGACTTTGTGAGACTGAAGGTCTCTGGGTCGGATACACCAAACTTGCAAGCGGGATATTCTTCCTACAGGCAGTAAGGGCGGGCGAGAGAGTCTTCATTCGCCCTGCAATGAGTAATTTAACCATATACTGATTTACGAAGATGATTAATTAACACGAAAACGTTGCCTGGTGTCCCTTTAAAGTGTATTCACAAGTCAAGAGTCTGTATGAGCATTCATTTAGCACCATGACGGTACCCAGTTAGTCAAAAATTGATGAAAAGAATCCTAATCCTACGTGATCAACAAAGTCAGAGACTTCATTCTCTGTACTTTAAGTTAGTTTAGCATCAGCATTTGTTTGAAGTTGTTATTCTAAGCTAAAAAACTGTATTGTGTTGCTTTAAATACAAGAAGTGTAACTAGTCGGTTAAGGCAGTCACAGACAGTCCTGCACGGGTTGAATATTAAAATGGCAATATTGCAGGTGTTACTTTGTTGAGACATCAGAGGGCAGACTAGATTAATGAATGGCAGATCATATCATCTCTGCTATGATGAGGTTGTTGTGCTGTTGAGATGCTGAACTGTTTCACTGTGCACTACTGGTAGCACAGAAGTATATTGCAGAGTCTCCCATCTCCATAGCCGTGATATTCAGGGAGGACTTCAACACCTCACTGCGGGTAAGTGTGTATTTGCCCTTGTCCTTAAATGGTTCTTCTATAGTGCCACTATCTTTACCCAATGAAAAAGCAATGAGTTCCAGCTCCCCGTTGTTCTGCTGTCTGTACCACATCATACGTAAATAGTTGTTGTCGTCAATATTACAGTTCAGAGCCAATAATTTGGTTTTTAATGTTATGACTGAGTTCTGTGGCTCTTGCCAAACATTTACGCCAACTGTAGAACCTGTGTGGGAATAGAATATTTAACAATTTGTATTTTCATAGTCTTAAAATAATCTTTATATAATGGATTACTACTTTGCAAGATTATGTTCTCAAGCTAAATTAAATACTGAATTGTTTCTGAATAAGAAAATCATACGGCTTTGTATCTTGAAGTTCCAGTATGTGAGAGACTTGACGTGCCTTAATATCTCCAACCTCAAGTATGCAGCTAATAAGGAAATAGAATTGTTATTTAATTAAACAAGGTGAACTTCTCCCCACTGTGGAATGCAGAAAAGGATGCTACAAGGAAGGGAATTCAAACACACTCAACACCTTACCATCTATTGATGTCATTGTGGTTGAGATATCTGACATTTTTCTGTTAAAGATTGGCATGGAGACATGGTTGCCTTTGTCAGTGTCCCTATGTGAACTTGCACAGGTCAACTTGCATCTTTACTTGCGTACCACTTCACACCAGTGCTTCAGACCAGGGCTAATGCTTCAGCAATAGCCGTCACTGAAAAGCTGTAAGTGTTGTTGAACACAGCTGTTCTCACATTAGCTGATTGCGATAAACATAAACCATTGTTGCCTAATTACCAATTATTCATTACACCTGTGTGTAGTATCTACTTTTTTTTGTGTTTTTCACATTTAGTATTTTGCAGTATTTTTTAAAATACAAAAATACACACCAATAAAGTATTTTGATACAAAATACAGAGCCATTTCCTTCAACCCAATAAAATACAAATGACAAAATACTATTTTGCATTTGAAACACATATTACATGTTTCAGAAATACTACCCATCCCTGGGAACAGGCAGATTACATCTTTATAGTTGGCCATATGATGACATACTTAGGTTAATACTGTATTTCACCAGTTAGGGCACCAAAATGGCCAGTAGCTGCACTGTGTAGCCTATCTTGACATGTCTTTAAGTTTTGAGTTACAATATACAGGTAGTGGGCTCTCTGTTGATTTTAATGAGTAGGCCTAAGCCTAAAGTTACAGCATTTCTATCACAATTGACCAGACTTTGACCTTTTGTCTTCTTTAAACAAAATCAGTGTGCTTCACTGCCACACATACAAACTAGTGAGACTTAAATTGTTCCACTAGTTAACTAGTGGACAAAAACGGTCAGCTTGTTTGTGTTTTTGGGTGTAACTAGTTAACTAGTGAACAAAATATGCATGCCACTAGTTAACTAGTAAGGCCCACAACACCCTCACTAGTAAACTGGTGGGTATTTTGGCCTTTACATGTTAACAAGTGACCATTTTGGCATCTCACTAGTTAACTAGTGGGGCTGAAATGGCCTTCATTAGTTAACTAGTGGGCATTTTGGGGCACACTAGTAAACTAGTGACACTTTTTGCACCTCACTAGTTAACTAGTCGATGGAAATTGCCATCACTAGTTCACTAGTGGGTGTTTTGGTGAACACTAGTAAACTAGTGACACTTTTTAGACCTCACTAGTTAACTAGTGGGCATTTGTGTCTTCACTAGTTAACTAGTGAGCAGTTCTGCCTTCACTAGTTTACATGTAAGTGTCACACTGAAGCCACTAGTTTACTAGCTAGAGTACCTTTGGCTAGCATGTTAACTTGTGTGCCACATGCAAATGTTGTGGGTGGGTATTTTGTGAAATTCTGCACTGTGATTGGTTATCATGTTCTATTTGGACATAGGGAGGCAATAGAAAGCCTCAATTTCCAGAATACTTCGCCTCCTAATTTGAATTCTGCGCCACTGTTGAAGGGTAAAGTGTGGAAGTACAGTCTTGAGCTAGTTGGTCACACTCAGGAGAACGCAGAGGAGTAAGTTTGATGATGGGATTTTTATTTTTCCCAAATAAGGCCAATATTTGGCAATTTGGATAACAAAAATAAACAAAAGGAAAAAAAAAAAAAAAAAAATACTTTCAATAAATGAAACAAAAAATTGACATGATAGTCAAAAAACAATACAACAATCGTAGCCGGCAATAATGTTTGACCTTAACAAGTCACCATAGCACAGAGAGCAAATAGGACTCATGTCCTGTCACTTACTGCTCTCCCTATAAACTGACTGACACAGTATAAATAGGCCTGAGAATCACCACTAAGATTGGCACATACCAACTCTAAACCAAAAGACAGGGGTGTTCCAGGTAATCCATCATGAAAAAGCTAATACAGCCATCACCAATCACTCTATTACACTAGAAATACATATAAAATATCATTAGTCACCATGCTCCATTTGACATAGTCAAAACGTATATGAAACAGCTAAAAATATAAATTCACTAAACTATGAATCACTTCCGGTTGACCCGGAGGTTTCAACGATATTTAAACTGGACATTCGCGGCACACATTCTTTTATACAAACAAGACGAGACAAGACGAAACACCGGTAAGACAAACATAACGCTGTGATAACACATGTATCTATTGAGCTAAAAATAAACGGAACAGTTAAGACAAAGACATTTGTGTTGCGTGATTATTTTAACAGAATATGTGACGTGAATAGTAAATGATTGTAAACAGTAAGCGATGTAATGATAGTGGTTGGTAGCATGCAATAAATCACCGTAGTGTTTGATGGTATGTCGACTAGTTAAACAGCTACGGGATTACGGCAGAGGTGTATGATGAATGACAATGTTAACAAAGGATTTTAAAACTAGTATGGAGGTGAACTGAACACATAGACACGTCAGACAAACACACACAGGTAACAATGACACTCAGTCCGTTTGTATACTAAAGGTAGCGCCTCGCTACCGTGACGATGGGTATGCACCCGTCACACACCCCCCTTAAGAAGGAGCGTCCATCTCGTGGCGCCAGCCCTGTACCTCAAAGTAAATTTGTATGGTTGCAAGGACAGGTGCCAGCGAGTAATCCTGGAGTTAAAATCCCGCATGCGATGGAGCCATTGCAAAGGCCTATGGTCTGTCTCTAGGACAAACTCCTTCCCCACCAAATAGTACTTAAGAGTGTCTAGTGCCCATTTAATGGCGAGACACTCCTTTTCTATGGTGGAGTAACGGGTCTCCCGAGGGAAAAGTTTGCGGCTCACATATTGCACGGGCCTTTTGTCCTCCCCCTCACCTTGCAGCAACACAGCCCCTAGGCCAAGGCCTGAAGCGTCCGTCTGCACTGTGAAGGGCAAAGAGAAGTCGGGGCTTTGCAGCACCGGCTCATGGCACATGCTCTCCTGCAAATCCCGGAAAGCAGTCTCACACTCGGGAGTCCAGACCACCTTGTTAGGACTGGTCTTACGCGTGAGGTCAGTCAAAGCAACAGCTCGACTGGAGAAGTTAGGGATGAAGCGCCTGTACCAGCCGACCAGTCCCAAAAAGGATCTCACGCCCTTCTTGGTTGTGGGTGGCTGGCAGCTGCGGACGGCGTCCACCTTGTTGACTTGAGGACGGATAGTGCCACCACCCAGGACGTACCCAAGGTAGCACACTTCGGACCGGGCAAGCTGGCATTTGCTGGCGTTGACTACCAGCCCGGCCCAATGAATCCTCCGGAAGACGTCTCCCAGGTGCTCCAGATGCGCCTCCCATGAAGAGCTATGAATCACCACATCGTCAATGTATGCAGCAGCGTAGTCCTCAGCGCCGCTTAGCACCTGGTCCATGAGGCGCTGGAAACTTGCTGCGGCACCATGTAGTCCAAAGGGCATGACCCGGAACTGGAAGAGGCCAGATGGAGCTCTGAAGGCCGTCAGCTCTTGTGCTCGGGGGGAGAGTGGTACCTGCCAGTACCCCTTACACAAGTCGAGAGTGCTGAGAAACTCAGCCTTCCCCAGACGCTCCACCAGCTCATCCACACAGGGCATGGGATAAGGGTCAAATGCAGATATGCTGTTCACTTTGGAAAAGTCGATACAGAAGCGGAGTCCCCTGTCCTTTTTCGGTACCAGGACCACGGGACTACACCACTCACTGTGCGACGGCTCAATCACCCCCATCTCCAGCATCGCCTCCACCTCCTGTTTCAGCGCGGGGATCAGTCGTGCTGGAACCCTGGTGGTCGTCTGCCGGATGGGACCTGGAGATATCAGTCGGATGTCGTGTGTGATGACGTCAGTCCGCCCTGGTCGGTCTCTAAACAGGCCTCTGGGGATGATCTTCCTGAAGTTCAGGTGTAAGGTGGGTGACAGAGGGGTAGGTCGATTCGCCGCACGCAGTGGGAAAGTACTGCTCCAACGACTCTTCTTCCTCCTCGACAGTCCGCGCCCACAGCTGGTCTTTGATGTCAGACGATGGTCGGTCTATCCATTGTTTGAGCAGATTGATGTGGAAGGTCTGTTTAGAGCGACGTCTGCCAGGCATGGCGATTTCGTAGGTAACTTCACCAACTCGGGGAAGCACCTCGAAAGGACCTTGCCACTTTGCCAGCAGACTGCTCTCAGTTGACGGCAACAGCAACAGTACTTTCTGTCCGGACAAGAAGGTGCGGCTGCGTGCACTGCGGTCATACCACGTCTTCTGCTGTGCCTGGGCCTTGGCCAGTTGATCGTGGGCCATGGAGCTCAGCTGATCCAGCTTCTCCCGCATCCTAATGACATAGCTCGCTACGTTGGTCAGCTGGCGAGGAGCGTCCCCCTCCCAGCTCTCACGAAGGATGTCAAGCGGGCCCCTCACCTCCCGTCCGTACAGGAGCTCGAAGGGGGAAAACCCGGTGGATGCCTGCGGAACCTCTCTGTAGGAGAAGAGCAGGTAAGGGAGCCACTGATCCCAGTCAGCTCCAGACTCAGACACAAACTTCCGCAGCATTGATTTCAAGGTCTGGTTGAACCTTTCAACCATGCCATCAGTCTGCGGGTGATAGGGTGTGGTTTTGATACCTCGGATCCCTAACAGGGAGTACCCCTGCCTCAGTGTTTTGCTGATGAAGTTAGTACCCTGATCTGTTAAAATTTCCTTAGGGATCCCCACACGGGAGAAAAGCTGGATTAAACAGTTGGCTATCTGTCTAGCCTAGGTATGTCTGAGGGGGAATGCCTCTGGGTAACGCGTTGCATAGTCGCATATGACTAGAATGTAGCGGTGACCTGCCCTACTTCTTTCTAGGGGCCCTACTACATCCATGGCGATTCAACTAAAAGGTACCTCAGTAATGGGAAGGCTGATCAGAGGTGCTTTCAAACCTCTCTTAGAGCGAGCAGTTAGTTGGCACTCTGGGCATGACCTGCAGAACTCTGCTATGTCTCTCTGAAAACCTGGTCAGTAAAACCTGTGCTTAATTCTGCTCTCGATCTTCTCTTTCCCTAAATGGCCAGACCAAGGAATGCTGTGTCCCAGATGTAGAACTTTGGCTCTGAGATGTTCAGGAACCACTAGCTGTTCTATGTCTGCACTCACTCTGTACAGCATCTCATTATTTAAAACAAAGCATGTGTCACCCTCCTCAATGGCTTCCCTAGCCTCATCCGGGGTTTTTACAGCAGAAAGACAAGAGCTGAGTGTTGGGTCGACTTGCTGGAATTGTATGAAATCTTCTACCAAGACTTCATTGCCCTCTAGAGCTGGGGAGTCAAGACTTTCCTGCACTGCCGTGCCCCTCACTTTTGCTCTGCGCCTTTCTGCCTTTGACTTTTTGGTTTTGCCACCCGGGCAGCAACCAAACGGTAACTCAGACCAATCCTGATCTTGTTTCACTTTGGCTTGTGCTCTAGTTGTGACATAAGCAGTAGCCGTGTTAACACTCTGTAAAAGATCGGTAAGAATAGGTACATCCTGGCCTAGAATCACCGCGTAAGGGCATTTATCTAAAACACCGACGGTTAACAAGTACCTCCATTAATGTCAAAGAGGACCTCACTGGTCTGGTGCTCAGTCTCATCGCCATGGATGCAACGAACCTTGACCTTTCCCACAGGCTGGAAATCGGACTTTAAACAAGACTTAAGAATAAAAGACTGACTACTTCCGGAATCAACTAAAGCCTGCAGAGTCTTTCCTTTTACCTTTACTGGGATAGTGACATCAGACATACCAGGTAAGTGCTTGCTAGGGCCAGGGAGATAACACAGTCTGGAGTCAGACACTTTCTTAACAGGACAGTTAGGCCTGATATGACCTTGCTGTCCACAACCATGACAGACAGGGGTTCTAGCTGTTGCAGCTGAGGTGGGGCTAACACTGTAGCTAACACTGGGGCTATTGGGGCTGCTAGATGGCTTAAACACCCGACCACCATCACCCGCAGACTTACCAGATGCTGAGGTCTTCTCTGGCTCTCGCTGGGCTGCTTGGTGGGGTCTTCTCCAGTAGTCCTGTTGAGGGCCCATATGGTAGCCTCTTCTGGAGGGTCTGGCAGCCATAAAAGTATCCACCAGTTCTGCTGCTTGTGTTGAGGATCGTGGGGTGCGTTCTTTTACCCACACTTGAAGCTCGGGGTTCAACATGCCCAGGAACTGTTCAAGCACGATCTGATCACACACCTGGTCCTTGTTCAGAGTCTCTGGAACTAGCCATTTCTCAAACAAGTCCTTCAGCCGAGCTTGAAGTTCCTTCACCGTCTCGCCTTCAAGGATGGTCTTTGAACGGAAACGGTGGCGGTATGTCTCGGCACTGATGTTGAACTTGTCAAGGATAGCCTGTTTCAATTTGCCATAATCTTGGCTGTCTTCAAAACTCATGGCTATATAAGCAGCTCTGGCCTTGCCCTTCAACAAGGGCACAAGGTACAATGCCCAAGTGTCTATAGGCCACTGCGAAGCTGCTGCGAGCCTTTCAAAGGTAGTTAAATAATGTTCGATGTCATCTTCTTCATAAGGAACCATCCTTGGGGGTCTCCACCCCAGTTGGAAGTTTGGCGCTGCGGCAAGGCCAAGAGTGGTGGAGTTCAGGGAGCTCTGCAATCTGGGTTCCGGTTGCCGATCTGGACGAGGCAGTGGAGTTGGTATGTCCAGAGGGGGCATGCTGAGGAGTGCATCCATTGCTACAGACGACGGGCGGGCGCTGGCATGCTGCAGCCCGACGAATGGCAGGCTCGTCGGCTGTGTCGCTGCCGGCTCGGCTCTCACCAGACTCTGTAACTGCTGGAACTGATGCTCCATGGCTTTCCACCTCTGGTCCTGACGACGCGATTCAGCCTCCAGCTGGTCATGCTGACGGCGCTGAGACTCAACCACCGACTTCACGATCCGCTCCAAGCGATCTGTCCGGTCCTCGACAACGGGAGTCGGAGGCTTGGACAATGCTGTGGATCTGGGCCTGGTCCCTGTTGCTGAACCATCTCTAGAGGGTGCCGTACCTCCACCAAGGACATCCATCTTGTCTCACTGAGTGTTGACTTGGCACTGAGTGACACTGGTTACCCGGAAAACCACTGCCACCGAATGTTGAAGGGTAAAGTGTGGAAGTACAGTCTTGAGCTAGTTGGTCACACTCAGGAGAACGCAGAGGAGTAAGTTTGATGATGGGATTTTTATTTTTCCCAAATAAGGCCAATATTTGGCAGTTTGGATAACAAAAACAAACAAAAGGGAAAAAAAGAAAAAAAAATACTTTCAATAAATGAAACAAAAAATTGACATGATAGTCAAAAAACAATACAACAATCGTAGCCGGCAATAATGTTTGACCTTAAAGGTGCCATGTGTAAGAATTGAGGTAAAAATATCCAAAAAATGAGCTACACGCATCAAAAGAATGAGAAGAAATAAGGGTGATGTCATTAAAAAAATGGCAAGGTATAGTGCTGCAGAGATATCAACCAGAATTAGCATGCTAAATTACTAGCCACAGCCCGACAGGTGTCATAATACCAGCTTCGGCCATGGGAGGCGGTGTGCGGGCAACATAACCGCCAGCCAAACTGCAATACACGTTTCTCGGTTGTTACTCTAGGGTAGACCAACTCACTTTCTGGAGGTATACTGCCTCCATCTTTTATGGAATGTGGAGTATGAATTGATTTTTTGGCGGATATTACACATGGCACCTTTAACAAGTCACCATAGCACAGAGAGCAAATAGGACTCATGTCCTGTCACTTACTGCTCTCCCTATAAACTGACTGACACAGTATAAATAGGCCTGAGAATCACCACTAAGATTGGCACATACCAACTCTAAACCAAAAGACAGGGGTGTTCCAGGTAATCCATCATGAAAAAGCTAATACAGCCATCACCAATCACTCTATTACACTAGAAATACATATAAAATATCATTAGTCACCATGCTCCATTTGACATAGTCAAAACGTATATGAAACAGCTAAAAATATAAATTCACTAAACTATGAATCACTTCCGGTTGACCCGGAGGTTTCAACGATATTTAAACTGGACATTCGCGGCACACAGTCTTTTATATAAACAAGACGAGACAAGACGAAACACTGGTAAGACAAACATAACGCTGTGATAACACATGTATCTATTGAGCTAAAAATAAACGGAACAGTTAAGACAAAGACATTTGTGTTGCGTGGTTATTTTAACAGAATATGTGACGTGAATAGTAAATGATTGTAAACAGTAAGCGATGTAATGATAGTGGTTGGTAGCATGCAATAAATCACCGTAGTGTTTGATGGTATGTCGACTAGTTAAACAGCTACGGGATTACGGCAGAGGTGTATGATGAATGACAATGTTAACAAAGGATTTTAAAACTAGTATGGAGGTGAACTGAACACATAGACACGTCAGACAAACACACACAGGTAACAATGACACTCAGTCCGTTTGTATACTAAAGGTATACACCCGTCACGGTGGGTATGCACCCGTCACAGCCACTAGTTGACCAGTGTGAATTTGGTCTTGAACTAGTTTACTAGTATACATTTATGACCTCACTAGTTAACTAGTTTGGACAAATGATGCATCAACTAGTTAACTAGTGAGCCTACTGCCATCACCTAGCTAGCTAGTAAGCCATTTATGGTTCACTAGTTAACTAGTGACATTGACCTACTGCAACTAGTTAACTAGTGAGGTGTTTTGCCTTCACTAGTAAACATGTGCACATTTTTGGCTGTCACTAGTTAACTAGTGAGACCCAAAAGCCTTCAACTAGCTGACTGGTATGCATTTTGGCCTTTACTAGTTAACTAGTAGACATTTCTGGCTCTCACTAGTTAACTAGTGAAGCTAAAATGTGATCACTAGTTAACTAGTGACCCTTTTGGCTCCCACTAGTTAACTAGTGTGCATATTTTGGCCCTCACTAGTTAACTAGTTTACACAAACATGGCCCACTAGTTAACTAGTTGACAAAAATGGCATACATGTACATGACAATTATGCCTGATATCAAGATATCAGAATAAATGCTCAATCGGCTTGCCATAAGAGTCTGCAGATACTAGATCCTTAATCTCCAGTGAGGAGTTCAACACATCTGGACGAGTGAGTTTGTATTTAGAATCTTGAAAAGGTTGCTCTATTTGTACATTTTCTTTAGCAGTAGAAAAAGCAATCATGTTTAGTTCTTTGTTTTCTGTCTGTACCAGAACAGGTAGAAATGAGATCTATCATCATGCTGACAGTCCAGGATCACAGTTTTGGTTTGCATTAATAGAATTGGGGGACTTTGGTGAATATTTACTCCAAAGGTGGATTCTGTAAAAATAGACACAAACAATTTTCAATCGTGACCTCATACAACAATAAATGTTACAAAAAGGAAGATGGTAACACGGAAAGTCTAAGATATATTGAACAGTCTAGATATGTTCTGAGAGAGTTCTATATGCCTGCTATTCATAATGCTGACAGAACAGGATCACTGATTTGGTTTCTATAATCAACACTAGTGAAATCGGTGGCCACTGGAACATCTTTAGTCCAGAGAAAGACCATATGTGGTAACAGAAAGAAAATGTTCAAGACAAAGTTCAAATTTGAAAGAGAAGTCTAACTGGATATAATCTGTCCTTTACGAATGCTATTTGAATGTCTACATGTAGATCTATTCAAGAAGTATATCTGCAAAAACCTCCATTGATCTATTCAAGAAGTATATCTGCAAAAACATCGATTGACCCATTTCTTACTTGTAGTGATAAGAAGAGACACCAGTGCAAAGATGTGCTGCATTTTTCTGGTGAAAGAGGCAATAAGACTTATGTGTCTCTCCTTTTGCCTCTGCTCTGCTCACCTGTTTCCTCTGCATTGCAGTCCACATACAGTATAGAATGCTTGATCACATGACACCAGCATGCCACATGTGATCTGACACAATCACCATGATTGGAAATGATCCGTTATGAGCTGCTGTCATTCACAGTGGTCCTAGCATGTCCTTAAAGAAGAGTAGGATAGCAAAGAAGATTAGGATGCAATAACAGGGTACAATTAAGAGAAGCATTTGAAAGCAAAAGTTACTCGGATAACTGATGAAAAAAGGAACAATACATGACATTACAGAAGAAAGTAACAAAACATATCAGTTGCATCTGTCCTGTGTTTGTGCATACTGGATTATTATTGACATACTGGAAGAGGAAGATGACTGCGATAAAAGCTGGGGACATCCCACATTGGTGACACTTGGTATGTTCTGAGACTTAATCACCAAGTGTACTACATGAACTGGTAGGAATGTTGCTTTGTTTTATAGCATGACCTATTCAGGTAAACTAATATGTTGTTGTAAATTGAAAATATCCGTAAAGCCTTTTTAATGGTCTCCTTCTTATGTTCATTCAATGAAGGCTGCTGGTTAAAGCCACATGGTTTCCTTTGCCTTGATCAGAGTGAAGCCCAAAGTTAAATTACCATACTTATAGTTTACAGTTTACAGTTTACAGACATAACACTAGTGCACATTGTGTCAGGATAAATTGATATGAGATATCATCTCTTTCAGCTGTGATGAGGTTGTTGTGCTGTTGAGATGCTGAACTGTGTCACTGTGCACTACTGGTAGCACAGAAGTATGTGGCAGAGTCTGCAGATTGTAGATCCATAATCTCCAGCAAGGACTTCAACACGTCAGGACGAGTGAGTTTGTATTTTGAACTATTAAATAGTACCTCTATTTGTCCATTATCTTTAGCACTAGAATAACCAATCATGTTCAATTGTCCATAGTTCTGCTGTCTGTACCAGAACAGCCTGTAATGACTTGTATTATCATGCTGACAGTCCAGGGTGAAAGATTTGATTGGTATTGGTATTAGTGAAATTTTGATGAATATTTACTCCAAAGGTGGACCCTGTAACAATAGACACAAACAATTTTCAATCATGACATCATACAACAATAAATGTTTACAAAAAGGAAGATGGTAACATGGAAAGTCTAAGATCTATTGAACAGTCTGGATATGTTCTGAGAGAGTTCTATATGCCTGCTATTCATAATGCTGACAGAACAGGATCACTGATTTGGTTTCTATATAATGGGCACTAATGACATCGGTATCCACTGGAACATCTTTACTCCAAAGGTGTGGTAATAGAAAGAAAATGTTCCAAGACAAT
Organism: Alosa sapidissima; assembly: GCF_018492685.1. Classification (NCBI taxonomy): domain Eukaryota; kingdom Metazoa; phylum Chordata; class Actinopteri; order Clupeiformes; family Clupeidae; genus Alosa; species Alosa sapidissima. The sequence continues at coordinate 9,210,745 of NC_055975.1, forward strand.
TTTCAAACTTGATATAGATGTCTAGATGGCTATAATTTGTATTTTACGAATGCTAGCTGAATGTCTAGTGCTATTGAAAAAGAAAATATCTGCAAAAACTTCTGTCGATTGACCCATTTCTTACTTGGTGGTGATAAGAAGAGACACCAGTGCAAAGATGTGCTGTATTTTTCTGGTGAAAGAGCCAATAAGACTTGCCCTAATATGTGTCTCTCCTTTTGCCTCTGCTCTGCTCACCTGTTTCCTCTGCATTGCAGTCCACATACAGTATAGAATGCTTGATCACATGACACCAGCATGCCACATGTGATCTGACACAATCACCATGATTGGAAATGATCCGTTATGAGCTGCTGTCATTCACAGTGGCATGTCCTTAAAGAAGAGTAGGATAGCAAAAGAAGATTAGGATGCAATAACAGGGTACAATCAAGAGAAGCATTTGAAAACAAAAGTTACTCGGATAACTGATGAAAAAGGGAACAATACATGACATTACAGAAGAAAGTAACAAACATATCAGTTGCATCTGTCCTGTGTTTGTGCATACTGGATTATTATTGATGTCCACTGGAAGATATGACGGCAATAAAAGCTGGGGACATCCCACATTTGTGACACTTGAAAATATCCGTAAAGACTTTTTATGGTCTCCTTCTGATGTTCAGATTCAGTGAAGGCTGCTGGTGAAAGCCACATGGTTTCCTTTGCCCTGATCAGAGTGAAGCCCAAAGTTAAATTAACATGCATACCTACAGTGAGTTCTTCCTACAAGATATGCTACAAGATGCAACTTATCATATTAAAATCAATGATTTGGGTAAGGCTAACTAGTTTACAGACATAATACTAGTGCACATTGTGTCAGGATAAATTAATATAAGAGATATGATGTCTTTCAGCTGTGATGAGGTTGTTGTTCAGTTGGCATGCTGAACTGTGCCACTGTGCAATACTGGTAGCACAGAAGTATGTGGCAGAGTCTGCAGATACTAGATCATTAATCACCAGCAAGGAGTTCAACACATCCGGACGAGTGAGTGTGTATTTTGAACTATTAAAAGGTTTCTCTATGAGTGCATTATTTTTATTAAGAGAATAACCAATCATGTTTAGTTCTCCATTTGTCTTCTGTCTGTACCAGAACAGGTTGTAATGAATTGTATCATCATGCTGACAGTCCAGGGTCACAGATTTGTTTATGGGTATAAATGAAATTTGGGGATTTTGGTGAATATTTACTCCAAAAGTGGACCCTGTGTGACAACAGACAGAAACAACTTTCAATTACATCATACATCGTACAACTCCTGAATATATATTACAAAAAGGATGATACTAACAAAGAAAGTAGTAATATTAACTCACAGTCCAGTACTGTTCAGAAAGAGCTCTACCTGCAAATGCCTCCTTACCTGCACTGATGAGAAGGCAGAGCAACAAAGAGATCTGCTGCATTCTGACAGTGTAAAAGCCAATGAGAGCTAGCGTGCCATGTAGCTTTTCTTTTTGCCTTTGCCCCCGATGGCTTCTGTCCCTGCACTGGACTCAACAAATCGAGTGCTTGATCACATGATCATCACTAGCAGGCAGTACAGATCAGGTAATAGACAGGTAGCTTCATGTCGTCCTCTTGAAGGAGGAAAGTGATATTGTGGTTGACACCCTGGGTTCTATTTTGCTGTGTAGGCCAACTCATCTTTCTTTTTTTCGGAACAGTTTTAAAGTGTATTTGCAAGTCAAGAGTCTGTATGAGCATTGCTTTCCTTTCTTTGCAATATTCACTGAAAAAATGGTCCTATCCTCATTCATGTTATTGTGGAGGGAAATATCATAATGAATGATATAATGAACAAATAAGAGGGTCATTCAGTTAGCAAGTATAAAGGAACGGTATCAAAGTTATAGCCCCCCAAAGGCCTACCCCCTGTTTGCATGGTTGCATTGACCACAATGGAAGAATTAATATCTATGCTCCTTGGCATCAATTATCAACACCATTTAGCACTGAGTTGCGTTTTGGCAAAGTCAGAGACTTCATTCTCTGTACTTTAAGTCAGTTTAGCATCAGCATTTGTTTGAAGTTGTTATTCTAAGCTAAAAAACTGCATTGTGTTGCTTTAAATACAAGAAGTGTAACTAGTCGGTTAAGGGAGTCACAGACAGTCCTGCACGGGTTGAATATTAAAATGGCAATATTGCAGGTGTTACTTTGTTGAGACATCAGAGGGCAGACTAGAATGGCAGATCATATCATCTCTGCTATGATGAGGTTGTTGTGCTGTTGAGATGCTGAACTGTTTCACTGTGCACTACTGGTAGCACAGAAGTATATTGCAGAGTCTCCCATCTCCATAGCCGTGATATTCAGGGAGGACTTCAACACCTCACTGCGGGTAAGTGTGTATTTGCCCTTGTCCTTAAATGGTTCTTCTATAGTGCCACTATCTTTACCCAATGAAAAAGCAATGAGTTCCAGCTCCCCGTTGTTCTGCTGTCTGTACCACATCATACGTAAATAGTTGTTGTCGTCAATATTACAGTTCAGAGCCAATAATTTGGTTTTTAATGTTATGACTGAGTTCTGTGGCTCTTGCCAAACATTTACGCCAACTGTAGAACCTGTGTGGGAATAGAATATTTAACAATTTGTATTTTCATAGTCTTAAAATAATCTTTATATAATGGATTACTACTTTGCAAGATTATGTTCTCAAGCTAAATTAAATACTGAATTGTTTCTTACTGAAAAGAAGAGACACCAACACGAAGATCTTCCACATTGTAATGATGAGACCCACTGACACTTGAACACAGGACAACCTTGCCTTTGCTCTCTTTCGCTATCAGCCTGCATTATCCTGTACATAAACCTACAGTATGTAGTCACTCACTGATCTCCACTTGAGTGTCATTTGTGAACTGATGTCATTGGACATCATGAGTCATGAGTGAACTGATGTCATTGGACATCATTGGCTATATTACCTTGCCTACTTGCTGATATGTCCATATTTATTTTATGCTGGTCTCTAGACTTTATTCTTGCACTGTTGCACTGTTGGACTTACTCATTTGCACCATCACCATGACACTCACTCACACAGAGCACCTTACCTTACCTTATGCACAGAGAATCACAGGCTCAGTCCCTGCCTCAGTCATTGCAAGCGCCTCTTGATTAATCACCCACTATGTGGATACTGTTTTTAGAATTGATTTAGATTAAGTGTTATTTAGTATAATTTGTATTTCAGTATATTTAGCGTATTCTTTATCTTCTACTGTCCTTATTGCGTAGTTGTGTTTTTTATATTATATACTTTTTTCTGCTGTTAGTGAATGTGTGATGTCTGTATGCTACTGAGACCTTGAATTTCCCCTGGGGATCAATAAAGTATCTATCTATCTATCTATCTATCTATCTATCTATCTACTTGTTGGCATGCGTGAGATGGCCTCATGTCTGTGTTCTACCTCTTGGTTTTACAAGTCAGATACCTTGTAGAAAACATTCCTCTGAGGGGACTACCAGTGACCTCTGTTTCCCTGAAGGTTTCTGGTTCTGTTGAGAGTGCTGATACCAGTGCTCACACTGGCATGGTGGTGTGTTTGATTTGATTTGGGTTGATGCTTAAACTTATATAACCACTTAGCACTTTGAGGTCATTGAGTTGATATAAAGTGTGTTACTAAAATGTATTATTATTATTATTATTATTATTATTATTATTAACCAGCATTCTATGACATGATTATTCTTTTGCACAAAATCATATGACACTTTTATAAAATAGTATATCATATTCTTTTGGTTCAACCCCCCCCACTCACACTCCCACCCCCAGCCCCAGCCCCACTCCACCATCAGCCCTCCGCCTGGCTCTGCACTTCAGCTGGAGGTTGTTGTTCAGCTGGGGTGCTCACGTGAGTCAGTGTGTTGAACTGGGGGCACAGTAGTACACAGCTGCGTCTGCAGCCTCCAGGTTCTTAATCACCAAAGTAGAGGTCTTCACAAATTCACGGGTTACTTCATATTTAGCTTTGTCAAACGGAGGCTCAATTTCCGCTATGGTTGCTCCAGGAGAGAATGCCAGCATGTGTAATATCGGGCTGCTTCCCTCCTGTTTATACCATGCTAATCTGTAGTATTCTGAATCATTGTGGTCACATCGAAGTGTTGCATTTGGGGATCCTTTCTGTGACAGTAAAGCCAGAGGTTCCTGAATGATACTTATTTTTTGAGATGTACCTTGAGATGTACCTTCAAATGAAAATGAACAGGTTGATTTATCCAAGGTTGATTTTAAAACATGTTATTTGTGTGACACTCCTTATCATTTTTATTCAATCTACTATTACAAAAAGGACTTACTTGTCAACAGTAGAAGAGTTATGACTGCATTGTGTAAATGTATGCTGTCATACATAGAAATACCAAAACATGTGTTATGCATCTCTTGCAGTTGTCTTCGATGTCTGATATTGGTGTGTTGATCTGCTGCTCAGCTCTCTCTTTCCCTCTCTCACACACTAACACACATACAATACATACACACTCATCTCTAAAAACGCCACTCCCACTCTCTTCGTCTAGTTTTTGTGCAGCGTTTGAGGGCTCTGCAGTAAGGTGCCCTGTAGCGCAGTAGTACTGCGCAGAGTCGCTTTGCTCTATCTGGGACACCTTTAGGATCATCAGGTCCTGCTTGGGTGTGTAGATGACCGTAAATCGAGAGCGCAGTTCACTACCTTGGAAGTTACCTGCTTCATCCACAATATACCGTATTTTCCGGACTATTAAGTCGCACTTTTTTTCATAGTTTGGCTGGCCCTGCGACTTATAGTCAGGTGCGACTTATATATGAAAAAAATATATAATTGAACATGTTTTTAAATGTTAATTCATATTAACTGACATGAACCCTACATGAAACATTACTGTCTAGCGCGAGACAGCGCTCTCAAATGCACAAGTTCTGTGCACTTTCAGTCAGAGATTAGTGGTAGCGCTATGCCTGAAGCACAGTGCACCTAAATCATCAAATTATGGCCGGGCCTCAGATTCGGACAAATAAAGGCCAGTAATAATTTTGTTTCAATTTAACTCATAAAAGAGCTCTTCTTAATATTTTATATTGTTGGTTGGTTTAATATTGTTGCCAATGAAAAGTCATTGCCTTATACCACGAGTCTCCAACACTTTGCTCACAAGCTACCAGTTGCATGCCGCCCCCTTCTGAGCTTGCCAGAGGCTGAAGCAGTAACCTACATTTAAACACAATTGTTGCTGCCAGGCATCAGCCTACGAATTTTATATAAAAAAGTAAATCATGCAGAATTAAACAAATAACTAAATTTAGGCTATCGTAGACATCTTTGGCTATACGGAATAAGGTTTCCATTTCAACACAACACATGTCCCAAATGAAAGCGGATGCCTTATCTCGCAATATGCGGATGGAAATCCCGACACTTCATACATGAACCGTCAAATACCCCACAGATTTCAGTGGTCATCAGTCCCGATATTTAGCAATATCAAACAGTACAAGCCATGCCCCAAATAAAGGTGCTATGCTTTGCGCAGCCTAAATAAAAGGATTTGAGGATTTACGATAGTCTGTCTCCTAAACATTCCTCACCCATAATCTAGACATGCATGAAAACATTTGAAAACAAAACTCACTGCCATGTAGGCTAATATTTTATCACTGTTTTGCTACTAATTATATTTCACATAATGAATACACACACTAGAAAGTAACAATAGGCCTACTATGCGCTCCGTGTCTGTATCTGTCTGTTCACGTCCGCAATCGATTATAGCGTTCCTCAAATGGAGAACACATCCATGTTCTCTCGCGTTATAGGCTGTCGTGCTTCAGTGTTCGCAAAATTCCTGACGGTTCCTGATCGCTAAACGTTTGTTTTCCTTTCCTGTCGATCGCGGTTGATGTAGAAGCACCTAGGCTATAATTTGATTTTGACTTAAGCGGTGAGAGAGAGAGAGAGGGAGAGAGAGAGGCACCCGCAAAGTGGTCCTGCGCGCGCGTGTGCGCATGGGGTTCAGTTGAAGTGAGTTGGTCCGTCCAGTCAATAGTCACGCTTCCAGGGCTCCATAATTGGATTAACGTTATCAGACAGCGCTGTACCATGTGTGGAAATTTCTCTCATTATGATGGAGTTGTGGGATGCTCAATACTTAATAATTTATGCGCAATATACCTGCAATCCCGCGCTGAAATTTAGGCCCTGGTTTTAAATGCGCATATTTATTTGGCCTCTATGTGTCCAGTTACATCTGTCTGTTCTTGGTCTTGGATTTTGTGAAATACATTTCTAAATATCACCTGCTTGCTGCAGCTTTGGTCTGCACGTCCTATTAAAACCCGGTCTGTGCACGTCTTCTTAAAACCGCATCTTTTTCTCTCTCGTGGGCATTTAATCTGCTGCCGGCTTGTCACTCCACATCGCCCAAAATGCTTGATTGCATTGCATTCTCTACATTTTTAGCTAAATATTCATGTACGACATCAACATTTTTGTTCAGTGAATCTTTTGTAAATTGCTTTACAATTACTGTCGGGCCTATAGGCCGATCGCCTGGTTTGCGCTTTGGTCACGTCCTTTTAAAACCATCTATTTCTCTCTCGTGGGCATTTAATCTGCTGCCGGCTTGTCACTCCACATTGCCCAAAATGCTTGATTGCATTGCATTCTCCACATTTTTAGCTACATTTTCATGTACTATATCAGCATTTTTGTACAGTGAATCTTTTGTAAATTGCTTTACAAATATAGCTGCAAGCAGCAATGCCTAGCAGTGCGCTATAGCAGGAATGGCGTTGCCATGGCATGAGCAAGCACTCACAGCAAGAGGCCAAATAGATAGATAGATAGATAGATAGATACTTTATTGATCCCCAGGGGAAATTCAAGACCAAAAATTACACCAATTTCCTTGTGCATTCTCACAATCAGCTACCATGTCCCTCTACCAAGTTTGGACTTCATACACCAAAGTGTTGCTGAGATGTGAGCTCACTTTCTTTATTACAGCACCCCTAGAGGCCAAATGAGACCACTTTCCTTGCATGTCCTCACAATCATCTAATATGTCCATGTATCAAGTTTGGACTTCATACAATGAAGCGTTGCTGAGATATGAGCCAGCTTCCTGTATTGCAGCGCCCCCTATAGAGGCCAAATGATTCCAATTTCCTAGTGTGTCATCATAATCAGGTAACAGGTCCTTATACCAAGTTTGGACTTTGTACACCAAAGCGTTGCTGAGATACAAGCTCACTTCCTGTATTACAGCGCCCCCTATAGAGGCCACATGATGCCAATTTCCTAGTGCGTCCTCACAATCAGATACCAAGTCCCTGTACCAAGTTTGGACTTCATACATTAAAGCATATCCGAGATGTTAGCCCACTTCCTGTTTGGTGGCTTCATCGCCATATTTGATTGGCTGTCACGGGCAAACAAAAATGAAATAAAAAAATCTGACAAGTATCGTTTGTGCGGCTCGGTCTGAAGATCATCTCCGACAAGTTCTGTGAAAATCGGATAAAATTTGTAACCGCTGAAACTTTTCGTAGATCCAAATATGGCGGAGGTCCAATATGGCGGAAAGTGATAGGATAGGGGTCGATGAACTCTGTATGGTCCAAGGATTCAGGCACTTGTACCTCAATTGTGAAAATCAGACAAAAGAGTCAAGGATCACGCGCATGAACGCATGTCCAGCATTGAACTGGTGGTAGCGCTAGAGTGTTCAATGTATATGCATAAAAATTGCTGTGAGTGATTGGGACAGTGTCCTGACTAATGGTATCGAGTTTTGTTATGTTAACTCAAAGCGTCACAGAGATGTTAGTCCACTTCCTGTTTGGCGGGTTCATCACCATATTTGATTGGCTGTCACGGGCAAACAAAAATGAAATTGAAAAATCTGACAAGTATCGTTTGTGCGGCTCGGGCAGAAGATCATCTCCGCTAAGTTCCGTGAAAATCGGATGAAATTTGTGAACGCTGAAACTTTTCGTAGAGTTTGGACTAAATCCAATATGGCGGAAGTCCAATATGGCGGAAAGTGACGTAATAGGAGTCATTGAACTCAGGTCGGTCTAGGGACTCCAACAGTGCCTGATTTGTGAAAATCAGATGCACCGTTCAATGGTCACATGCGTGAATGCAACCCAGTTTTGACCCATTGGTGGTGCTAGAGTGTTGGGCATAGAGTTCTGTAAATTGGTGAGAGTGATCATGGGACAGTCCTGAATCAGTGCGCCGAATTTCATAACTTTCGACCCAGCGGTTCAATTTTCGACCAAATTTTGACCCGTTGGTGGCGCTAGACGGCTGGGTTTAGAGATCCGTAAATTAGCGGGAGTGGTCAGTGAAGTGTCCCGAAACTTTCTGACAAATTTCAGCACTTTTTAGCCAGGCGTTCTATGGGCTGCCATAGACTCCAATGGCGGAAGTATAATAATAGGAAAAGCTAGTAACTCAATGGGTGCCTTCGCAGCTTCGCTGCTAGGCCCCCAATTACCTTCGGGCCTATAGGTCTATGCCTGGCTTGCTTCGGTCACGTGCTTTTAAAACCATGTTTTTCTCTCTCATGAACATTTAATCTGCTGCCAGCTTGTGACTCCACATTGCCCAAAATGCTTGATTGCATTGTTTTCTCCACATTTTAGCTAAATGTTGGTGTACTACATAGCATTTTCTTTCAGTGAATCTTTTGCTTTACAATTAGACCTTCCGCCCTCCTCTTGGCTGCCTTCACTCCTTCATCTTCATTAACATTATTCTTTTTGGCCTCAATAGTCCAGTTACATAGTCTCTGTTTTTGGTTTTGGATTTCGTGAAATACATTTCTAAATAAATGCGACTTACAGTCCAGTGCGACTTATATATGTTTTTTTCCTGTTCATGTTCCATTTTTTGACTAATGCTACTTATACTCCAGAGCGACTTATAGTCCGGAAAATACGGTAGTCCAATGTCCATCCCCAGACGTGCTGTCTGTACCATGACAAGGTGTAGCTCACCATGTCTTTAATGGAGCAGCTGATGGACATGCTCTGTCCAGGCTTGACCAACAAATCCTTCATAACCTGGGTGGGGCTATAGGAGTCAGGCTTACTGGACCCTGACACCTCCGACCCTGTGGAAACATACATTTCAGCTTTAAAATTGGTTGTTAGCATATTTTCATATGGGCGTAGGTGTGACTGTCAGTTGTCTGCATGCTGGAGAAAGGGAAGCTTCCATCTTCGTACTTATAAAGATTTATGAGGAGAAACTGAAGAAGAATGCAATGACATGCCTTCCTTGCCATCCTGTTTGCAATCGACTGATTTCACTGAACAGTATTGCTTTGCCTTCTGGAGATGGTTGTCACTTAAACTTAGGAAACAGCACCCCCTATAGATCACACAGTGCAGTGCAATTTGATTGTTTGGTGATTAATAAAAGAATAACCTTGATGCTGTGACATCTGATTAAGCAAATGCAATTAATTGGAAACTGTAGATTACACTCTTTGTTTTCAGTGTTTGAGCAACAGAAATGGAAGCTAGGCTTGATGAGTTAAGTGTGATCTCTCTTCACACAGCAGCAGGCAGAAGCTTCTTGTATGGAAGCACACGCAGCCTGTTGCACTGTGACTTGCAGCACAGTAGTAGGTGCCGCTGTCCTCTCTGTTTACATTGGAGATCTGCAGGCTGAATGTGTTCTCTTCTTTGACAAAGCTAACTTCAAGATGCTCAGTAGGAGACTCATGTTCTTTCATAAGGAATTCTACTGCTGTGCCATAGCCACGTTGCCTGTACCACAGCATGGTATAGCTGCCCATGTCAGACATGCTGCAGTTCAGTCGCAGATTGCTGTGTCCAGGATGGACAGTCGCATCGCTGGGTGACTGGTCTATTGTGAGTCCACAGACAACTACAGAGGAGTTTAGAGGAGGAAAATGTTATAGCGTAGATTAGGATTACAAAGTACTTATCTGCCTACAATCCTGCATTAGAATGTCTTCAAAATATTCTATATTTGCATATGCAGAAAAATCTAGAAATCATCAGCTCTTATGAAGATAGCAATGAAGCTGAGTATTATGCATAGATCACTATTGCCTGTCCTCTATCCATTACCCTCAGTGCAACTCAGCAGCACCAGTCCACCCCAGAGAAGCAGCCGGAGCATGATCTTCTGAAACGGTTCCCCGTAGACAAACCCCTGCAGATGAGAGCTCACTGTGTCTGAGGAAGGGTGGAGATGACCAGTGTGTGTGTGTGTGTGTGTGTGTGTGTGTGTGTGTGTGTGTGTGTGTGTGTGATGTGGTTGAGTCTGTGGGGGGTTTCTGGTGCCGGTTTTTGTGTGGCTGCGTCACACATCTGCTTCAGTGTGCCCGTATCTAGCAGAGCATACGTCGCCGCGTCCTCTACTTTAACACTTTGGATGTTCAGCTTTAGCTCTGTTGCTGTCGGGCGCTCAAATTCAAAGCCCTTCTTAAAGTCAGGCTCTTGGTCCACGTATCCAGCTCGGTATGAATAGGCCATGAGATTGAAGCCATGTCCAGGAAGGAATTTAAAGAAGAACATGTTATTATAATTGTTGTCGTCGATTTGACAATTAAGTTTGAATGAGGATCCGATCTGACGTATGGCATCACTTGGAGTCAGGTTGAAGCTCAGAGCATGTACCCTGGCTGAAGGGAACACTAAGAGAAAAAGCCAAAACAACATCACACTGTTTTTGGCAAGAGAATTAATGGTGCTGATGAAAATCGTGAATAGTAGGCTATGAGGACAGAGATGACAGATATGAACTACATCCTCTAGCAGAGGAAGCTTCACAAAAGTTCTCACGACTCTGTTGAACATGCCCCTGCAGAGGAAGCTTCATAAAAGTGCTGATGACTCTGTTGAACATGCCCCAGAGGAAGCTTCATAAGAGTGCTGATGACTCTGTTGAGCATGCCCCTGCAGAGGAAGCTTCAGAAGAGTGCTGATGACTCTATTGAACATGCCTGCATGTCTTGATAGGTCTTTTTAAAGGTCATAGCTCCACTGATTCACATGTATATGCTAGACATGACTTAAAACATTATTCACAGCAGAACACTTTCAACATATAGAGAAATGTACCTCCACTATTTCTAATTTAAAACAAACTTTAAACACTGTTCTCATAGCTGGAATAGGGAATGTTTTATCTTGTGAATATTTCTTATGGCATTTGCACTTGAAATTGTACCCCCACTACACTGTTGATCATGCTGCACATAAGTTATCTATAGAGCCTGTCCATTTCAGCTGAGTTTGTTTTTGTGGCTCTAAAATCGCCTCCTTGGTCAGCTCTCTGTGATTATTCAGACAGGGAACAAGACAGGTGAAAGTCCACACCACGGCGGTAATGAACTGAATGTACTGTATGGTAAAACTGTTCTTCCCAGGGAGCAGGTACCATAAAAATGACCATTTCTGTGTTGCGTGAAAAGTATTTAAAGAAATTTTAATTATACATGTCCGGTATGTGGTACCCTCTACTGAACTTAAGTACAGATTTGTGGGTGTATCTGTCTTTTACAACTTTTTTTCATGAGGAGAAACACAACACACAACTAAAATGTGATGTGATTATCTGACATATGTGCCTTCTCCTTGTAGCGTCACTATCAATCACACCCCAGATTTATTGTGCTATGAAAAGCTGCTTTAGGCATCTAACACATGGATATGTAAGACCACCTAAGATTCTATCTGAAAAGTGCCTCAGAGGTAATCCAATTAAAGATCTTGGAATGAGGCTTTTCAGTGAATTCCAGTGTTGAGAAGCTATTTTCCTTTGAATGAATTCTTATCATTATTTGATCCATATTAGGCTAATAATTCCTAATAGCTTATAGATAATATTTGTAACATCCTTATCAAAGGACTGAGAAACGCACAATATATCTGACATGCATAAGTTAGCTACTTAGCAATCTTTATCAATGCCAGCAGAACTGTTGGTCGGGCGTGCAAGAGAAGTATGTCTGTCTGCCTGTGGTGTACGTCATCACAGACCTTATGATTCTTACTGTAACTAGATGTACCGCAGAGCGGTACAAAACATGACCGCCGCCCAGTCCAGCACATTTTTTTCACAAAAATAAATCACGCTGAAAGGCCTATATGATTCTAACTGTCTCACTAAATTGCATTATCCACACTCAATTCTCACTGGTATCTGCTAGACAACAAGTACCAAAACATGATTAGTTCATAGATTTCACATGTAAAATTCATTTTATCCAACCTCACCTCCATCTTGCCTGTTCATAATTCTGAGAAATTCTTGAATTGTGTGCATGTGTGCATGTACATGTTTATGTTATGTGTGTGTGTGTGTGTGTGTGTGCGTGCTTGTGTGTGTGCCTGCGTATGTGCCTGTGTATGCAAGCGTACATATGTCTACTGTGTGAGTATGTGTCATACGTATGATTACTGTGAATGTATGTGTGTGTGTGTGTGTGTGTGTGTGTGTGTATCTGTTTGTGCACATGTGTGTACATGAAATGGGTTAACATGACCCCTGGAGGCAAACATATGGAAAGAAATGATCATCCTAGGCCCTACAGTTCTCAAGATATTCACAGAGAACTGTGTCTGCCCTACCCTCCTTTTGGGGGGTCCAGTCCAGCGGGGGGGCTACAGACCAAAACGACAAACGACGGTTCCATGCTATCCATGTGGGGTTACATGCCCACCAAGTTTTGTGTACCCCGGTCTTTCAGTGTCCCGGGAATCCTTGTTGGTGTACGTCACTAAATGTACACATAAATTATTTTATTGTAAGGCCTCCCATGAACGAAAGTACACAAAACTTGGCATGCATTCGGAGGGTGTCATAATGATCTACACTTTTAATTTCGTGCAGTTTTGACCTTGTCAGCCAGAGATATTGTGATGAAAACACCTAATTTTTTGCTTTTTAATTTTTAACTAGGTGGCGCTATACATGAAATAAGTGGTAATGGGATGGGTTGACATGCCCCCTTAAGACCAACATACATAAAAAAAGGTGGACCTAGGCCCTACGGTTCTCGAGATATTCACAGAAAACTGTCTCCGGCCACCTACAGGCCAGTTGGTGTATAGTAACATAAATTCATTTATTTTGTGGCCCCCCATGAACGGCATTCCACAAAACTTGGCGTGCATACAGAGGGTGTCATAATGATCCTACACTTCCAATTTCTTGCAGTTTTGACTATGTTAGGTCACAGATACCTGCGATTACAACACCTCATTTTTACTTTTTTATGTTTAACTAGGTGGCGCTATACATGAAATGAGTGGTTATGGAATGGGTTGACATGGCCCCTTGAGATCAACATACAAAAAAAAATGGTCCTCCTAAACCAGGGGTGGGCAACTAATTTCCCCAAGGGGCCACATGACAAACTGGGACTGTTGAGGAGGGCCGGACCCAAAATACCGAACTCAAGTCTGAACTCAATTCTGTTCAATTCTATTCTTTTCTTGTATAACATTAAGTAAATCATATGGTTTTGTTTACTAGTCGTAAGAACAGATGAAAATGTGAGGGAGACAAAGGAAAAACAGCAATATTTAATCTATGTCCAGTATTTAATCCTCATCCTCGAAAATGATTTTTTGACATTGACATTTTTTTCAGTTTTCAAAGACTGATATAAAAAAGTACTACAATATCTATATAATTAGGCTAGGTCATGAAAATGTGAAGGAGTCAGTACAACCGATAGGCCTGTGCCACCATTTCATCAACACTCAGCAATATTTCATCATAAAATCATTACCATCATTAAATTAACTCTATGCAGAATTAGACTACGAAAATGTGGAACAGACAATAGTAGGCTGTCATTAGTTAATCAACATGCACAAAGAAAACTATTTTAAAAATGTAGGCTATGTTTTTGCTTTAACTTTATGCACATAACTGTGATTGGTCAACTCGCTCTGTGTGTTGAACCGGCTGCTTCAAGCAACCTGTGGGTAGTAGCATCATACTAGTTCGCTAACATAAGCTTTGCAAATGAACTCAGACATATTTTGGTTACAATTACGGGGTTATCCGATTGTAAACTGTCTATCTGCCAGTAACGTTTTGAAATGAACACTTCGTATCGCCAACGAGCAGCAGTAGGAGTTCGTTCTAACAACCTTTGCGGTGGTGAGCGACGCAGACATAAGAGACACACAACTTTGAAAGGTTTACGCCGACGTAAAGGCAACTGCATTGTGTCGACGCAGAAGCATAAATTCTATTCACCAGCACATCAGTGAGGGTGTTTACGTCGTATGCATCCACGCACAAATGTATGGGCGTACAAATAGCAGCCTCTTTCAAAATAAAAACAACGATATTGATTTGCATGCATTATCTCTATGCTAGGCTCTTGACTATTATTATTTCACGGACCTTACGCGAAGTCAGGGAAAGGGAAAGCCCACGGGCCGGATGTGGCCCGCGGGCCGTATGTTGCCCATGTATGTCCTAAACCCTACGGTTCTCGAGATATTCACAGACTGTGTCTGCCCTACCCTCCTTTTGAGGGGTCCAGTCCAGCGGGGGGGGCTACAGATCAAAACGAAAAACGATGGTTCCATGCTATCCATGTGGGGTTACATGCCCACCAAGTTTCGTGTACCCCGGTCTTTCAGTGTCCCGGGAATCCTTGTAAATTTGGGCATGCGAAAAAGAAAAAAAAAATCTGACTAAACCTATATGACCGCCACTTCGCTGTGCGGCGGTCATCATTATTACAATTCAAAAGGGGGAGCCAAACAATTTCATTACAGTAAAAAACATATTTTGAAGCACCATGATTTGGCCATGTTTATCATACCGAGCAGTCACTCTCAGATTTGTTATTGGCTTCCTGCGTTTTATACTGTAAATGACAGTTGTCAAACAGCTTGAGCTTCATAGAAAGGGATGAAACCAGAAAATACCACAACCAATTCACGTTCATTTTTTTATAACTGTATTTTTATTCTTGAAATAAAGCAGAGTAACAGTACAATGTCATTCTCAGCATAGCTTTGCACTCTAACATCATGAAAAATGGACTGATCTAAACAACACAAATGAAATGACAGTAAACCTTTTGAGTACAGAGCATGTAGTAGCTTCTTACAAGTGCCAGGGTTTGAGTAACGGGAGGGACCTGCAGATTAAGCGCTGTGGGTTCTTTGGCTGCACAGAAGTACACAGCAGAGTCTTGCAGATTTGGATTTAAGATCGTCAGTGATGCACTGACATCGGTTATTCTTTCCATCAGAAACTTTTTGTTAGACTTGAACATGTCCTCATAGGTGGGGTCAAGCTTGGCATAAATATATCCAATTAATACCATAGCGTTATTATTGACTGTGTTTTGAATATACCATAACATTACATCAAGATTTTTGTCATCATGGCTACAATTGATATTCACTGTTTTATTAAGTTGTGCAGTAAATGATGGAGGCTGATCAAACGTTACGCCAATGCTGTACCCTAATGGGAGAGAACACAAAGATTTAACACACAAAGCTTTAAGAAACAATGTTCTGATTACAGCATAAATTACATTAAACATAAAACAACATGAACATAAAAGTAGCCTACTTAAATGAGTAATTATTAAAACTTAAATAAGTATAAGTGTGCATGGTAATATGGCCAGTCAGCAAAAACTTACCTAACACTTGGCTTAACAGTAGAAGTTGATACATCATAAAACGCTTTGACACAATTATACAAATAACTCTGATGCAGAGCACATCACCATCTGTACAATGGGATGTCAAAACATAGTGATCGTGACTGCATTTGTTATGATCTTTGCAATGTCTCCCCCTATTGGCTTACAACTCCAGCATGGATTAGAAGGTTTAGTTCACACATGGTTGAAAGATCTGATGATGAAGGTCTGATGGAGGATTGTTGATGTTTACATAAGAGTTTGTAGACTTGCATTTGTGATCATATTTCTTGGTCTGATGTTACTTCAAATCCGTAACAGTTAAATGCATTTGCAATATGATATGAGGACATTCATGAAATAAGTTACAGTATGTATGTTCTGCTGTCTTACTGTATGTTGCTAAAGCAATAGGGAAGGACTGAACATTTCATCCAAAACCACCCATAGACATTATTTGTAATTCTAATGGCGTTTTAAAATAATGTCAACTCATGGTGGTCATAACTGCTTTTGATGACTTTTGATGTTTATTCAAGAGTAATGTTTACTCTTATATTCATAGATTATGTTGGAAAAAGCAACATGGATCTAAACATGGGGGAAATGTCATTCTAATGATGCTTTACAGCAATGTATACTCAGAGAGGTCGTAAGTGCTTTGGATTCTAGTGTGTGAATTGATGTTCTGTGAAGAGTGCATTTGTACAGTATGTTTACTGTAACTACACCAACAGATATCTCTCATGGTACATCTCTCCATTTTATATTCAGATGAATGAATAGAGGGAGGCAGCCACATCTTCCCTCCATGTGAACTGCTTTGATGAGGGTTTTGGGTGAGGGAGCTGTACCCATCTGCAGCACTGTGATACTAGCAGCACAAAAGTACACAGCAGAGTCGGATGAGTTCAGATTTGAGAGAACCAGAGATCCTTCAGTAACCCCATTCCTCTTCAACTCAAACGGACTTTTTGGAAACGCTGGCTCATTGGTGGGCTCACCAGTGCTGTAGCCAAATCCAATGAGAGCCATGGCTGTGCTGTCACTGGTTTGGCGATACCATAACATGACTACAAGGCTGCTGTCATCATGGCTGCAGGTGATTTCTTCTTTGCCATTTTGTTTAGTTAAGATGTTTGGTGATTGCTGAAATTTCACACAATTAGCGGTCCCTGTAAAAAAAAACATTTGAAAAACGTTAAACAACTGTAAATGATGTTAGTAGTTTGTACCAGTAGTGAAACATAAATATACACAACATAATCTGAAAACTGTAAAAGATATTGTAAATGGAGTTAATGAGTGGATCAGTACTTAACATGACATTAAGATGAGAATGACCAGCTGAGCAGTGATGTGAGACATTGTTCAAGTGAGCAGCTCCTGATGATCCTCTGACTCTTCCTGCTCTGGGCACTAAAGTCTGATGCACTCAGACGTCTCCAGTGAGCGTCATCATCCAGGGAGGTCACAGACATCTCCCTCTGTTGGACATTACTGCCAACGAGACATGATGTTTTTAGAGAGGTGACATCAGATTTGCCCTCTCATATTACCAACAACCTTTAGTTCCCATATATTAAATATAAATTAAGTTGGGTTGTGTTGTAAACATTTTATGAATAATTGCAATTATTATTCAAGTGATCTTTGACATGTACATGTAAATCAGGTTCCTCAGCCAAGTATACTTGCGTATACAAGGAATTTGGCCTCTCTATTTATCCCATCCGTAAATTAGTGAACACACAGAGCACACAGTGAACACACAGTGAGGTGAAGCACACACTAACCCGGAGCAGTGAGCTGCCTTGCTACAGCAACGCTCGGGGAGCAGTGAGCGGGGATGGAGTACTGCACGGGCCTACCGGGCCCAGGCCCAGGGGCCCAAGGGGTCAGGGGGCCCTGAAGCCCAAGCCTTTGCATGGAATCATTGCCTCAATATCAACAAATCAGGATGTAGGCTGTGAATCTGATTGCATTTAGTATTGGCCATTCCCAAAATGCACCAGAATACAGGAAATCACATCAAACAAATTCAAAAATTTCTGGGGGAGGAGCCCCAAACCCCCCCTCACATATATGCGACAATTAGTGGGGGGCTCTTAATACATCTGGGCCCAGGGGACCGAAAGTTCATAATCCGCCCATGGCAGTGAGGGTTTGTGTGCCTTGCTCAAGGGCACTTCAGCCGTTCCTATTGGTCGGGTATCAAACCAGCAACCCTTTGGTGACAAGCCCTAACCTGTAGGCCACGACTGCCCCATTCATAGACTATATCGACCAAGCAGTCTAAACTTGGGCAAAATGTCATTCTAATTTTGCTTTACAGCAATTTTTCTCAGTGTTGTTCTGTGAAGAGTATGTTTGTATATTTACTGTAATTGTACACCAACATATATCTCTCATGGTGCCATTTTATATTTAAAAATTATACTTAAAAATGTATATTTATATTTTATAGGGCTGTCAATCGATTAAAAAAAAATCTAATTAATTACATACTCTGTGATTAATTAATCTAAATTAATCGCATATATATATGTTTTGCTGTGAAAGTATTTTAAATATTTAAATTAAAATGAATCATTGAATAATCAGCATTAGTGACATCAAAGTTCAAAAACTATTTTATTATTATTTCAATAATGGCCATAATAATCTATGATATGACCTAATATGCTGAGGAAATAAATTCAAAAGTGCTTCGGGAAGAAGTTGTTTTTCACATACAAGGTATTTCATGTCACAGATATAACCTAGGGGACACAATGAAAATAAATGAACACTCCCCTCAATGTCAACACTATTTCTTTGAATTGATGTGCGACTTTAGAGTTGATGAACTCTGGTGATATGCAAATTCCTTGCTGCAGACATTGCAGAGGACTTTATTTTAATCAACACTTCATTTTTATCAACACATCAGGCCCTTTTTTAAAAGTAAATGTTCCAATCAATGATCTAGGCAGCACATTTTCTTCTCTCCTTCATTTTACAGTCTAATAGTTACTGACTACAACGGCTCGGGGTCAAAAGTCATACGGAATCGATTAATCTGCATTATTTTTTTTAATCAGTTATTTTTTCTCAAATTAATTAATCGAAATTAATCAGTTATTTTGACAGCCCTAATATTTTACATTACTGCCAAAACATGACATTTTTTAGAGATGTGAGACTTTTATTTACCAATTATCTCATTGTATATTCATTTAAATGATCTTATAAACAGTTGCATTGATTATTCAAGCAAAGTGAAGATTTTTTGTGAAATATTATGTGTTTTGTGAGAGCAGTGAACAGCATATGAATGACATACTCTACATAGATGGCAAAAATGCTTCACAGAACCCATTCATTTCTCATGGCTGAGTCAGGTGTGTGATGGCTTGCCACATTGAGGCTGAGACAGGTGTGTGATGGCTTGCATGTGGCATGTGCATTATTTTTGCTATTGAGCTCCCCAGGACTCAGTCACTGTGCTGACTTGCAGCGCACAGATACACAGCTCCCTGACCTGCCTCCACACTCTTAATGGTGAGCGAGAACTGCTGATTGTTGATATTTTAATTCCATAGCTAATCGAGTTAACTGCTTCCTTCCTGAGGCAAAGTTTTGCAATGTCTGTGTCTAATCAATGTGCAGATGCCAAGCTTTATAGTACTCTGTTTTTGAAGGCACAGAGCGAACAGTGATAAGAGCTATAAGGAGAATGGAGAAACAAAGCTGTTTGGCTGCAAGGATCCTTATTCTTCTCTCCATGTAAGTGAGCCTGAAGTCAGCCAAATGGCCTTGTCTCTAAAATAGTCATTTCAAATATCAAGAGAACCTTGCAGGTACCTGGACCTGCATTCAGTATACCTTCCTTTTTTGTCTTTGTGAAAGCCTGTATTGAATTGGAATCACTGCTCTGTACCTTTAACACCTTAATCACAGGTATTTGATCCCCGTTGCTTTTATTTATTGTGTTTGGCTTGTGAGGCATGGAGCTGTGAATGGACGCCATAGAAGACCAGCAGCTCATGACAACAAAGGCCTTTGATTGGGAGAATGTTTTTGTAGTATGTTGAGGAAGGGTTACCCCACTGTGCTTGTGCCGCTGCACAATAATACAATGCACTGTCTTGCAGCGAGAGATTAGAAATGTTCAGCACACCCTTGGATCGGCCATCTCCAGTCATGGCAAACCGACCCCTCTCTGGAGAACCTGGTTCATAGAAAAGATTGCCAAGATGTGTCAACTGTTTTCCTGCATCAAGTTGCTGATACCAATGCATGCGATCATAATTAGTGATGCTGTGTGTGCACTGGAGCTCAGCTGTATCTCCTTGGCTCTTGATTAGAAATGCTGGGGCTTGTTCAACGCTTGTGGTGCCTTTGAGGATGAAAATCAGCGTAAATAAATTAGGTTACATCTCATGCTCATGTTGCCAATCTCACACATGGTGATCCAGTCAATATACAAACATGCACGGACTGTACCTACACGCTCACGTTGCGAATCTCACACACAGTGATCCAGTCAGTATACATGCATGGACTGCCCCTACACTCAGGAAACAGGAGACAGGAAGTTCTCATTTATGTAAAGGTGTAAATAGAGGTGTATGTAGAGGTAAAACAAAAACAACGCCTCCTTTAAATCACTTTACTGACTCCACCCTGTGTTTTATACATTTTAACAATCTTTTTACATGTTTTATAACTTTAAAAAATGTTGAAAATTGGTTGAATGTTTCTGATGGTTTAAAGCAGATTGAACTGATTTTGTATATGAAATATGCTATATAAATAACCTGGCCTTGCCTTGTCTTTGTGAAGTTATGGGGAGCTACAAGCGAGTAACCTATAATTCATTGTAGGGTGAGCTATGCACGCTCTTTATCTTTTGAATCTGATATAACTGCTATGTGCCGCAGCTGTAACCTTTTGGTAGGAGGAGATAGTTGATTTGAACCTCCGTGCATACTAGCAGCACAGTAATACACTGCGCTGTCATCAGTACTTATGCTGGAGATGAATAGTAAGCCATCTCCCTTGGACTGTCCACTTATATTAAACCGAGTCCCTTTCTCAGATGTTGGATTTTCATTGTACAACATTCCAATCAGCTCCATGGATCCAGCTGCCTTTTGCTGGTACCAGAACATGTATGGATAGTTGATATCACCGTGGCGACAATGAAGTCGGGCTTCTTTATCTTTGACAGACAGTTGCAAGATTGTCGGTGTTTGTTGGATGAGAAGAGATGACGAGACTCCACCTAGAGCAGTGTAATGTGTTTGGTAGGAATGGACAGAGATAGTGTCAAAACGGATTTTATGAAGCTGCCCATTTAAATTTTAAAATTCAATTTGATAAAATATATTCAAAAATATGGAATGGATATCCAATACAATTTGCTACTCTGTAAAAATGAACCCTGCCGAACCCTATTGTTAATATATAAAATATTCCAAAAAATGCACCTGCAAGACAGAGCAGTAAAACTGTAGAAGACAGTATGACCATGGTGGTGTTCAGCTTTAGAATTATCCAGGCACGCTTGAACTCACTTCCTCATAGAGAGAGAGGGAGAGAGAGAGGAAATGACATCATGGTTAAGGCTCACTGCTAAAGCATCATTCTCGTGTTCTGACTGAGTGGATGAATGATAAACAGCACAAATAAAAGGTCAGTTAATGTGGTTATAAAGCAGCTGGTTAGACTTTCCACCCCAAAGAAACACCACAGAGAGAGTTTTTGTCAGACTGAGTGGGGGATTTACAGTGGTGTGTGTAATAGGCCGCACAGTAATACACTGCGCTGAGAGAAGAATTCAATGTGAGAAAATGGAGGAAAGCCTCTTTTTCACCATCTCCACTCACACTGAAATCTTTTGTCCAGGGATCCTCTACGATTTTGGTGACTTTATAGGAAATATAGCCTATGAGATTCATAGCCGTGTCTCCTTCTTTTTGTTGGTACCACAGGATGGTATCGTAGCTCTTAATGTTATGGCTGCAGCTGATCTCAGGTTTATCATCAGGGTGGCACAAACGCTCATTAGGAAGCTGATGGACATCATTACAAAGTAAAAATTCTGTAAAAAACAAACAAAAAATCACGATCAGCTATGTGGAGTTATACCAGTTCCTCTTTGCAGACTGACATATCTCTGGGCCACATGGTGAAATCTTGTGCTTACCTGGAAAAGAGAACAGAGAGACAGTGAATGTGATGAGTGATCGGAGCATGACTGAAGATTGAGAGAGCTGAGAGGAGAACACTGACACGGGGACAGGATGTAGAAACCATGGTCTTGATGATGTCACATAGATTAATTGTTTATGAAAAGCAAAACAGGTGAGAGAACACTGACTGTTGTGGCCCTCCATCATGATATTAAAATCAGGAAGTTCAAGCTACATTTTTCAACTCATGGTGACAAAGTGACAACCTAATTGTATAGATAAAGGTGTGAGGGACCAACTCATTTTTTTATAAATGAATACAAATCTGAATGTAAATTAATGCAGTGGCCCCTATCAAAAGAAAGACAATAAATTGAGCGTTTGATACACCCAGGAGGCAGACGAGTGATGAAATGGTGCAGGTGATGTGTGTAATTGTGTTAATATAACTTTCAAGTAGAGATAGGAAGCAAATGTGTATTGTGTGGTTGAGCTCTTAAATGAGAAAAGAGGTGGAGGTAATCTCTCCTCACATCTCTGGCCCATAGAAGCTATACTGCCCTCTAATGGAGCCCCTGTAGTACTGCAGGAAAATGGAAAATATGAACACAGTTACGCAAGGTAAGTACAGTTACATCAAAAGGACATTGCAGTTGTGTGGAAAAAACTGCTCAGAGATGAAGTGTGAACAATTTTATGCTCTTACATACATATAACTGTATGTATAAAAGGAACAATGGAACATGTAGGTATGCAAAATGTTAAAATGTTTTATTGAAAATAATTCTGAAGAAGGTGGCAGGGTCCATTTCTCCAAAAGGAAGGAAACTGTAGTTGTATGAGGAAAAACTGCTCAGAGATGAAGTATAAACAATACAAATGCTTTTAAATACATGGAATTGTGGATCAGTATTTCATTAACTTGAGAAATAATTGTGTGGAGATCATATATAGAACACAATTATGACCAAATCACACATTACCAGGTGAAATGAAGTTGATTTCTTTCATTTACAGACAGTGATAAATATTTGTGTTTGTATTTATAATATATCTTTATGGAGAGAGTAATTAATATCTGAATCACAAAATATATTTGTAAGTCATAGTACATAGAGCACAATTATGACCCAATGTGCATATAAGGTACAGTACATCAGAGGAAATTAGTTGATTTCCATTCACAGACTGATAAATATTGTGTTTGGATTTATCACAGAATATATTTGTGAGTCATAGTACATTTATTTGGAAATGATGAGTCTAAATCTATGTGTTGGTAAATGCACCCAACTCTAATGTATCTGCTCTGTGTTTCAGCTCTGAGTGGAGTGGTGCTAGGGATTTTTGTAGGGGGACATAGTTGATTTGAACCTCATACTCATGTGCATACTAGCAGCACAAAAATACACAGCACTGTCACCAGCAGTTATGCTAGAGATCACCAGTGTGGCATTTTTCTGTGCGTCTCCACTTATGTTAAACCGATCCACAAATGTTTTCTCAGGTGTTGGATTTTTATACTGCAGCATTCCAATCAGCTCCATGGATCCAGCTGCCTTTTGCTGGTACCAGAACATGTATGGATAGCTACTATCACCATGGTAACAATAAAGTTTGGCTTCTTTGTCTTTGACAAACCGTTGCAGGTCTGTTGGTATTTGTTGGATGATGAGAGATGAGAGGACCCCACCTAAAGCAGAATGGAAATTAGTTTTATTGTCCTGAAAGCAATAATGGCTCTCTTTACACCAGAACAGAAATTAAAGAGCTTACCTGCAGATAAAAGTACAGCCACAATGGCTATGAAAGTTTGAGACATTGTCCACAAATGGAAAATGAAAAGCAACCAAGAAGCAGAACCAAAAGTTCAGCAAGTTCTGAGGGAAACGGAATGGGAAATATCAGATAATAATGATTATCTCAGATAACTCTCAAATGACTAACAGGCTTAGAAGAATGTAATCTCTTGATGGAGGACATTCTCTTCACAACTCAGTGGTATCTGAGTGTGTGTGGGTGTGGGTGTGTGTGTGTGTGTGGGGGGGGGGGGGGGGGCGTGTAATCATTAACAGTGTGACAAGTTACCCATGTGACAACGTACCCTGCTCTCCTCCAATTATTTGAATATCAGTGAAAGAGAGAACACTCCTTCCGGCGTCAGCAGGGAACTTCTCTACCACAGTCGCTCTTTCAATATTCTGAAACCGCTCTCATATACAAGTCTGTGCATGTAGCTATTTTGCTGACAGCCAGTCTGCTGTGTTATCTGAACCATGGTTATATACTACAACCTGCTAGACCAGGCATCTAATTCAAGTGAATGGAGAATCAGTTATAACCTACTAAGGGGGTGTCTGTTAGTGTGGCTAGGCTCTATCTCAGTGTTTCTCAAAGTGTGGTCCGGGGACCACTGGTGGTCCGCAAGCTATCCTAAGTGGTCCGCGAGCAGATGTGGTAAAATATAATATAGATGAGTTTTTTACAATATTGAACCAACTTGTATGTAAATCCAAACAGTTCTGCAACACTGCCTGAAAGCTATATGAATATCTCTATGAATATGAATATGAATCCTCTGACACAAGCAAGGTGCAAAGACAATAAGCAAGGTGGTCCAGTGAGTAGGCCTACTGTGTAATATACTGTTGAAGTAGGTCTACTGTTTTTTTTAGATAGGTGGTCCGTAAAGTTTTTTTTATTGGTTAAGTGGTCCTTGGTCTGAAAAAGTTTGAGAAACACTGCTCCATCTGATGTGACACTGCTGCTGGTTGGTTATGGTATGCAGCTGGTTATGGTATTTGTAGAGATGGAAGTGTAAGTGTTGCACTGTGCTTCTGTGGCAGCGCAGAAATATCCAGCACTGTCATCCTTGGAAACGTCTCTCATGGTGAAGGTGGCGTTTTTTATGGCATCACCTTTCAAGGTGATTTTATCTTGAAATGTTGGCTCTAAATTCTGATGGGTTCCATACAAGTTGCCCATTGGCTCAAACGTCCTCTTCATTGAGTTGTGCTTGTACCAGTGAATGCGATCATGGTTGGGTAAGTCATGCAAACACTGTATCTCAATAGACTCTCCATGACTTCTGATGAAAACAGGAGGGGTTTGATGTACTCTAGAAGTCTGAATGTAACCTGCAGTAAAACAAATACATATGAATAAAATGTTTTTTCAGTGTTAAAAATAGGCTACTATTTTAAAATATATATTTAAACATATGAAAACCCAATTAAATGTGATATGGTGTAACAACTAATCAAGTCAACCCTATTTTTGTAATATGCCAAAAAAAATGCACCTGCAAGACAGAGCAGTAAAACTGTAGAAGACAGTATGATCATGGTGGTGTTCAGCTTCAGAATTATCCAAACACACTTGAACTCCCTTCCTCAAAGAGAGAAAAAGGAAATTACATCACAGTTAAAGCTCACTGCTAAAGCATCGCTCTGTTGTTCAGAAAGCGATCGCTCATCTGTGTGGATAGATGATAAACAGCACAAATAAAAAGTCAGTTAATGTGGTTGTTAAGCAGCTGGTTAAACTTGGTTCCACCAAAAGTAAACACCACAGAGAGTTTTTTTCAGACTGAGTGAGGGATTTACAGTGTGTAATAGGCCGCACAGTTATACACTGCGCTGATCGAAAAGTCCATTGAGAGAAAATGGAGGGATTCTTTTTTTCCACTATCTAAGGGGAAGCCGTAGCCTACTGGTTAGCGCTTCGGACTTGTAACCGGAGGGTTGCCGGTTTAAACCCCGACCAGTAGGCATGGCTGAAGTGCCCTTGAGCAAGGCATCTAACCCCTCACTGCTCCCTGAGCGCTGCTGTTATTGGAGGCAGCTCACTGCGCCGGGATTAGTGTGTGCTTCACCTCACTGTGTGCTGAGCTAAATGACCTGTTGTGGTGAGAATGGCTTTCCCTGCTCCCCCTACCGTCTCTCAGTGGAAAACAAGCCTTGCAAGATCTTCTAGTGTTCGACAGTGTCTGAATCACTGAATCAGAAATGTGCACTCCAAAGCTGTAGGCGGAGCACCTTAGAGACAAATATAACAGCAAAAGTGAGAAATGACGAAGAAATGACTGCAGTTACTGTACAGATCGGCCCTTTAATGTGGTTATAAAGCAGCTGGCTAGACTTTCCACCCTAAAGAACCATCACAGAGAGTTTTTGTCAGTCTGAGTGGGGGATTTACAGTGCTGTGTGTAATAGGCCGCACAGTAATATATTGCGCTGAGAGAAGATTTCAACGAGAGAAAATGGAGTGAAGCCTCTTTTTCACCATCTCCACTCACATTGAAATCTGTTTGCCAGGGATCCTCCAATGTTACGGATTTGTAGTACATTTTCCCAATAAGTTTCATAGCCGTGTCTCCTTCTTTTTGTTGGTACCACAGAATGGTATCATAGGTCTTGATGTTATGACTGCAGCTGATCTCAACTTTCTCATCAAGGTGGCACAAACGGTTATTGGGAAGCTGATGGACATCATTACAAAGTAAAAATTCTGTAAAAAACAAACAAAAAACACAATCGACTATGTGGGGTTATACCAGTTCCTCTTTGCAGACTGACATATCTCTGGGCCACATGGTGAAATCTTGTGCTTACCTGGAAAAGAGAACAGAGAGACAGTGAATGTGATGAGTGATCGGAGCATGACTGAAGAGTGAGAGAGCTGAGAGGAGAACACTGACACGGGGACAGGATGTAGAAACCATGGTCTTGATGACGTCACATCAGTAGATTCATTGTTTATGAAAAGTAAAACAAACTTCAAATGAAAAAAAAAGAGATGAGAGAAAATGTTTGATTGTTGTGGCCCTTGATCAGATGATCAAAATCATTACTGTCACTATTATTATATTAGATGAGGAGAAGGCAGCTCTCAGTTCAATACCCCCCTTGTTTTTGTGTAGGATTGAGGAGAGGGCATTATGTAATTGGGTTCATCTGTCACATCACACAAAAACTCAATAAGTGCTGCTCTGATGGACTGGACAGGTAGTTGGGCATAAATTCAGATCCTGGAGTGACACTGGGACAGGCGATCTGATGAAGGCCTTGTAGGCCGAAACGTTATCGCCTATTAAACGTTTTTTAATTTACTCGGAGTGTGCGACACCTTCCTTCACTGACTTTAGTTATACACACCGGTAGCCAGCACCTCATCTTGGTGTGCATCTCTCCTCCACTGGGACAGGATTCTACATCAACCATGGTCTTGATGATGTCAGATCAATGGATTCACTATTTATGAAAGAAACAAAAAGCAGCTGAGAGAACCCTTGTCCCTGTAAGGGAGGGCATTGTTATCGGTTTTGTCCGTCACACCTTAATAAGTACAGGTCTGATGGATTGGACTGGTACTTGAAATTAATCCAGAGGCTGGAGTATTTGTTTCAGTTTCATTGGCTATTGTGTATCGGGCAAGGCAAATGCTATTGCTGAGATATCCCATAGAATGCACCTGCAAGACAGGGCAGCGAAGCGGGAGAACAAAGTATGATCATGGTGATGTTCAGCTTTAGAATAATCACACTTAAACTCCCTTCCTCATAGAGAGGAAAAGGAAATGACATCACGGTTGAGGCTCACGGCTAAAGCATTGCTTTGTTATTCAGACAGCGATCGCTCATCTGTGTGGATGAATGATAAACAGCACAAATAAAAAGTCAGTTAATGTGGTTGTAAAGCAGCTGGTTAGACTTTCCACCCCAAAGAAACACCACAGAGAGAGTTTTTGTCAGACTGAGTGGGGGATTTACAGTGCTGTGTGTAATAGGCCGCACAGTAATACACTGCGCTGGGAGAAGAATTCAACGAGACAAAATGGAGGGATCCTTTTTTTTTACCATCTCCACTCACATTGAAATCTTTTTTCCAGGGTTCCTCTACGATTTTAGAGACTGTAGAGTAAACATAACCAATGAGTTCCATAGATGTGTCTCCTTTTTTTTGTTGGTAAAACAGGATTGTATCGTAGTTGTTGATGCTATGGTTGCAGCTGATCTCAACTTTACCACCAGGGAGGTGCAAAATATCACTAGGAAGCTGATGGACATCATTACAAAGTAAAAATCCTGTAACAGAAAACAAGATAGTCACAATGAACTATGTGTTGTTAAACCAGTTCCTCTTTGCAGACTCTGCCATATCTCTGGGCCACATGGTGAAATCTTGTGCTTACCTGGAAAAGTGAACAGAGAGACAGTGAATGTGATGAGTGATCGGAGCATGACTGAAGAGTGAGAGAGCTGAGAGGAGAACATTGACATGCGACAGGATGTAGAAACCATGGTCTTGATGATGTCACATCAGTGGATTCATTGTTTATGAAAAAAAACCCCCATCAACTGTTGTAGTCCTCAATCAAGATATTAAAATCAGGTAGTTACTGGAGAGAAGGCAGCTCTCAATACCCCCTTGTTCCTATGTAGGTGGGGGGGGTTGGGTGTTATTGTAATCGGGTTCATCTGTCACATAACACTTAAACTTAATAAGTGCTGCTCTGATGGGCTGAAGTGAGTTGTAATTAAATTCAAATGGAGTATATGTTTGAGTTTCATTATATTGGAACTGGACTGGTAAGCCAGATGCTGGAATTTTTGTTTCAGTTCCATAGGTTATTGTGTAATGGGGAGCATATGATGCCATGATATTTGATAGTGAAGCAAAAGATGAAAAAGGATATGACATCAAAATTGCTTCTTGCTTTGCTTGGAAAAGGAACATTTGATGAACATGAACATCACTGTGTTTTAGCTTCCCCTAGTTATCACATAACCTGACTCTCGCCAGATGAATTTCGTTCCGCCTAGCTCCACTCACATCCATCTGGGATCACTTCCGTTGAGAGTGATTTCGGCACCAGATTTTATGGTAGAGCCAATCAGGATGCAGGGCGGGAGTTTCATAGATGTGAGACTGTGAGACTGTTCTCAGCGTCACAGGTTGGCTTCGATGTGAGTGGTTGAAGTAGCACGTCAATAGATGACGGATAAGTGGCTTATCCAATCATATGCAAGAATTTTTGATAAGGCCCAGCCTTCTGAAACACCACTCCAATGGATCGATCCCAGATGGATGAGTGGAGCTAGGCAGAACGAAATCCATCTGGGAAAGTTAGTTATCACAGGCTCATACCACAATATCAGTTTGACACAGGGAAACTGTCATTACTAGGGCTGCACCAATATTTCAATTAATCGATTAGTTAGCGACTAAATTAATCGGCAATTATTTTGGTAATGGGTTAATTGATGTGTGTCAATTTTCAAGGAAGATACCACAGCTACTTAATATTTTCAGATTTTCTCACTCCTGTATGACAGTAAACTAAATATCTTTGGTGTGTGAACAGAACATTCAAGGATTATATTTTTGACTTTTGGAAACACTGATCAACATTTTTGTTCATTATTTTCTATAATTTTATCGAAGAAACGTCTAATCCATTAATTGACGGATTAATTGACTATAGAAATAGTCATTATTTGCAGCTGTAGTTATAACCATCATCTAGAAAAGTAATCAATGAGGCCAAGAGGCTTTAGGATGGAATGGAAAGAAATATCCTTAATATAAAACCGTTTGTGGTATTATCGAATTTAGACATAAAATCCCATACACCAATATTAACAGTGACCCTTGCTGGTAAAAGGACAAATTTCATAAAGAGCTGATGACAGTATATTATATAATTACTCCCCAGTTCTTACGGTTCAGTTATTTCCCATACAGTATTCAACCTGTGTTCAGTCAGAAAATGCCAATTTATGTAAAGTGAACGTGAAAGAACTTGAACATGGTCACATCTGAAGAGGAAAGGTTTGTTCTTTCACAGGTGAAAACATTAGAAGAGAAAACGAAGTAGAGATCACCCATCTGCCACACTGTGGCTCACGAGCAGCACAGAAGTACGTAGCAGTGTCACCGGGTGCTAAGCCAGTTATATTTAGAGTGCCAAACTTCTTCCCATGTCCTGCCAATTCATATCTCGTCTCCTCAGGGGACTTATTTTCATGATAAATGTACCCAAGAAGTCTCAAGGCCTCTCCTCTGGCTGACAGGTGGTACCACAATATAGTGTTTAAAGTGGCGTCTTGATGGGAACAGTTGAATTGGACACTTTCCCCAGGCATCCTCAGGACTGAGACAGGGGACTGGTAAACACTGGTGCAGAAACTGATATCTGAAAAACAACAACAACAACAATAATAATAATAATAATAATAATAATAATAACAACAATAACAACGATAATAAGGAGAAACTTGATCTCCAATGCTCATGCAAAGAATGCACTTAGGTGGGAACAACAATCCCGATTCGGGTTGGAATGATGCTCACCTATGATCCAGAGCAATGCAACTGAGAGGATAGTAAGAAGCCCTTTCAGTGTGGCCTTGTCCATGCTGTGTCCACATGCACTGTTTTATGAGGGAGGGAGGAATATTGCGGTGCACCGTCCACCCTGACCTCCTATGGGGGACAGGAGAACACAGTCATGACCTCAGGTGCATAAAGCGAAACAGTCTTCTGATTCCAAATACACTCAAGCTTTTGACATCACTTGATGACCTTGGCCTGAGTTCACTTTAAATGTTATGAGCCCCACCTGCAGGAAGGAAAGTGTACTACACAGCGATTTTTGTTGGGCGATGCTACACATGTTCTGCACTGTGTGTACTCACAGCACAGAGGTACTGTCCACTGTCTTCTGGTGCCAGGCTTTTAATGCGTAGCAATCCACTCTCAAAGCTGTCTTTAACGGCTTCGTATTTATCAGTGCCGTAATCTCCGTAGTCAGGCTGCCCACCCACAAAAGTGAACACCAGGCGCCTCATTCCTTCCCCTGCATGTTGTTGAAACCAGTACATCTGAGTATGGGAAGCATCTTTGTTGTGACTGCAGTTCATTTCGATAGTGCTCTGGGACGGCTTCCACAGAATGGTGGGGGACTGAAAAACACCACTCCCTTCAACAAGACCTGAGAAAGAGAACATCAAATACAGAAAAAAGATGTAGATTTCCATAAAGGTGCCATAGTTCAGATATTCAGATATTATTCACGAGCAAATCGACAATCATCAATTACCTCGTGGCCAAAATATATGGAATACAAAGATTACAACGATCATGGTGACAAAACCCACGTGGAGAGACATGGACAGCACTGAGTGAAGAACAGAAGCATGCAGAGGGCTGTTGGGGCGGGGGTGTATGTGTGTGTGTGTGTGTGGGGGGGGGGGCTGCTGACAGTTACTCTTGTCTCATCATTTCCTGATTAAACACATTTTATAGCTGGGTACTGAATCAGACCGTTATAGTAGTTGGATGCAGGTGTGTTGGGCTGTGAGGTAAAAGCAGGTCATAATGTGCTCGATAAAGGGAGGGTTTTAGTAGGGGAAAATAGGGATTCATTTGACTGTGTACATGCTGCACAGAAATATATGGCAGTATCATTTGGAAGAGTATTCAACAAGGTCATAGTGTTATCTTGTCCTTTATTCGCATTTCCTTTTATACTGATTTTATGTCGGAGGTCAGGCTCAGGATAACCATCTGTTCTCATTAGATAACCCATGAAAACAAGGCCTTGGTCATGGGTCTGTTGATACCAGTTGATTTGATAATAGGTGTCAACATTGTGAGAGCACTCAAAGGTCACATTAGTTCTTGGATCACTGATGGAGTTCGGTGGAGACTGATTGACTCTGTTGCCGGAACAAAAACCTGCATAACGACAAACATGCAATAGTCACTTCCACAAACAATTGGTTTCTTTACATTATTGCAGTGTACTGCAAGCATTGACATATTTCGGAAATTAAATGTGAAAATCTCTTCAGAAAGTGAAAGAACTGAGAACAATGCAGAGGAATGAAATGATTTAATTAACCTTAATTACATCTAATTTACCTGTTATAAGAGATATAGTGACAGCCAAACCTACAACAACTTGGTCCATGTTTACTCTTCTTGTTGACAGTGAAAGAGGCTAAAGATGTCCACTCCCACACCACTATATCTTTCACGACGATGACATGATGTTCATGTGCATTCTATTCCCCGCCCCAAACGGTTCCTCTAGCAGTGCACACTGTGCGCTATAGGGATGATGTATGTTGGGGTGTGGTGTTTAGTCAAGTGAATTTGTCCAAAAATCTGAATATTCATGATAATTGATATTTATCACATGCAGTCACATGTGAGACATCAGCCACTGTGTGTGTGTGTGTGTGTATATGTAGTGTGTGTGTGTGTGTGTGTGTGTTTATTCATGAGTGTTTATTTATTCATGAGTGTGTGTGTTTATTCATGAGTGTTTATTCAGTGCCCTTATTAGAGTGTGAGTGAGTGGATAGTGCATATGATGACAAAACAGGAAAATAAAAATGATTTTGTCATCAACTCTCCTGGACTCCAATTTAGGCCATCCAATAGGCTAAGTGCAGACACATTTGAGCCTGAACCGCTCAGTGCCTTCTGCCTCTCTGATTAAAACTTGTGAAGTAATATGACAAAAAAGCAACACAATCTGATTTTATCAGCATACACAGTCATTCAAATGAATACTAAATAGAAAACATTCTGGTGGGCTCTTTGTATTGCATCTCACACTTGGTCAATTGGCATTTGGTGTAGTTCATATCACCACTCATATGCACGGCAGCTATAGCACTAGAATCAACAAGGCTGTAGAAGAAGCATGTATGGAAGAGGGGAAAAAATTAGGTTTTTGTTCAGAATCCAGATGGCTGGTAACACTGTGCTAACTTGCTGCACAGAAGTATACAGCACTGTCGTTTGATGAGAGGCTGTTGATGGTTAGTGAATTCTCTTCATTGGCCTTGGCATTCCCATGCAGCTGGATTCGGCTTGCAAAATCTTTTTCTTTGTTCTCTTGGTTAACAAAGAGATTTCCCATTAGTGTGTATGCTCTTCCATCTCTTTGACAGTACCCGAGAATGACTTTATAGTCCTTTATATTATGCAAACAATTAAATTTCACAGATTTTCCTTCACTCTTTATAAAATCTGCAGGTGTTTGTTCAACTGTTTGGCCAAGATAGGCACCTGTTGAAAGAAGGAATGTTCATATTCTGTAAGTCACTTTGGACAAAACTGTCTGCAAAATACCATAACCATAACCAAGCAAACATCAAAATAATGAAGTCTCTTAAACCATTATAAGTACCCCCGTAATTTAGTGGGTATTCATACCTGTTAGCCAGAGAACTGACAGTGTAAAGAGGCTAGCTTTGCACATGTTGACCTCTTTGGAATGAAGTGACAGTGTGCATCATAATGGCACACCTAGTGAATAGTGGCTGCTGTGGTGCACCCTTCTGGATGTTCACGGAACTGCAACAGTGTCACTTGGATAACAGCCTATTGTCGCCCTGTGTGGTTTAACCATTAATGTTCTAGTTTCATTAGGGCCCGTTACAGTGGTTTAATGCAGGTGTCAAACACTGCTGGTGTTATTGTAAGGCGGAGAGGAGACCTGTAGCACTGTGCTTTGCTTGCAGCGCAGAAATACACAGCGCTGTCTTCAAGTTGGATTGGTTTCAGGAAATAAAGATAGCTGTTTTTAGTCCCATCCCCAGACAGCTGGAGGTGTTTTTCATATGAATTTTCCATATTTGGAGTCTGAGAGAAGTACACATATCCAATGAGATCAAGACCAACAACTTTAGCAGTTTGCTTGTACCACAAAATCGTGTTGTAGTCTGTAATTTGATGTTGGCAGTTAAATGACACATTGCTTCCTTGGGGTTTTAAAATCTCAGGAGGACTCTGTTGAACGTCATAACTTTGTCCTGTTGAATGGAATGGATCACAAGTTCATAAATGATACAAATTATATATAATAACCATAACATAATGTATTTCTTGAGAATAAAGTCTTATACCTTTAACCCAGAGTGGGATTAGAGTCAGGTGGATGAGGAGGCCTCGTATCATATTGACACATGAAAGCTGCAGATATGGATGTTACTGACACCAAAGACACCCAGTACAAATGGAGGAAGTGCTTCTGCTGAGTCAGCAGTAGAGTTAAACCACTCCCTGTCTTAACGTCTAAACGTCTAAATCCACAACGCTTTACGGTGGTAAAGATCAGCTGTCATGGCTGATGGAAATCAGTTTTTGTGAAGAGAGCACAGGATGTATGGCACTGTGCACACTGGCTGCACAGTAATACAAAGCACTGTCATCTGAAGACAGGTTCTTTATGGTGATGAAGCTCTTTTCGTTTTCACCAGAACTTCCATTCAGTTCAATGTTCTGTTCAAATGGTTTCTCTTTGACTTTAGTTATCCTATAGACATATCCAAGCAGTGTCATTCCTCCGGCCTGGGGTTGTTGATACCACAGGATTACATTATAGCCTGAGATGTTGTGTGAGCATTGGAACTCAGCAGAATCCTCTCGGTTCTTAAACATGTCAGGAGGAGTCTGGCTCACACCAGTTGTCATTGCAGAATCTGTAACGAGTTGAGATACAGTGGTCAGAATAGTGACGATGTTCTGAAAATAAGATGAAAATAAACGTGTTTCCTCAATGAAAAGGATTTCAATACATGAAAAGAAATACCCATAATCCATAGCAGTATGGAGAAGCTGGTGATGTGAGATGCTACCATGTTGTTGCTGAACTGGAACACTGCAGAACAGAGAGAGACAAAAAGAAACGATGAGGAGGTGGAGCAGAACAGAGGAGGGGAACAAGAGCGAGAACACTACGGATAGAGGGGGAGAGGGAACAACTTTATACACAATTATACACACAGAACATTTATGTCATTGCCAAACTGGACTTAGTTTCTCATTCTTACTCCTTAGTGTTAGTGGTGCAATAGGAATATGATAGTGTTTTGGTGACCTTTGAGAGTGTAAGTTTTTGTAGAAGGGAGGGGCAAAGAGATGCACTGTGCATAACTAGCAGCACAGAAGTACAGTACACAGCAGAATCAGCAGGTTTGAGTTTGTTTAGATGGAGGAACGCATCATTCACGACGCACCCGTCACACTGAAGTATTTTCCGGTCATTTCAATTGTTGGGAAATCAAAACGCACATATCCAATAAGTTTTAATGCTGGATCTCCTTCCAGTTGTTGGTACCACAAAATTGTGTCATAACTGGTTATGTTATGACTGCAGTTCAGCTGAACAGAATGTCCAGGCTGCGTTAAAAGATCACGGGGAACCTGATGAGCTTGTTGACTGTCAGACAATGCTGTGGAAATAGATACAGGACATGTTTACCTACAGTAAAATCTCAACAAACAGAAACTTGTAAAATAACTCAGATGTAAGTATATAACTGAATACCTGCTACCCAAATGGTAAGCGTAGCAAGTTGGATGAGAAGTATATTCATCATGTTGTTAACCCACAAGAGTAACTGGTGTGCAGATGCACAGAGAACTTAGAAGGCAAGAGGTGACATCATCATGAAAGAGTTCAATAATGATGTCAATTGAAAGAGGAGTCACCTAAAATAAACCACAGGTTTACCTTCACATTGTGCATAATCTTTCAAACCATTTAAAGCAAATTGAAAAGTAAGAGACAGGATCTAGGTAATTAACATATATAATGATATTATGTTATGTATATTTTATTCATGATGCAATATAGTCATGGGAAATTAACTAGATGTACTGCAGAGCAGTACAAAATATGACCGCCGCCCAGTCCAGCACATTTTTTCCAGAAAAATAAGATATGCTTGTAAATTGTGTTAATTTCCTACTTTGTTCCATTTTTGTGTGTTTGTAATTGAGTGTGTGCAGAGTGTGTGGTTGTGTTTGTGTATATGTGTTTTGTGTGAAACATGAAATGCATATCACTGCACACTTTTTCTGCATTTGTTTACATGGCTACACCTTCTAAAGTGTCAACATCTAATAATCTAATAATAAACATGCTAAAATACACAGACAACACATGGCTTGTGCCTCAGAAAATATTGCCAGTATTAGATGTAGAAGCATTTACACTTTTTCACACTAAAAAAGATCACTGACCTTGAAGAGGGTTAGTGTACAAATCATAATTGAGCATGGGCAAAGACTGACCATGCCATGTAGGGCCATGCACTCCTATCTGTATCAAATTTGAGAGGAACAGAAGGTGGGACCAAAGATACTGGGTAGTGAGTGAACTGAGAGAGATGAGAGAGAGAGGTTGTGAATGTGCACCCCCTGCAGAGCTATCTGAGCATTTGTGCAAACTTATCCTCATAGTTTGATGATCCTGCAAACAGATATACTAGCAAAGTCATTTCTCTGTTCTGAACTCAAAACACAACCTGTGAAGTATTAAGAACAAAATGAATATTAATTTTAGAAAATGTGTATGTCCCTCATGCCATCACCTGTGTGTGTCACTTGGATAACTGCCCCATTGTTGTCATGTGTTAGCCTGACGAGCCAGACCCACATTAAAATGTAGGGTCTGGGCACTCACCGTTCGCAGTGCTCAGTCCGAGGGGCGGGATAATCAGTTGTCTTTCAAATTCCCTCTGCACGCAATAGGACAGCGGCAGTGCTATGAGTCCCATGCATTTCCCACCAGCGGAGCTAGTTGGCTAGTTCAAACGTTTGTCAACTTAATAAAAGCTTAACTCGTGTCACACTGTTCGCCAACAGCAACATCCATCTTATTTGTTTTCAAGTAGCAGGGAATTCAAGCCAAACCGTTGCAACTCTGCCATCAATCATTATGTTAAGCCCATCTAACGACTCTATACACAATTTCATTGGTCTGATTGAGTTTTGATTTCTGGAGCTCACAAGCCAACGGAGAGTTGCTAGACTAGTCCTGGCACCAAATGTAATTTGCTGCCGCTAGGGGCGCGTCTAGATTTCTAGGCTAGCCCTGTGTGGTTTATTCATTGGATAATGTTTTAGTTTCATTAGGGACCGGTACAGTGGTTTAATGCAGGTGTGAACACTGCTGGTGTTATTGTAAGGGGGAGAGGAGACCTGTAGCACTGTGCTTTGCTTGCAGCGCAGAAATACACAGCGCTGTCTTCAAGTTGGATCGGTTTCAGGAAATAAAGACTGCTGTTTTTACTCCCATCCCCAGACATCTGGAGGTGTTTATATGAGTCTTCCATAGTTACAGTGGAGTAGTGCACGTATCCAATGAGATCAAGACCAGCAACTTTAGCAGTTTGCTTGTACCATAAAATAACTCTGTAGTCTGTAATTTGATGTTGACAGTTCATTGACACATTGCTTCCTTGTGGTTTTAAAAACTCAGGTGGACTCTGTTGAACGTCATAACTTTGTCCTGTTGAATGGAATGGATAACAAGTTCAAAAACGATACAAAACAAAAAATAAATCAACTATGACAAACAATAACACTATTTATTTTCTTGAGAATAAAGTGTTATACCTTTAACCCATAGTGGAATTAGAGTCAGGTGGATGAGGAGGCCTCGTATCATGTTGACACATGAGAGCTGCAGACACCAAAGACACCCAGTACAAATGGAGGAAGTGCTTCTGTTGAGTCACCAGCAGAGTTAAACCACTCCCCGTCAATTCTTTTTTTGTTATGTTTTTGGCCTTTTTTACTGATACAAGACAGTGAAAAGTGACAGAAAGCAAGTGGGAGAGAGGGGGAGAGAGATACTGTAGGGTGGGATCAGTGGGCACCTATATGGAGATATAATTGGTGCTTAAGTGACGAGCACATTTAACTGCAGTTTTTGCACGCACACACTAAAGCAGGGGTGGGCAACTAATTTCCCCAAGGGGCCACATGACAAACTGGGACTGTTGAGGAGGGCCGGACCCAAAATACCGAACTCAAGTCTGAACTCAATTCTGTCCAATTCTATTCTGTTCTTGTATAACATTAAGTAAATCATATGGTTTTGTTTACTACTCGTAAGAACAGATGAAAATGTGAGGGAGACCAAGGAAAAACAGCAATAGGCTATTTAATCTATGTCCAGTATTTAATCCTCAATATCTATATAATTAGGCTAGGCCATGAAAATGTGAAGGAGTCAGTACAACCATAGGCCTGTGCCACCATTTCATCAACACTCAGCAATATTTCATCATTAAATCATTACCATCATTAAATTAACTCTATGCAGAATTAGACTATGAAAATGTGAAGCAGACAATAGTAGGCTGTCATTAGTTAATCAACATGCACAAAGAAAACTATTTAAAAAATGTAGGCTATGTTTTTGCTTTAACTTTATGCACAAAACTGTGATTGGTCAACTCGCCCTGTGTGTTGAGCCGGCTGCTTCAAGCAACCTGTGGGTAGTAGCATCATACTAGTTTGCTAACAAAAGCTTTGCAAATAAACTCAGACATATTTTGGTTACAGTGACGGGGTTATCCGAATGTAAACTGTCTATCTGCCAGTAATGTTTTGAAATTACTGTAACACTTCGTATCTCCAACAAACAGCAGGAGTTCTTTCTGACAACCTTTGCGGTGGTGAGCGACGCAGACATAAGAGACACAAAACTTTGAAAGGTTTACGCCGACTTAAAGGCAACTGCATTGTGTCGACGCAGAAGCATAAATTCTATTCACCAGCACATCAGTGAGGGTGTTTATTTACATCGTATGCATCCACTCACAAATGTATGGGCGTACAAATAGCAGTCGCTTTCAAAATAAAAGCAACGATATTGATTTGCATGCATTATCTCTATGCTAGGCTCTTGACTATTGTTCTTTCACGGACCTTACGCGGGCCGGTCAGGGAAAGCCCACGTGCCGGATGTTGCCCATGTATGCACTAAAGGCACAAATGTATGACAGTAAATTTGAAGTCGTACATTTTTTTTCCCTTGTAAACACAAAATAGGGGCTACGGGTTCACATATCCTATCCTGTGCATCAAAAATTCCAAGAGTCAAGCACAAGACACTTTTGCTACAATTGTTGCAGCGCAGTTGGGGCAAATTACATACATTTATGACTTGTTTATGACACGTTCATGACAGTGTCATGTCAGTCTTATGTCTATACTGTCAAGTAAAGTGTAACCGATATCCCTCCTCAAAGTCATGTTGACACTACTTTCTATAGGCTAATGAATGCAAGTCAATGGGTGGATTACGGTCTATGAATAGATGGCACCATTCAATGTTAGACATTTCAACAATTTCTACAGTACTTTACTTCATATCAGTAAAATGCTTTAAATTATTACTTCAGTTACTGTAAATATGGGGATTTATGTGTGATAAGTGTGGTAAGAAACCATTTTTTTTTTAATTGTGGTAGGTTACCAGGTTACTTAGATAAATATTTGGGATTTGTTATAGTGAATAATAATGTGGGATTTCATAAAAATAGGAATACATACAATATAAAATAAAATATTTTAATCTGAGGAGACATAGCCTATTTTCAGTCATTAGACTGTTGGATCGGTTTCAGAAAATAAAGACTGCTGTTTTTACTCCCATCCCCAGACACCTGGAGGTTTTCATATGAATTTTCCATATTTGGAGTCTGAGAGGAGTACACATATCCAATGAGATCAAGACCAGCAACTTTAGTAGTTTGCTTGTACCACAAAATCAGCAAGAAGTCTTTAATTTGATGTTGGCAGTTAAATGACAAATTGCTTCCTTGGGGTTTTAAAAACTCAGGAGGAATCTGTTGAACGTCATAACTTTGTCCTGTTGAATGGAATGGATCACAAGTTCATAAATGATACAAAACAACTTTGTCATGGAGAAAAACAATAACAAAATGCATTTCTTGAGAATAAAGTCTTATACCTTTAACCCATAGTGGGATTAGAGTCAGATGGATGAGGAGGCCTCGTATCATG
This sequence comes from Alosa sapidissima, assembly GCF_018492685.1. Taxonomy (NCBI): domain Eukaryota; kingdom Metazoa; phylum Chordata; class Actinopteri; order Clupeiformes; family Clupeidae; genus Alosa; species Alosa sapidissima. Next base: position 9,250,497 of record NC_055975.1, read on the forward strand.
TTGATACATGAGAGCTGCAGACATGGATGTTACTGACACCAAAGACACCCAGTACAAATGGAGGAAGTGCTTCTGCTCAGTCAGCAGTAGAGTTAAACCTCTCCCCGTCTTAACTTTTTTTTGGTACATTAATTAGGACCTTTTGCTTTATTGATACAGGACAGTGAAGAATGTTAGGAAGCAAGTGGGAGAGACACGTCAATGTTTCAACATTTTACAACGTCATTGGGAAGAAGATAAAGCGAGCCATGTACACATCACCCTTTTAGTCAACCCAATTAACATATATAATGATATTATGTCAATTATTGTATTCATGATTCAATATACAGTACAGTCATGGGAAAGTACTGTAATAACAGCAATAACACATCCAGTACAAATCTCCTTTTACCCCTTAGTGAAGGCATTGTGTTATGATGTCTGCACTTGTATGGCATATGATATACTGTTGCATTACTATGAACAGGACCTGGAGTCTGACATGAGATATGAAGAGTGCATTAACTCCAGAACAGTGGAAAGTAGTGAGTGAACAGAGAGAGATGAGAGAGAGGGTTTTTGTTCAAACCAGGGCTGGGTTGTAGCACTGTGCTCACTAGCAGCACAGTAATACACAGCACTGTCACTTTCTTCCAGTCTGTTTATGGTTAAATTGGCATAACTCTTTGCTGCTCCATTCCCTTTCATGGTTATTTTGTCTGTGTTCTCGAATTCAGGTTCTATATTGGAAATCTGTCCTTGAAAGTATCCCAAGAACTTTAATCCACCATCCTGAGATTGTTTGTACCACAGAATAACAGAATAGGATGAATATGTGTGCAAGCATGGCAGGGTCTCAGACTCGTTTCTGTTTTTAAACACAATTGGAAGGAATTGCTTAACTTCGTCTCCAAGAGCAGAACCTGTTGAAAGAGAGAATTTAGATGAAGACATCATTATGTGACCCTGACTACATTTAACATTAACAGTCTCTCCATAGTCAATATTATGGGATATTACCATACAAATGGAACAACAGGGTGGCGATGGTGATGGAGTGAAATGCTGCCATGTTCTCAGTCAAAAGATCACCCTGTTCTCAGATATGTTCTGCATGGTACATCTAGCTTTACAGGACCATGCTGTGAATGTGCGCCCTCTGCTGATATGACATCTGAACATTTCTGCAAACTGTTGGTTTGTGCACTGAGTAGAAGTTATGGGATATGAATAGCCAAGTATTCATTGGAGGAAAAACAACAGCATAAGGATTATTAGATGAGAATGTGGGATTTATTATAGTGATTGCACGAGGCATGGAAGCTTCATTAATAATTTATTAGGTCTGTATTCACTGAATTATCAAACGTTTATTGATAAAACACTTTATGGTATATTACTGAAGCTTACTGTGATATAAGGATCAAAATAAACAATCTATAGCCTCCAACTGTAAGGGTTCTGTCTTGTTTTGATTTCCCTGTTACCCTCTGTCTCCCCTCAGTCTGTGTCGGTCATTAGTCATATTGTGTTGTGTTACACACGGTTTGTTCAGTTCTGATTAAAGGGTCTTGTAATTCCAAGATTGCGTTGCGCTGCGATGCCTTGCCTTGCGTTTAGGTTCAGCTCAGTTTATTTAAGTATAGTATAAGTATATATTAGGGCTGCACGATATATCTAAAATCTATCGTTATCGCGATATCAACGCTTGCGATGGACATACCGCAAAGATTACTTAATTTTCGATAAATTTCGATACATTTTCTGTGCCGTGCGCATTCCATACAGTCTATGGTGTATTCACATTCTGAATGTGAACATATGTTACCAAACCGATGCTGTCATGCTGCCCAAGAAGCCCGTCCCCTACCAGTTTACGTGTGTGGTGTTTTAGGTGTTGAAGCGGGAGCTAAGTCGTGATAGCTGAAGATAGTGAGTCGACAGAGGTAGCTACACTTGGGTGAAGAGGAATTGGTGACTAAAAGGAAAAGCACGTCTGTTATATGAAAATATTTTGGTTTTATGAAGGATGCCGTGTTACAAACACAGCGCAAATGCGTCCTTCTCCACCGTGTTAAAATAAACAATTTCTTTCGTTATCGTTATATCAGAAGATATCTGTCTTTCACTGTCTGTAAGGCTTGTATTTCATGATTTGCATTTAGCAAAAGCCCCAGGCAGCAGCACAGAGGTAATCAGGATTCGTTATTTGTAAAAGTTGTTTAACGTACTTCTTAGCCTGGACTGTGCGATTGCAGCCCAATTACTTTCACTTTCCGCTGCCCTCGTAGTCGGCATGCCGGTAGCCTAATAACGTGGGATGCACACCGTATGAGGTTACAGACTGAGATTAAGTAGCTTCTTTGCTAGGCCCATCGAAGGCTGGCAATGTGGAATATTCCGCTGGTTGGTGCACAATTGTTCAGATTGGCTGTCCATCCGTCTTTTATGAGGATTAGGAGCAGATTTTCCACACAACTTCGCTAGCCTAGTCAGTAGGTCTCTTAGCTGTCCACTTTCATCAGGCCATATATAGCCTAGGCTACATGATATTTTATATTGTTTATTTTGAAAATGATACATTTATTTCTGTAATTATACATTTACCCCCCCCCCCCCCCCCCAACCCTACAGTGTATGCTTGCAGCAAGCAGAACATTAAATATACTGCTCAAAAAAATTAAGGGAACACTTCAATCATACACTGGATCAGTACTCTGACACTGTTTGGTTTTGAGCACAAGTAAAACTTTTGAGGCGAGTGTTTTATTTTGCAAGAACTGTCAGACATTCTGTGAATGTAGTTTGAGAATGGAGAAAAGGGTGGAAGGTTTCAAGAAATGTGTGTAAAACCTTTTTTGAGCAGTATATTTAAATATCGCAAATTATATAGTTATTGCAGTACTCAATAATGTTATCGCATATTGCATGTTTTCTCAATATCGTGCAGCCCTAGTATATATACTCTTTTGATGCCGTGAGGGACATTTGGTCTCTGCATTTATCCCAATCCTTGAATTAGTGAAACACACACAGCACACAGTGTACACACAGTGAGGTGAAGCACACACTAATCCCGGCGCAGTGAGCTGCCTGCATCAACAGCGGCGCTCGGGGAGCAGTGAGGGGTTAGGTGCCTTGCTCAAGGGCACTTCAGCCATGCCTACTGGTCGGGGTTCGAACCAGCAACCCTCCGGTTACAGGTCCGAAGTGTTAACCAGTAGGCCACGGCTGCCTTTTTTTTTCAGTTTATTCAGTTCAGTACTTTATTCTCAGTTTTATGTAAAGCACTTTGGTGCAATGCTATTGCTTTGAAATGTGCTATACAGTATAAATAAATTTGACTTGACTTGACTTCTCCCCAGCTTACCGTACAGAATGACCGACCCAACCGTGGACCTAGCAGGCAAGTTTTTTTTATTTTTCTGGCGATTTGCCTGTACACCTAATGCCCTGGGAGCTTCTCTGGGTGGAGGAAGAGGATGGAGGTGCCAGTGAGGATGACTGGTCCTCTGAGGAAGACTGGCCAGGTCCATCTACAGCTCCAGTCCCAGCTTCAGTCCAGGCTCTCCAATGCCCTGCAGTTGCATATGTGGTCCCTGCTTCAGGCTCCCCAATGCCACACAGTTCCGTCTGCAGTCCCCACTCCAGTCCCGAGTCAGTCTCCTACAGTATTCCAGTTCCGATCCCTGCTCCATCTCCAGTCTCCGCTCCGGCTCCTGCTCCGGCTCCCAGTTCGACTCCGGTCCCTGCTCTGGCTCTAGTACTGGCTTCAGTCCCGACTCTGACTCCAGTCCGTGTAGCAGAGTCGCCCGCCACGATGCCTGCAGTCTTGACCTGCCGTCCGCCTGACCCTCCATCTCTGACCGGGCATCCACCCGGCCGTCCGCCTGACCCTCCGTCCCTGTCCGGCCGTTCACTCGGCCGCCCATCTTTAGCCCCCTCCACCCTCCCTGTTTGGACCTTTTATTTGTTTGGGTCATCTGGAATCCGGCCCTTAGAGGGGGGTAATGTAAGGGTCCTGTCTTGTTTTGTTTTCCCTGTTACCCTCTGTCTGCCCTCAGTCTGTGTCTGTCATTAGTCATATTGTGTTGTGTTACACACGGTTTGTTCAGTTCTGATTAAAGGGTCTTGTAATTCCAAGATTGTGTTGCGGTGCGTTGCCTTGCCTTGCGTTTAGGTTCAGCTCTCCCCAGCTTACCGTGACACCAACACTGTCTGAATGTGAGGGGTTTTTGCTGTGCTGATAGGGTCATTATTCTGATGTGTAAACCAGAGCCATATAAAGGTAGAGTTGCGACAATGGGTGTTCAAAATTCCGTTGGTCACGTGGTTTGTGTAAACCTCAACTAGTTCCCGGAAGTGATTGACAATGGATTAGAATGCATTAAATAGGCTACTGTTCAATGATAGACAGAGCCACGATTTTGGGTAATTGACAGTCAATAAATGCATTGATAATATAACACAGTGTAATTATTGTGTAAACTATGTAGTTATCCTATCATTAAAACAATATTAAATTAAATTCCAGACCTTATATCTTAGCCTGCTATATAAGGTGACCTTTTTTCCACCCTTTTACGTGTCACTTAATATTAATTTCTGTACAAAATCAAGACGGGAGATTCTTTAGAAAACGCAATTGCACTCACCCCATAAGTGTATCTAAATTATCGCTATATAAAATAAATGACCTCGTACAGTGACTCGAAAAGCTGTAAACAGTGTTTTTGAGACTGCGTGTAGCCTACAAAAGCGCATGGAGCTCCTGTGAAATTTTGATTTTGCAACGAGAAACTGTAACACAGCTAGTCTAACATTACTTGTTTGAGTTTTCTACCCCGCGTTTCCTCTGGTAGTCACTGATCTGAGCTAATGAGCGAATTACCTAGCCAAGCCTAGCCTATCGTCGCGGGAGAATAAAAAAAGTTTAAACGTTTTTTAACATCTCCAGTGTAATGGTGGGCATTCTAAGTTAACCGTAGCATTAGGCCTATCTATTTAGTAACCCCATGGTAATGCGAGTGATCATAATAAAATATAAAACGTGACATGTAAGTCCTTCGATAAATAACCAGGCTATGAACTCATAAACATGAACAGCATTTTGTCATCGTTTGTCATTCACTGTGCTGTGAACAGCATTAAGATGCTAGGCTAAAGAGCTTGAGATTCAGACAGGTGAGCACCTGGGAATGGTGTGCATCGTGTCAGAAAATAGCAATTTGATCAGTGATCATGCATCATCAGCGCAAGCTTGGTTTGAAACTTTCTGGGGATGGGGATTTTACACGATCCTTCATCACTGGGCTAGCCATCACTGGGCTAGTGTGCCCTGCTGTGTTAATATGACCGTGCTGATGCTAACAGCAGCTCCCTCAAATCTAGGTTCTCTCATGCATATTAGGCTAGCTTTTGCCAATGAAAATGAATGCAAAATAATAAAAAAAACAGCCCTGCTCCTAACTGAAGAAACGTTTACGTTACCAACAATGTTAACAAACTCAGTTTCACTGCTGCAAGTACAAAGTTGGTTGTAAATATGCTTCGCCATATTTAACAAACCAGCTAGCTTTGTGATAAAATCTTACCTTTTATGTGTTTAGTCCACTGAAAGTTATCCACATAACGATTAAATCCACAGTTATGGAGGAATTGTTTTGGGGAAGCAGTTGCACTTTATCCCACTTTTGCTGCCCTTTTTAAAATTAAACCACTTAAATCCATAGCCTAGATGAGCATTGTGCATAATGTTACAACTATGTTGACATGATGGTAGCAGCTAAAGCTAAATTCCCAAGACACATCACGTCATAAAACTTGTAGTAGGCTACAAACGCAAAAACTTAATGACAGCTCGTTCGTGGTGTTGCCTAGTGCTGCCTAATTGAAATGGTATAGGCAAGGTTTATCTTATATTAGGTTATTATGTGTGGCACATTTATTGGGCTTTAGCCTCTTTTCATTTATTTGATAAGGAATTGATAAAAACTGAGCAGCAGAAAAGCTGTCAAAGTCGATACATAAATAGTTTATTATTATAATAAGGTTATTAATACTATTACTTTACTACTATTACTATTGTTACTGTTATTATTATTCGGATGAGCCAATAATGTAAATCTGAGTCTGAAATGTTGGTGTCACTCCCCGATGTGAGTCGCTACCCGATGTGAGTCACGCATGCTCAGATTGATAGGTTTTACGGCATAACGCCAAAGGGATCCGACTGAAATCCATAAAACTTTTCTGTTTCAAAAACGTTTTAGCTATCTAAGATTGTTTGATTGCTAACGTTAGCAAACGCCATTCAAGTGACAGCCTTTGTTGTGCTTGATTGCTTCTATATTTCTAGGAGTTTGGTTGACCACAGAACTCAAAACACAACCTGTGAAGTGTACAAAATAAATTATGCCATGTTCTCAGTCAAAGTCAAAAGATCCCCCTGTTCTCAATTATGTTCTACGTGGTCCATCTAGCTTTACAGGACCATGTCTGTGAGTATGCACCCCCTGCTGATATGCCATCTGAACTTATTCCCACAATGTTTTTGCAAACATCTATATTCCGAATTTACAACTGTTGATTTTGTATGAGTTTCATGCAATTTTGCGAGTTATGGGATGTGAATAATCAACCATTTCCTGAAGGAAACAGAACAGGTTTAGTAGATAAGAATTTGTTCAAGTTTCACTTTATTTATCCTTAGAAAATGACATTTAGTGATCTGTTAATCTGTAACGAGTTGAGATACAGTGGTCAGAATAGTGACGATGTTCTGAAAAATAAGATGAAAATAAACGTGTTTCCTCAATGAAAAGGATTTCAATACATGAAAAGAAATACCCACAATCCATAGCAGTACGGAGAAGCTGGTGATGTGAGATGCTACCATGTTGTTGCTGAACTGGAACACTGCAGAACAGAGAGAGACAAAAAGAAACGATGAGGAGGTGGAGCAGAACAGAGGAGGGGAACAAGAGCGAGAACATTACGGATAGAGGGAGAGAGGGAACAACTTTATACACAATTATACACACAGAACATTTATGTCATTGCCAAACTGGACTGTTAGTGGTGCAATAGGAATATGACAGTGTTTTGGTGACCTTTGAGAGTGTGAGTTTTTGTAGAAGGGAGGGGCAAAGAGATGCACTGTGCATAACTAGCAGCACAGAAGTACACAGCAGAATCAGCCGGTTTGAGTTTGTTTAGATGGAGGAACGCATCATTTCTCCCGTCACCCGTCACACTGAAGTTTTTTAAAGACATTTCAATTGTTGGGGAATCAAAACTCACATATCCAATAAGTTTTAATGCTGGATCTCCTTCCAGTTGTTGGTACCAAAAAATTGTGTCATAATTGATTATTTTATGACTGCAGTTCAGCTGAACAGAATCTCCAGGTTGCGTTACAAGATCATGGGGAACCTGATGCGCTTGTTGACTGTCAGACATTGCTGTGGAAATAGATACAGGACATGTTTGCCTACAGTAAAAACTCAACAAACAGAAACTTGTAAAATAACACAGCTGTAAGTATATAACTGAATACCTGCTACCCAAATGGTAAGCGTAGCATATTGGATGAGAAGTATATTCATCATGTTGTAAACCCACAAGAGTTACTGGTGTGCAGATGCACAGAGAACTTAAAAGGAAAGAGGTGACATCATCATGAAAGACTTCAATAATGATGTCAGTTGAAAGAGGAGTCACCAGGTGTACATGTACCTTGACATTGTGAAACATCCTTCAAACCATTTAAAACACAGTGAACCTTAAGAAAGAGGATCTAGGTAATTAACAAATTTAATAATATTATGCCTATTATTCTATTCATGATGCAATATGCAGTCATAGGAAAGTAATAACACCAATACCACGTCCAGTACAAATCTCTGTGCCTTTTACCCCTTAGTGAGGACAATGTGTTATGATGAAGTTTCCACTTGTATAGCATATGAAATACTATGACATTATCATGAACAGGACCTGATGTTCACAAAACAAATATATAGATTACACTCTTTTTCGAATTGAAATCATACACACACTTATTATGAAATAAATACCATTGAAATGTTAACTACAGCTATTACAGTGTAGTCAGAGAGATATCCCGGTAATGCTTTACTTGACAGTATCGACATAAGAGTGACATGACACTGTCATGAACACATGACACTCTCATGACACATGAACCCTGACCCTAATCCTAACCCTAACTGTAACCCTTACCCTAATCCTAATAATTTAACCTAGCCCTAACCCTAATCCTTGTTATGACAAAAACCGAATGTCACTTATTAACAGAAACGTTATGTCATAAAGGTTTATGACTTGTTTATGACACATTTGTGACAATGTCATGCCAGTCTTATGTCGATACTGTCAAGTAAAGTGTAAACGATATCCCTCCTCAAAGTCATGTTGACACTACTTTCTATCTGCTAATCAATGCAAGTCAATGAGTCGGTTACGGTCTATAGATAGATGGCGCCATTCACTGTTAGACATTTCAACAATTTCTATAGTACTTTCCTTCATATCACACCACCCATAAAATTGTGGTAAGTTACCAGGTTACTTAGATAAGTATTTGGGATTTGTTATAGTGAATAATAATGTTGGATTTCATCAAAATAGGAATACATACAATATAAAGTAAAATATTTTAATCTGAGGGGACATAGCCTATTTTTAGCCATTAGACCTAAAACATGACATAGGCTATATGTGTCTGTCTGTATGTGTATATCACTCATTTCATCATTTGTGCAATAATAATGTTCTAGTTTCATTTAGGGAGTGTTACAGTGGTTTAATGCAGGTGTGAAACGCTGCTGGTGTTATTGTAAGGCGGAGAGGAGACCTGTAGCACTGTGCTTTGCTTGCAGCACAGAAATACACAGCGCTGTCTTCAAGTTGGATCGGTTTCAGAAAATAAAGATAGCTGTTTTTACTCCCATCCCCAGACACCTGGAGGTTTTCATATGAATTTTCCATAGTTTGAGTCTGATAGTACACATATCCAATGAGATCAAGACCAGCAACTTTAGTAGTTTGCTTGTACCATAAAATCATGTAGAAGTCTTTAATTTGATGTTGGCAGTTAAATGACACATTGCTTCCTTGGGGTATTAAAAACTCAGGAGGACTCTGTTGAACATCATAACTTTGTCCTGTTGAATGGAATGGATCACAAGTTCATAAATGATACAAAAGAACTTTGTCATGGAGAAAAACAATAACATATTTTGTACAATAACATGTATTTCTTGAGAATAAAGTCTTATACCTTTAACCCATAGTGGGATTAGAGTCAGATGGATGAGGAGGCCTCGAATCATGTTGATACATGAGAGCTGGAGACATGGATGTTACTGACACCAAAGACACCCAGTACAAATGGAGGAAGTGCTTAAGTGAGTTAAACCACTCCCGTCTTTTTTTTTTGGTACATTCATTGGGACCTTTTGCTTTATTGATAAAGGACAGTGAAGAATGTCAAGAAGCAAGTGGGAGAGACATGTTGATGTTTATCTTCCTCCCATCAAATGTGTGAAATTACGTTGTAAAATGTTGTATTCATGATTCAATATACAGTCATGGGAATGTAATAACAGCAATAACACATCCAGTACAAATCTCCTTTTACCCCTTAGTGAAGGCATTCTGTTATGATGAAGTCTGCACTTGTATGGCATGACATACTGTGGCATTACTATGAACAGGACCTGAAGTCTGACATGAGTCATGAAGAGTGCATTAACTCCAGAACAGCTGTCAGAAATGAGGAAAGTAGTGAGTGAACAGAGAGAGATGAGAGAGAGAGGGTTTTTGTTCAAACCAGGGCTGGGTTGTAGCACTGTGCTCACTAGCAGCACAGTAATACACATCACTGTCACTTTCTTCCAGTCTGTTTATGGTTAAATTGGCATAACTCTTTGCTGCTCCATTCCCTTTCATGATTATTTTCCAGTGATGTAGTACTCGAGTCCGGTCTCGGACTCAAGACCGGTCTCGAGACCGATTTCTGCTTTCTCGGTCTCGACTCGGACTTGCTTCCTCAAAGACTCGGTCTTGACTCGGACTCGTCTGTATTTGAAAACCAACGGACTCGGTCTCGACTCGGTCTCGACCCTTCAAAGACTCGGTCTTGTCTCGGACTCGGCATAGGCGGTCTCGTCCCCATCACTATTATTTTCTTTGAGGTCAGGAATTCAGGTTCTACATTGGAAATCTGTCCACGAAAGTATCCCAAGAACTTTAATCCACCATCCTGAGATTGTTTGTACCACAGAATAACAGAATAGGATGAATATGTGTGCAAGCATGGCAGGGTCTCAGACTCGTTTCTGTTTTTAAACACAACTGGAAGGAATTGCTTGACTTCGTCTCCAAGAGCAGAACCTTTTGAAAGAGAGAATTTAGATGAAGACATCATTATGTGACCCTGACTACATTTAACATCAACAGTCTCTCCATAGTCAATATTATGGGATATTACCATACAAAAGGAACAACAGGGTGGTGATGGTGACGGAGTGAAATGCTGCCATGTTCTCAGTCAAAAGACCACCCTGTTCTCAGATATGTTCTGCATGGTACATCTAGCTTTACAGGACCATGTCTGTTCTCATATACAGTATGTTCTACATGGAACATACAGGACCATGCTGTGAATGTGCGCCCCCTGCTGATATGCCATCTGAGCATTTCTGCAAACTGTTGGTTTGTGCACTGAGTAGTTATTGCATATGAATAGCCAACTATTTATTGGAGGAAAAACAACAATATAAGTATTATTAGGGATTTGTTATAGCGATTACACAAGTTATGGAAGACATTTAAGAGTGTAGATCTTCATCAAAATTAGGAATACAGACATTATAAAGTAAAATTTAATGAGGGAACATATTTTAGCCATTAAAACATGACTGTTTCAGTGGCCAGTGAGGTCTTTATTGAGCTTCATTAATCATTTATTAGATTTGTATTCACTGAATTCTCAAACGTTTATTGATGATACATACTAATATGTATGATCAAATTAGAAAATCTATAGCCTCCTACACTGTCTGAATTATGGTTCTTATATAGTCTCAGAGTTATTGTGCAACAGGTATTTCTCACAGGATTTTTTTGGCATGATTCCCAAAGCCAGCCGTTGCAAACAGGTGTGTGTATATAAAACTGAACAGGGGCCCATGTGAGGGGTTTTTGCTGTGCTGATAGGGACATTATTCTGATGTGTAAACTAGCTGCACAATAATACAGAGCGGTGTCTTGTCCTGAAAGACTGCTCATTTCAATGGAGTTCTTTTTACTGGCGCTGGCGTCCCCATACAGCTTAGTATTGTTCTTGAACTCTTTCTCATAGTTTGGTGATGATCCAACGAGATAGGCCAGTAAAGTCATTTCTCTGTTCTGGGTTTGCCTGTACCAAAAGATATAATTGTAGTTTGAGTAGTTATGCTGACAGGAGATCGTCACTGAACCCTCTTGCTTCATGAAAAGATTTCTAGGGATTTGGTTGACCACTGAACTCAAAACACAACCTGTAAAGTGTAAAGAACAAAATGAATATTAACTTTAAAAGGAGTATATGTCAACATGATAAGATTCTAAAAATAAACAATGATTTCATATTTACCCATTAACCAGAGCAGTGTGAGGGCAGTGACATAACCCTCACTCATGTTGCTAATGGCGTGAGGTGAAGTCAAAGCACCAGCTCTGTCATGAACTGCATGTACTGTAAAACATGAGACATGAGCCTCTCCTGCTCGTGAGAGAGGACCTGAGAACAGGAAATATCCTCTAGTGAGACTTAAGTGCTCTGATGTCATATACACTACCGGTCAAAATTTTGAAACACCTACTCTTTTATAGTTCCTTCTTTTCTAAATATTGTAGAACATAACATAGACAAACAATGTAGAACAACACTGAAAATATACATGTAAGGTTATGTAGAGTTCTGTAGTAAAATGTAAACAAAAAGTGAAAAGGTGATTTCTGCTGTGTTGACTGTTGGAATTATCTCAAGCACTTTAATTTACACACTGGGAATGCTTTCCCAACAGTCCTGAAGGTGTTCCCAAACATGTTGAGCTTGCTGGCTGCTTTTTGTTTACTCAAGTATAAAATGTGTTGCTTTTCTACTTTTTTGTTTACTACATAACCTTGTGTGTGTTAATTAGGTTTAAGTTTTCACTTTTGCTCTACAATGTAGTTTTCTCCTGGAGCACTTACAGCTCGGAACATTAGGATGGGAGTAGAAGAAGTCTAACAAGATAAAAAAGAAGAAATAAGGCTGCCAAAGATGTTTATTCAGTGACGTTCATCAGTTTTACAATAAGGTAGGAGCAGAGCTGGAGGGCAGTGATAATTAGGGGGGGTTTTGTTCAGACCAGAGAGAGGATGCAGCACTGTGCTCACTAGCAGCACAGAAGTAGAGCGCACTGTCACTTGGTACGAGTTTGTCTATGATTAAAGTAGCATTATTTTTAGCCATTGCACTCCCTTCCATTTTGATTCTTTTAGCATCACCATCATTTAAATCCGATTCCAAGTTTGCATCGGTTACTGTAAGGTATCCTAAAAGTGTCATCCCGGTATTCTGAGATTGTTTATACCACAGAATGGTACTATAAGACGAATATGTGTGCGAGCATGTTAGTGTCTTGGATTTCTGTTGGTTCTGAAAGACAATTGGAGGGAATTGCTTGACTTCGTATCCAAGAGCAGAACCTGTTGAAAGAGAGAAATTAGATAAATACATTATTATGTGTCCTTGACTTTACATTCCACATCATCAGTCTCTCCATGGTCAATATTATGGGATATTACCATACAAATGGAACAACAGGGTGGCGATGGTGACGGAGTGAAATGCTGCCATGTTCTCAGTCAAAAGATCCCCCTGTTCTCAGATATGTTCTGCATGGTACATCTAGCTTTACAGGACCATGTCTGTTCTCAGATATGTTCTACATGGTCCATCTCCATGTAGCTGTACAGGACCATGCTGTGAATGTGCGCCCCCTGCTGATATGCCATAGCATTTCTTTCCCCTAATTTTTTGCAATTTTCCAACTGAAAAACAGGTAACACTTTATTTTAAGGTTCACATGTTAGCCGCTAATACATACCTAATTAATGCATGTATTAGTGACTTGGCATGTGTTAGGCAACATTAATCATTTGTTAGGCGTGTATTCACAAATGTCTTATTCATGACAAATTAGGCCTTTATTGTTGATATAATCTTAATAATGACCTAGTAAGCCTTGATCTCTACTTACTAATTAGTAGTAAGTACCAAAAGAGAATACGTATAACCCACTAGTATACTGTCTGAATAAATCCGGAATAGTGGGAGAACAGTTGCAAAATAAGCAAGTATATGGCTCAACTTCATTGCTGTATTTCACTGCCCAGGTTGCTGTGTCAAACAGCACTTAACAACTGGGAGATTGGCTCCCATTCTAAAGTGGAAACTGGTTCCTTAGCAACAAGCACATTATCATCAGTAATACCAGAGAGGGTTAAAGCGGAGTAATCAAGGATCTTTGGCAATACCTATGCAGTAGGTACTTACTAGTCATGAATTGGTTCCATACTCTAAAGTCAGGCATTACTCTCCCTCTGATAAAAATTACATGGTGGGAACAGTATTACTGATGTCCTTGTTTTGGAGACCTTTGAGAGTGCAAGTTTTTGTAGAAGGGAGGGGCAAAGAGATGCACTGTGCATAGCTAGCAGCACAGAAGTACACAGCAGAATCAGCCGGTTTTAGTTTGTTTAGATGGAGGAACGCATCATTTCTCCCGTCACCCGTCACACTGAAGTTTTTTCCGGACATTTCCATTGTTGGTGCACCAAAACGTACATATCCAATAAGTTTTAATGCTGGATCTCCTTCTAGTTGTTGGTACCACAAAATTGTGTCATAACTGGTTATGTTATGACTGCAGTTCAGCTGAACAGAATGTCCAGGCTGCGTTAAAAGATCACGGGGAACCTGATGCGCTTGTTGACTGTCAGACAATGCTGTGGAAATAGATACAGGACATGTTTACCTACAGTAAAATCTCAACAAACAGAAACTTGTAAAATAACTCAGCTGTAAGTATATAACTGAATACCTGCTACCCAAATGGTAAGCGTAGCCAGTTGGATGAGAAGTATATTCATCATGTTGTTAACCCACAAGAGTTACTGGTGTGCAGATGCACAGAAGGCAAGAGGTGACATCATCATGAAAGAGTTCAATAATGATGCCATTCCAGTTAAAAGAGGAGTCACCTAAAATAAACCACAGGTTTACCCTGACATTGTTTAACATCCTTCAAACCATTTAAAGTACATTGAACCCTAAGAAAGAGTATCTAGGTAATTAACATATATAATGATATTATGTCAATTATTTTATTCATGATGCAATATAAAGTCATGGGAAAGTAATAACAGCAATAACACATTGGGGGTAGCCGTGGCCCACTGGTTAGCACTCTGGACTTGTAACCAGAGGGAATTCACCGATTGGGTTAAATGCAGAGACCAAATTTCCCTCACAGGATCAAAAAAGTATACTTAACACGTCCAGAACAAATCTCTGTGCCTTTTACCCCTTAGTGAGGACAATGTGTTATGATGAAGTTTCCACTTGTATGGCATATGAAATACTGTGGCATTATTATGAGTCATGAAAAGTGCATGAACTCCAGAACAGCCTTTAGGGAGGAGGAAAACCGACAGAGGAATGTGGAAACACAGTGCCCTCTTGTGAGATGTTAATACATCATTTGGCTACGTTTCCTAAAGATGCAGTAAGCAGTTTGTTTCAATAAAAAGGGCAATGCCAACAATTACATTGGAATTCTGAAGATATGTGATGCATATCACTGCACACTTTTTCTGCATTGGTTTACATGGTTGCAGCTTCTAAAGTGTTAACACTGTAATGATCCTCAAGCTAAGTGTTAATGTTAACATATATGACTTGTTCCCCAGAAAATAATACCAGTGTTGTACTTTTTCACAATAAAAAGTGAGACTGAGCAATGTCATGCACATTACCGGTCAAACATGTTTTCACAACACTGAAAACATACATTT
Source organism: Alosa sapidissima (assembly GCF_018492685.1). Classification (NCBI taxonomy): domain Eukaryota; kingdom Metazoa; phylum Chordata; class Actinopteri; order Clupeiformes; family Clupeidae; genus Alosa; species Alosa sapidissima. Next base: position 9,265,611 of record NC_055975.1, read on the forward strand.
ATAGGGTTATGTAGAATTTTGTAGTAAAATGTAAACAAAAAAGTGTGAAATGTGATTGCCAATATTAGCCTATCTCGCCTATCTGTGAATGTGCACCCCCTGCTGATATGCCAATTGAGCTTTTTTTCCCCACAATTGTTTTGAAAACATCTACCGTATCTTCCGAATTGACAACTTTTTATTTTGTATGCGTTCCATGCAATTTTGTGACTGAGTAGTATTTATTGGATATGAATAATCAAGTTTTTGCTGGAGGAAAAATAACATTGTGTCAGTTTTTTTTTTTTTTAGATAAGTACTATTTGGGATTTCTTATAGAGATTAGAAGAGGTATGGACAGCCTTTTATAATGTGGGATTTTGCCAAAATTAGGAATACATACAATATATAAAGTAAAATGTATAAATCTGACGGGACATATTTTAGCCATTAGACCTAATAAAACATGACATATACAGTATGTGTTTGTCTGTATAGTAGCCAATAAGATCTGTATTAAGCTTAATTAATCATCTATTAGGCTTGTATTCACCGCATTGTTGAAAGTTTACTGATATATACAGTATAATCTGATGCATTACTGAAGGTTCCTGATATTTAAAGATCGAAACTGAAAATCTATAGCCTCCTAAACTGTTTGAATTATGTTATAGCCTAGTGACAGACAGAGTAACAGTTGTGCAACAGATATTTCTCACAGGTTTTTTTTTTCTTTTTGGCCAGAAACTTTGGATATTCCCACGGCTGTAACAGCCTTCGGTACTCAGCCTTGCAGCCACGGTGATATCCTTTAACATCCCCACTCCCACTCATGTCATATTGCTTACTCTAATTACAGAACCATGCTGTGAATGTGCGCCCCCTGCTGATATGACATCTGACCATTTTTCCAATTTATTTGCAAACATCTATTTTGAGAATTTTAAATTGTTAAAAAAAGGAAAGGGCGAGTGTTGCATTGTGTCAAAATGTTTTTAAAAATCAGATGCTCTTCGACAACCAAAATGATAGGGCAGAATGTGACTATCCTGTTTGTATAGGTGTTGTATGAGGCAGTTTTAAGTAATCCGAGGCACACTGATCAAGTATAAATTAAAAATCCTTTCTTCTAAAACTAGAATTACAATAAAGGTTTTTTGTTTTATCTAATAGTGCCATATACAACTGTTGATTTCTTATGCATAGCATGCAATTTAAAGTAGTAGTCATGGGATATGAATGACCAAATATTTCCTAGAGATAAAATAACAGTGTAAGGTTTATTAGATAAATATTTGGGATTTGTTATAGTGAATAATAATGTGGGATTTCTGTCTGTCTGTATGTGTACAGTATATCACTCATTTTATCATTTGTGTGTTAATAATGTAGGCCTGTCCACACGGAACCTGATATAGATTAGCTTGTTAGATGGCGAGTTTTATGGCGTTATGAACTGAACCGTGGGCTGAACATGACATGATATAGGCTAGTGTCCACGACTCGTGAACGAGGGGATTTCAGTTATGAATTTCAGGGGAAGCAGTAGGAGCAAAACCTAGACTATTATAAGTTATTGTTGTTGTTACTGGTGCGTGGCTCTTGTGTCCCTTGCCAGCCCAGTCCTGTTTCACTATCACTGTTCCAAACGGGACAGTGGCACAAGCAGTAGGCGAGTGTGGCACGAGCGTGGTCGTGGGACAGTAGGTATAGCGTCTGTATAGTAGCCTAGAAGTTTTTGCTCCAACTGATGATCGGTTTCAGTTCATTTAGTTTTCAGTAATTTTACATTTCGTGTTGGTGTTCTTGGTGTAATAATTTTGATTGCTTTATCTGCCAAGTAATTTGCCAAATACATAGCGAAGTTTGCATGGAAGAGACTGACGTGACAAGAGGGCATTGCCTTTCATTAGGTCAGTGATCTTTGTAAATAGGACAAATGTCTTTTTTTGGATAACTGAAAAGTGTAGTCAGGTTAATAGGGCATAGATCACTCTGAAAGTAATCCCCAACAAAATCATTCTTCATGTTGTTATTGTTATAGTTTTTGTGTGGACTTGCAGCCTTGCAAATGGTTGGCTGTGTATGGGTATGTAAAACTCTTGCTGGCCTCTTGCTGGAGATGGCCTCTTGCTTAGGTTTCTGCTACTTACTTAATGTGTTGTCCCAAGTATACACTGAGTGTTACCTGCTTTGTTCTCTCCCTCCATTCTCCACTGTGCCTGTTCTGCTTATCCAGGACCAAGGATGCAGAGGCAAGAAGGGTGTGCGATATATGACTTGAATGGTCAGATAAGATCATTTTTTATGTTTGAGGTCCACACGATGGGGCCCTTACACAAATGTAGTTGTGTTGATCCAGCATCTTCCACACCTCCCATAACACTCCCGACTCCAGCCAAATGTTGCATCCTCCTTACCATGTCCCTCTTATAGGTGTACAGAGTACAGGGCTACCCATCCCTTCCACATTGTGTCTTTTGTGTAGTTCACACACAATTGTTGTTCAAACTTTGGAAACTGAAATCTTTTTATTTTTTGGAAACCTAAATGAGTGTCAGACCTTCTTTTTATGTTGCAGTGTCACCATACCTTCCTCCCAGTCTTTTTTGCATTTGTTCTTGTTCTTGTTTTAAACACACATTGAAAACTTAATAAAAATTCTATTGAAAACCTAACATCAGTCATCCTTTTCATGCTGTAGTCTCACCAGCCAGCTGAAATATAAGTTATAAGTATTTTATTGAAATAGTTGATTGCTTATTGAGTTACAAGTGTGTTATTGAAACAGTGGGTGTCTTATCTTGCAGTATTAATCAAAAATTTCACATTTAGGTTGTTGTTGTTATTGATTCTTATTTAGCCTATGTGTTTTTGACATGTTTATGGCTTACTCTTAAAATGTTACCAAGGCTGTGTGGTGGCCACCTTTATGCTATTTCTCTAAAAGAACTGAACAGATTTAATGCATTGATCAAACTTTTAAAATTTATGATGTTAGGCTACTGAATGCCATTCATATATTTATATATTTGATAGACGTATATTGCTAGTCTTACAATGATCAAAGTTGTGCAGATTTGGGGGGGGGCACCTTCATCTTCATCTCACCAAACGAACTGAAAAGGATACTGGATCTAATGTCCACACACAAAAATGATACAAAATGCATAGCCTACGTTTTGACAATGAAGTAAAGTATATGTGGCGTGATACAGCCAAATGTAGGAATCCAATAACAGCTCATGTCCAGCAAGGAAACAAACGTTCAATGTTAGAACTACCAAAGAACATATTTTAGATTGATGTTGTAAACTAATTATACTCGCAATATATAATTGACACTATAATGTAAGCATGCTAACACGTAATAACACTCGGTTTTGGTTTGTTGTAATGTTTCACGTTCAATAACGCACTCGCTGCTGTCTATCCCATTGAAATAACACGACACGCAAAGAGCTGTTTGGAACTGTTGAAGCGTACGTGAACCACGTGACCGCGTGGCGGAGACTTCAAAGAGTGTCGCAACTCTTTTTCTATGGCTCTGGTATTGCCTAACAATACTAGTTTTCATACATGACATTACCTACGATTACTCTCCGTAAGATACATATCACAACCGATAGCTTATGACTTGGTGGACTGAACACTGTTTTTCCCGGTGTTTTTTTTATGCATACAAAGACGCTTAGAACTCACGTTAAGCCAATGGTAGCACACTGAATGCGAATGCACAATTTGATGCAGGCAAAAGTATTGACTGTTACTAACGAAGGTTTTATAGCAATATTATAAATGTGGCGACAGAATAGCCTAGAACTTGGGTAAGCCTTGTGTTTAGTAGCCTAATTGCGGTGATAGCCAAAACTAATGTGAATCACGGACTATCCTACAACCAAAGAAAGTAGCCTAAAGGTGATTAGTAGGCCTACCTGCGTTAGGTCCCAAATAAAGGACGAGACTGCACCCTTCACAAACCGTAAAATAAAGTTTATTAGTTTTACAGTTGACTACAGTTGACAGTTCACCATCAGTCCACACAAACAATTCTGGTTTCCTTGCACTAGCCATTTCGTCGTAGCCTATTCTGTCTGTTTGTAAAGCGCAAGTTTTGCAAGTTTTGGTCAATTTCTGTAAAGAAACAGTGCCATCTATAGGCCTGGGGTATGAAGTAACGTGTTGAGTCGTGTTGAGATGGATCCGTTTGGACGCAAATATTCTTGATAAGGTTCCAGGGAAGACGAAGAGAAAAAAAAGATCGGTTTGGTACGTGTGCACTAGGGACCGGTATAGTGGTTTAACCCTTTTAGAACCCGATTGACGCAAAGTGCGTCAAAAAACACACCCTTTCTTCTCTGTTACATTGCTCCGCGACTGTTCATCGCAACGAGATAAAACCTTTATTGCATGACAGAGAAGAAGTGGGGCTTTCCAAAGAGACTACGCACTTGTATGTACGATCAAGTATGAAAATGAAAAAAAAAAATCATGAAATTAAATCAAATTGCATCATATTTACAGTCTATACTTCTCTGCGTTCACCTGCGCACCCATTACTCTGGTACCAAATACATCCTTCTGGGTTATAAAACAGACGAAGTGACAGCAAAATAATAACTTCATATAGCTGGACTTACCCCACGTTTTTGTCTGTTTTTGTGGCAAAGCATGTTTATAATCCAACGCTATCGTGTGTTTCTCTATGGCAAAACATGTTCATAATCCGGTTTTGAGATCCTAGCAAATTCCTGCATGGCATCCAATTCAAGGCTCACATTGCATCCCAATTTGTTCAACAAAGAAACACCTTTTTTTCCTTTACTTTGTTCATGGCAATGCAGTAAAAAGTTGAGAATCATCATGAGTGCACCAGAGGTGGGACCAAGTCACTGTTTGGCAAGTCACAAGTAAGTCCCAAGTCTTAGCAGTCAAGTCCAAGTCAAGTCCCAAGTAAAGACAGAGAAGAGCAAGTCGAGTCCAAGTCCAAGTCACATCAAAGCCAAGTCGTGTCCAAGTCCAAGTCCCAATCTTTTTCAAGTCCTGAACAAGTCATCAGGTACTCTTCACTCTTTTCTAAATACAGATTAAAATATGTTCAATGGTTCTGTCTTGAAATCTTTTACGATATATGCATGTGCATACCTGTGAAATATACGCATGAGCATACCTGAGTAAACATGACACTCAGCACAGCAGCAAATATATATTGTTTTTTCCAAATTGCGGCATCCACTGTAAGGATAAGTAATAATTTTACTGATGGCATTTCACTGCGATAGGCCACAGATTTGCCTGCAAACAATTATTAGACTGTCTGCCAGTGGCAACTCATAAGGGAAGCCAAGGTCATGGTTAATAATTACAATAAATGGTCACATAGGCTACATTAGTAAATTGCTGCGGTTAAATATTTTACATTTTTATTAGGGCTGTCAAACGATTGAAAAATAACTAATTAACCTCATATTTTGAAATGAATTAATCTAGATTAATTGCGGTTAAAAAATAGCCTACATTTTCTCCCTAAATACTAAAGCTTCTTATGGCATATTAAATACAGCATAAATCACAAAATTACTTAGTAACCACAAAGGTAAAAATAAAACACTTCTATATTATTTAAATGATAATAATGACACAGTAATTTTGTTTTAAAGTATGTGATGCTGTTTACCTTATTTGTAAATGATGCACTGTCACTTTAAGCCCATTGTGTGCCACTGTCCACACGTTCTCCTAATGATCTTTTTAGCTCCGTTCAAATATAGCCTAGCTATGGCTAGTCCACAAACTCTAACATTGTTTGTGCCACATGTATAGCACAATATTAACAATGATAAGCATGATATTAGGTTGGCACAAACAGCTTTCATTCCTTTGAAAATAAAAGCATGTAATGACATGATGCTTGCTAGACATTTTCTGTTTGCAATTAAAAGTGAATTATGAGCCTGGTAGCCAGTAGCCACCTAGCTAAGTGGAATGCGTTTCAATCGGCATAATATCATGTGCTTCATGTAAACGAATTATTGAAGACTTCAAGACTCACCAGTTCCATTACACAAAGGCAAAGACAACTTTATATTATTTTCCATTTTCCCAATCACAGTGAGTGCAGCCTATGTCAAAGTGCCCTGGCTCTCACAGTTTATAACAGTAGTGAGGACCGAATAAATCCGCAATTTCCTCTAATCTCGTCTTTGTTGCCTTCATGATTTCCTTTTATACGTTTCTTATATTTAAAAGGAGATATCAATCATCATCAACAATGACAAGCCAGCCCAGCAGGAACCTGCCACTCATTTTCTCTCCCTTTCGTGCGCACTGAGACGCGTTCTCAATTAAATGGAGTAGGCTAGCATACGTTCAATTTGGATCTTAATGGAGAGGACCCGAAAAGTATCATCTTTATGTAACATGCTGATGGTGCATTTTGATATTGTAAACGTTCTCTAACAAGAGTGCAAACCAGTTTGCAGTAAAGCTACTATTTATTTAATGTTGGTCCTTTCTCTGTCTCTTGGTGCCCTACACTGCGTGATGCGTGGTGGTAACAGCAGCACTGATCACTGTGCTCTGCCTTGTGTCCACTATATGTGTTTTGTTTTTTTCGTCGCGGAAGTGAAAGCATCTTTGGGGTGACTGGTCCACGATCAGGAAATGTATTGTTTGACTCAAGACATGTCAAGTCATTACAAGTCAAAGAGGCAAAGTCCGAGTCAAGTCTCGAGTGAATAGTATTCAAGTCCAAGTCGAGTCGCAAGTCATGCCGAATTTTACCAAGTCGAGTCTGAAGTCATTAAAATCATGACTCGAGTCTGACTCGAGTCCAAGTCATGTGAATCGAGTCCACATGTCTGGTGCATACACCATAGTCACACATGCTAACAGGCAAACTTGGGTCAAGTCAGGTCAGATCAGTTCGTGTCACAGATATGGAGCGCAGAATGGTCATTTTTCATCGCTAAATAAAAAATGGCATTTATTTCCGTAAATCACACACCACATATTTCTGTAAATTGCTCAGCCCCAGAGTATCCCTCCAACATGGCAATTATATTGCCCGTTTCAGGACAGTCAGCCCTACACACACATGAAATGCATGTAGAGCTATGAACTTGCTGTGGTGAGATACAGGTCAAAATATAAGAATTTTTATAATATGATTTTTATATTTTAATTATTTAAAAATCAAAATAAAATCAATGCTAGTACTAATACATGAAATGATTCATTTCAGAAAATAAAGGTCGCTGTTTTTACTCCCATCCCCAGACACCTTGAGGTGTTTATATGAATTTTCCATAGTTACAGCGGAGTAGTACACGTATCCAATGAGATCGAGACCAGAAACATTAGCAGTTTGCTTGTACCACAAAATCATGTTGTAGTCTGTAATTTCATGTTGGCATTGTGTGAAGGCATTAGTGAAGGCAATATGTTATGATGAAGTCTGCACTTGTATGGCATGAAATACTGTGGCATTAGGCCTACTATGAACAGGACCTGGAGTCTGACATGAGTCATGAAAAGTGCATTAACTCCAGAACAGCTGTCAGATATAAGGAAAACTGATAGAGAGATGAGCGAGAGAGGGTTTTTGTCCAAACCAGGGCTGGGTTGTAGCACTGTTGATACATGTGTACAGAAGGAAAGTGCTTTTGAGTCTTGACCTGCAAAAAGCAGAAGAGGACTGTCTCCATCAGTAATGTCAGCACAGGGAGACTGAACTGCACATGTGCTCACTAGCAGCACAGTAATACACAGCACAGTCATTTCCTTCCAGTCTGTTTATGGTTAAGTTGCCATGACTCTTTGCTGCTCCATTCCCTTTCATGGTTATTTTGTCTGTGTTCTCGAATGCAGGTTCTACATTGGAAATCTGTCCTTGAAAGTATCCCAAGAACTTTAATCCACCATCCTGAGATTGTTTGTACCACAGAATAGTAGGATGAATAAGTGTGCAAGCATGGCAGGGTCTCAGACTCGTTTCTGTTTTTAAACACAACTGGAGGGAATTGCTTAACTTCGTTTCCAAGAGCAGAACCTGTTGAAAGAGAGAATTTAGATGAAGACATCATTATGTGACCCTGACTACATTTAACATTAACAGTCTCTCCATAGTCAATATTATGGGATATTACCATACAAATGGAACAACAGGGTGGCGATGGTGACGGAGTGAAATGCTGCCATGTTCTCAGTCAAAAGATCACCCTGTTCTCAGATATGTTCTGCATGGTAAATCTAGCTTTACAGGACCATGCTGTGAATGTGCGCCCCCTGCTGATATGGCATCTGAACATTTCTGTAAACTGTTGGTTTGTGCACTGAGTAGTAGTTACAGTATGGGATATGAATAGTGTAACCCAGGTTTACAAACTAACCTATAAGGACCCAAAATAATATAAATAATAATAAACATCAAAACAGTGTTTAGTTTATTGATTTATATTTTATTGAAACTAAGAAAGAAGTGACAACAGAAAATATGCATTGCAGATATTTGATTAAGAAGTGAATAAAAATTAACTCTATAGCTTTAAAATAGTATAGCTCATAGACTGTATATATACAGTCTATGGTATAGCTTTAATGACTAGGAAAATGTTAGAGCTCCCTCTACAGGATGTAGTGAGAGAAAACAGGGAATCGAAACTTAACTAAGAATTCGTCAGTCCAGAAAAGAAAGAGAACGAAGACGGAAGGAAAAAGAAGCGCTGAGAAAACGATAGAGTGAGAACATTAAAATAAACCAATTGCGACTAAACGACCTGGTTAAAGTCAGTTTAGGTCAAGATTTAAAGTATTATACTTTCAGATACCGTTTGTGTGAAACGAAACGTGCTGTTTAAAGCTACAGCCTTTTATGTTTTTTGTCTAATTGAGTGTTAGCTCCAGAGTATAGCCTGCATCGTCATTGACTAGCATATCTGTTTTGAGATTTTTCTTTTGAAGTTATTACATCAGTTATTACAACGTCAGTTTTCAGAAAATACTTTATTGAAGATTTGCCTTTCTCAGTTTGATTGAACGACACAAACTTTTATTGCTTTGAACTGAATGCTTCGTCTGACATGGACAACACATGTAACGACAACGACAAGATGGCGAGCCTACCCGACGAGACAAGATGGATTCTACTACACACAGAGGTTTAGCCCGACTGGAAGCGTAACGTTAACTAACTTTCTCTTTTTCCAGTTTCTCCATTTCTACAATAAGTAATACTTTTCAGTTCCTTGGATAAGACAGAAAAAGACTGTGATAGAAAACCGAACCTAACGAACTGAGAATTGACTGCTACTTGAAAAAAGATTGCTTTGTAAATGTGAACAGTGTTGCCAGATGCCAGCAAGGTTTTCCAGCCCAAAACCTCGTCAAAAACCGCGAGAATGCACAAAAAACCGCCCAAATTTGCTTTTGCTTGTTTCTCATTTAAACACATTAAAATCATTAACAAGCTTTAAAATGACCCATTTTTCGACTTAGCCTATCCAATTTCAGAAACAATATTCAATCAAATGAACGCAAAAGTAGGCTACACGGACGTCAGACTATTATTCTATAAGCTTATGTTACGGAAAATAATGCAATAGGCTAAACATAGACTATTAATCTGTCTGTTTAGTGTCAATAGACGCTTGGAACGAAAGCATTCAGTAGGCTAGCCTAACATAAAAACATTGAGTGGATATATGAAGAGTGTCGACTCTTTGCAGATGCAGTGCGTTCATAACTGGTGGGCCAACTGTAGGCTACACAAAACATATTTTCATAGGCCTACCCCAAATGTAGGCTAAAGGCTTGAGTTAAACTTGAGTCTGACACCTGTGATTTAGAACAATTAATTAATAACCTACCTAGGCGCTATATATTCCCTGACACAGGCAGTTAGGCCTAGAGTTTTCATGAAAATCGCGCTGAATAGGCTATTTAGGACAGTGTCAGTGCGCTCTTTGCAGAAGCAGTGCGTCCATGCATGGCAACTACACGCAAAAAATATTTTCATACGCCAGATATAGGCTAAAGGCAAACTTGAGTTTGACACCTGTAATTTAGAACAATTAGTAGGCCTACCTGACAGGCAGTTAATCCTAGTTTTCATGAAAGTCGCGTTGAACGAACAGGTGTGTCAGTGCGCTCTTTGCAGAAGCAGAACGTTCATGCATGGGCCATCTCTACACAAAAAAACATAGGCCTATGGCCCTAGGCCCTTCGTGAAAATCGCTTTGAGCAATTGTTATTAGGCCTAAAAATAATTAAAAAGTTCTAGTAGGCCTAGGCTTTGTCAAACTTCAACAACTGTCGGGCTGGACGGAACGTGGGCCGTAGTCCTATGTCAAGCCATTCGCGCAAGACCTGCGCACATCCATCAACCCTGAAAGAAGGGGTAAGTCCATCCTGTCTCGTAGGTAATCTTTCAGCAGTGTGCACATTCATGAAGAGATTGACTGTAATGACAAAATGCTCTTTGCCCACTTTGGCATATTGACATTGTCAGTCAGCTAGCTAAGTTTGAAAACCCCGCGAGCTGTGTGTTTGAATGGCGGTCTGCGCCAGAGTAGGGGTGAACCGGACTGAAACACTTTTTAATTAAACGTAATTTACAAAGACATCGTAAAACACTGAAAGCTAATATTTTGTCACAAGCAAACTACATCGGTCCTCTGTCAAATACAGTTGCATTTTCAGCTCTGAACAAAACCATTCAGGATTTATTTAAGGAGAAATCGAACATGCGTTTTGTTTCATTCGTCCCTCCAGACCGGGATAAATGAAACGACATGGGGGACGAAAGAAACATACAGCTTAAACTTCCCACAACTTCAATATTTGACAACATCATGAATGGTACTTGAAATATGTGTTAATTTGGATAAATTACTGCTGGGCTTTACTGTCTGCTGTGAATATCTAACAACTAATTGCGGTCATTGTGAAGCGCATATCTCGCGGTTATGGAAATACCATGCACTATGCCATTTATATGGCTAGAATACATGTTTCGATACATAAGGTGACGTGAGCTGAGAGTGTCTGTTGTGAGTTTAGGGGGGCACGTCAGCCAGAGGGTGTGTGAGTGAGTGAGAGACTGCTGCCTGCTGACCAGAGACGGTCGCTGGAAGAAGGGTCTGAAGTGCCTTTGTTTCGGCTACAAAAACCCGCCGAACTGATCCGAAACCAGCCCAATTTTTATACACCCGCCCAAACCCATTTTTGCCCGCAAAATAGATTGCAAAACCGCCCAATTGGGCGGGAAACCGCCCAATCTGGCAACCCTGATGTTGAATTGCTCCACATGTTCTATGTGGATTTGAATGTGCATTTTGATTTGAGGGTTTGAACAGAGGTTTAAATAATTCCAATAACTTGAATTTAAACTAAACTTTAATAGAGAATTTAGCTTACAGTAAAAGATTAAATTAGTTGTTCTACAAAATGGGAAATTAAAAGACAAATAGTTTTCTTTAAATAGGAATGAAACTAGAAACAAATAGGAAATAAATAGAAATTCAACAGTGTTAAAGTGAACTTATGCTACTAAATGAAAAGTTAACTGAAACAGAAAGGTTTTTGATTTGTGAACGATTATTTCCCGAGCTTTTGTACCCATGTATATAATTTTCATTTAACTAAAATTCTAAACTTGCTTTAACCGTGTGTGCTTGTGTTTTACTCTCTCCTGAAAAATACCTTAGATCTTCTGATGGCCCAGATTTGAAGTTAGTCTATTGTGTGACAATCAGTTGCACATTTAATGTAAACAAGTGTTACAATAGCTAACTATTTATTGGAGGTAAAAACAACAGTATAAGTATTATTAAGAGTATGTGGGATTTGTTATAGTGACTACACAAGGTACTGGTATGTAAGACCTTTAAGAATGTAGATGTCCATCAAAATTAGGAATACATACAATATAAAGTAAAATGTTTATCTAAGGGAACATATTTTAGCCATTAAAACACAACAGTGGCCAGTGAGGTCTGTATTGAGCTTCATTAATCACTTATTAGGTTTGTTTTACTGAATTCTCAAAAGTTTATTGATGATACATATACTATATTTCTGTCTGAAGCTTACTGTGATATAAGGATCAAAATAAAAAATCTATAGCCTCCAACTGTAAGGGTCCTGTCTTGTTTTGTTTTCCCTGTTACCCTCTGTCTGCCCTCAGTCTGTGTCGGTCATTAGTCATATTGTGTTGTGTTACACACGGTTTGTTCAGTTCTGATTAAAGGGTCTTGTAATTCCAAGATTGTGTTGCGGTGCGTTGCCTTGCCTTTCGTTTAGGTTCAGCTCTCCCCAGCTTACCGTGACACCAACACTGTCTGAATGTGAGGGGTTTTTGCTGTGCTGATAGGGTCATTATTCTGATGTGTAAACTAGCTGCACAATAATACAGAGCGGTGTCTTGTCCTGAAAGACTGCTCATTTCAATGGAGTTCTTTTTACTGGCACTGGCGTCCCCATGCAGCTTAGTATTGTTCTCAAACTTATCTTCATACTTTGGTGATGTTCCAAAAAGATAGGCCAGTAAAGTCATTTCTCTGTTCTGGGTTTGCCTGTACCACAAAATAACATAGCTTGAGTACGGTAGTTATGTTGACAGGAGATCTTCAGGAAAAGATTTCTAAGAGTTTGGTTGACCACAGAACTCAAAACACAACCTGTGAAGTGTACAAAATAAATTATGCCATGTTCTCAGTCAAAAGATCACCCTGTTCACAATTATGTTCTACATGGTCCATCTAGCTTTACAGGACCATGTCTGTTCTCAGATATGTTCTACATTCTACATGGTCCATCTAGCTGTACAGGACCATGTCTGTGAGTATGCACCCCCTGCTGATATGACATCTGAACTTTTTTCCCACAATGTTTTTGCAAACATCTATCTTCCGAATTTACAACTGTTGATTTTGTATGAGTTTCATGCAATTTTGCGAGTAGTTATGGGATGTGGATAACCAACCATTTCCTGAAGGAAACAGAATGGTAAGGTTTAGTAGATAAGCATTTGGGATTTCTTATAGTGATTACATGAGGTATGGAAGGCCTTTAAGAATAGGTTTTCATCGTAATTAGGAATACATACAAAATGAAGTCAAATGTGTTAATCTGAGGGGACATATTTTAGCCATTAGACCTAAAACATGACATGTGTTCATCTGTATTAGTAGCCAGTGAGGTCTGTATTAAGCTAATTATGACCGCCGCGTAGCGAAGGATTTTTTTTTCTTTTCGCATGTCCAAATTTCCGTCAAGGATTCCCAGGACACTGTAAGACCGGGGTACACGAAACTTGGTGGGCATGTAACCCCACATGGGTAGCATGGAACCTCCTTTTTTTGTTTTGATCTGTAGCCCCCCCACTGGACTGGACCCCCCGAAAGGAGGGTAGGGCAGACACAGTTTTCTGTGAATATCTCGATAACCGTAGGGTTTAGGAGGACCATTTTTTTTTTGTATGTTGATCTCAAAGGGCCATGTCAACCCATTCCATAACCACTCATTTCATGTATAGCGCCACCTAGTTATCTATTCAGCTTGTATTTACTACGCTGTTGAGGTTTACTAGTATATGTGATACAGTAGAAACATATGTATTACTGAAGCATACTATAATATGCATACTATAATATATATATATAACCATCATTTCACACATTTGATGGGAAGAAGATAGAGCCCACAACGCTGTAACCAGTGTGACGGTGGTAATGATCAGCTGTCATGGCTGATGGAAATCAGTTTTTGTGAAGAGAGCACAGGATGTATGGCACTGTGCACACTGGCTGCACAATAATACAAAGCACTGTCATCTGAAGACAGGTTCTTTATGGTGATGAAGCTCTTTTCGTTTACACCAGAACTCCCATTTAGTTTAATGTTCTGTTCAAATGGTTTCTCTTTGTTTTTAATTGTTCGAAAGACATATCCAAGCAGTGTCATTCCTCTGGCCTGGGGTTGTTGATACCACAGGATTACATTATAGCCTGAGATGTTGTGTGAGCATTGGAACTCGGCAGAATCCTCTCGGTTCTTAAACATGTCAGGAGGAGTCTGGCTCACACCAGTTGTCATTGCAGAATCTGTAACAAGTTGAGATACAGTGGTCAGAATAGTGACGATGTTCTGAAAATAAGATGAAAATAAACGGGTTTCCTCAATGAAAAGGATTTCAATACATGAAAAGAAATACCCATAATCCATAGCAGTACGGAGAAGCTGGTGATGTGAGATGCTACCATGTTGTTGCTGAACTGGAACACTGCAGAACAGAGAGAGACAAAAAGAAACGATGAGGAGGTGGAGCAGAACAGAGGAGGGGAACAAGAGCGAGAACATTACGGATAGAGGGAGAGAGGGAACAACTTTATACACAATAATACACACAGAACATTTATGTCATTGCCAAACTGGACTTAGTTTCTCATTCTTACTCCTTAGTGTTAGTGGTGCAATAGGAATATGATAGTGTTTTGGAGACCTTTGAGAGTGTAAGTTTTTGTAGAAGGGAGGGGCAAAGAGATGCACTGTGCATAACTAGCAGCACAGAAGTACACAGCAGAATCAGCCGGTTTTAGTTTGTTTAGATGAAGGAACGCATCATTTCTCCCGTCACCCGTCACACTGAAGTTTTTTCCGGTCATTTCAATTGTTGGGAAATCAAAACGCACATATCCAATAAGTTTTAATGCTGGATCTCCTTCTAGTTGTTGGTACCACAAAATTGTGTCATAACTGGTTATGTTATGACCAGTGATGTAGTACTCGAGTCCGGTCTCGGACTTGAGTCCGGTCTCGAGACCGATTTCTGCTTTCTCGGACTCGACTCGGACTTGTTCCTTCAAAGACTCGGTCTTGACTCGGTCTCGGACCACAGTGGGAGGAGAAGGACTCGTAATTTCAGACCGAGTCCTCGAGACCAATGCATTTTTTATGTTCATATCAAAAAATCAAAATGAAATTTCACGGCGGCCGTCTTTGGCCTTGGTGCCCCCTTCTTTCAATATTCTGCTTTGCGTCCGTTTAATAGCGATTTTTATTTAGCCTATAGCCTGTCAAAATAATCTTAGCATCACAGCGCAAACTAATTCAGTTTTACACAGTGGAGAAAATGACAGCGCATGGCAAGACAGAAAGTGCGTCCAAATTCACCCATTCTTCTCAGTTGAAATACTCGCAATCGCTAAGCCTACTCATCACACAGGCACATGTATCACATCACATGAAAGAACTTTTTCTCAGCTTTTAAACAATGTTAGCCGCTAATTGCTGTGGTGAACGGTTCGCGTTCGCGAACGGTTCGCGACAAACCATATATCAGAATAAACAGCAGACCTTACCGAACACAAAGGTGTAAAGCAGTCCCCTGTACAGTAAGCCGTTCCAGAGTATTCCGGTTAAATTAAAAATGTAATCTGCAGCAAGGTCTACATTCATGTCTCCAACTTTGGTCTTTAGGTTTCAAAATGTGTTTAAATCGTTCTTCATGATTTCATAACAAGCCAAATACAAATTAAATGTTACAAATATTGCCTAGATATAGGTAACAGTGTTGCACGGTCTGCCCGAAATTCCGCGGTCACCCGCGGTTATGAGTCATAAACAAAATATTTGAATGATATTCGGGTCATTTGCGGGCGGGTCAGTTAAAATTAATTAAATATATATTTTCTACAAATAGGCCTTAAAATATCACGAGAAGGCTAGCTAGCATCAATACAGTAAAGCATCAATACAGTAAAGTCAACAGTAAAGAAGCTGAAGACGCGAGTTAAAATAATAAAGACACCCCTTCAGGAAAAGCGATATAGGCTATGGGAAATATTGGGAAACGTTCTTAAAGAAGATGACAGTAGTACAAGTTTCTTGTACTATGGTATATGGTCTATGTAGGCCTACTTCTTGCGAAGCCATTTAAGTATGACAGCCAAAACGGGCAGCCTACAGGAATAAATGTTATGGCACAGACTACACAGCCATATCTACCCGTATAGGTTCGCGCATTCATAAAAGTTACCTTAGTTCGTTGTGTTTGTGACTTTAAACAGTGGATTTGCTTTAGTAAAGCTTTGTGCTTCATTCAGCATTATAAACCAGTTCTTACGCTAACGTTTTGACCAGCAATGTATCTCTCTTGCCTACCTTGCCTCACCATTTCTGTTTTCGAAAGAAAGATGTATGTCCATGGCCTTCAAATCTTATCCTAGTGTTCTAATCCTTGGTGGTTGCGTGCGTGCTTGCGCTCTTATTCTCATTCTCTGTCCTGCGCAAACATTATGTCCTGCATGCCTACTGCGTGTAGTTCTACTGCATAAAGTTTCGCAAATAAATTAGTTTGTTTTACAGAAATGGCCTACTGTCACACTGTATACGCACGGGTATAACCAAAAGCACACATTTTGTAAATAAGCGGGTCGGATCGCGGGTCGGGTATAATTTTGTCCTAATTAATATTCGCAGTCCGAGTTGCGGTTGATTAAAATATCGGGCGACCGCGGGCCGCTTGTGACCAAACCCGCGTAACACTGATAGGTAAATATTAAAATCAGAGGATATACAGCTGAGTAAGAGTTTGTGAAAGGAGTCTTAATGATCAAAAAATGCTAAGCATGCATCAAGGTTGCATCAGTTTCTTAAAGCTGAGCTGTGCTTAAATTGTTCAATACATGATTCCATAACAGGCCAAATATAAAATAAATATAAATATTAAATATAGCCTAGACATCTAAATATTAGATGATCAGATGATTTTCTATGTAATATGTCATGTTTCATGTTTTTGTAATGTTTCATACAGTGATTCAGGTCTGCTGCTGTGAATAGGCTAAATACAACTTTGATTATTTTTATAGCCTACTACTGTATAGTTAACTTTGGCCTTGGTGCCCTGACATGTGGCCTTTGTGCCCCCCACCAAATATGCCCAACTGAAGGCCAAGTGGCCTTGCCCCTAAAATGGTGAAATTCCAAGCCTGGGCCTAACTGTTGATTATTAATTGGGATGATATTAAATCATATGAAAACTGACATGTTTTTATGGTCTTGGTCTCGACTTGGTCTCGACTCCTAAAGGACTCGGTCTCGACTCGGACTTGCTTCCTCAAAGACTCGGTCTTGACTCGGACTCGACTGTATTTGAAAACCAACGGACTCGGTCTCGACTCGGTCTCGACCCTTCAAAGACTCGGTCTTGACTCGGACTCGGCATAGGCGGTCTCGTCCCCATCACTAGTTATGACTGCAGTTCAGCTGAACAGAATGTCCAGGCTGCGTTAAAAGATCACGGGGAACCTGATGAGCTTGTTGACTGTCAGACAATGCTGTGGAAATAGATACAGGACATGTTTACCTACAGTAAAATCTCAACAAACAGAAACTTGTAAAATAACTCAGATGTAAGTATATAACTGAATACCTGCTACCCAAATGGTAAGCGTAGCAAGTTGGATGAGAAGTATATTCATCATGTTGTTAACCCACAAGAGTAACTGGTGTGCAGATGCACAGAGAACTTAGAAGGCAAGAGGTGACATCATCATGAAAGAGTTCAATAATGATGTCAATTGAAAGAGGAGTCACTTAAAATAAACCACAGGTTTACCTTCACATTGTGCATAATCTTTCAAACCATTTAAAGCAAATTGAAAAGTAAAAGACAGGATCTAGGTAATTAACATATATAATGATATTATGTTATGTATATTTTATTCATGATGCAATATAGTCATGGGAAATTAACTAGATGTACTGCAGAGCGGTACAAAATATGACCGCCGCCCAGTCCAGCACATTTTTTCCAGAAAAATAAGATATGCTTGTAAATTGTGTTAATTTCCTACTTTGTTCCATTTTTGTGTGTTTGTAATTGAGTGTGTGCAGAGTGTGTGGTTGTGTTTGTGTATATGTGTTTTGTGTGAAACATGAAATGCATATCACTGCACACTTTTTCTGCATTTGTTTACATGGCTACACCTTGTGTCAACATCTAATAATCTAATAATAAACATGCTAAAATACACAGACAACACATGGCTTGTGCCTCAGAAAATATTGCCAGTATTAGATGTAGAAGCATTTACACTTTTTCACACTAAAAAAGATCACTGACCTTGAAGAGGGTTAGTGTACAAATCATAATTGAGCATGGGCAAAGACTGACCATGCCATGTAGGGCCATGCACTCCTATCTGTATCAAATTTGAGAGGAACAGAAGGTGGGACCAAAGATACTGGGTAGTGAGTGAACTGAGAGAGATGAGAGAGAGAGGTTGTGAATGTGCACCCCCTGCAGAGCTATCTGAGCATTTGTGCAAACTTATCCTCATAGTTTGATGATCCTGCAAACAGATATACTAGCAAAGTCATTTCTCTGTTCTGAACTCAAAACACAACCTGTGAAGTATTAAGAACAAAATGAATATTAATTTTAGAAAATGTGTATGTCCCTCATGCCATCACCTGTGTGTGTCACTTGGATAACTGCCCCATTGTTGCCATGTGTTAGCCTGACGAGCCAGACCCACATTAAAATGTAGGGTCTGGGCACTCACCGTTCGCAGTGCTCAGTCCGAGGGGCGGGATAATCAGTTGTCTTTCAAATTCCCTCTGCACGCAATAGGACAGCGGCAGCGCTATGAGTCCCATGCGTTTCCCACCAGCGGAGCTAGTTGGCTAGTTCAAACGTTTGCCAACTTAATAAAAGCTTAACTCGTGTCACACTGTTCGCCAACAGAAACATCCATCTTATTTGTTTTCAAGTAGCAGGGAATTCAAGCCAAACCGTTGCAACTCTGCCATCAATCATTATGTTAAGCCCATCTATCGACTCTATACACGATTTCATTGGTCTGATTGAGTTTTGATTTCTGGAGCTCACAAGCCAACGGAGAGTTGCTAGACTAGCCCTGGCACCAAATGTAATTTGCTGCCGCTAGGGGCGCGTCTAGATTTCTAGGCTAGCCCTGTGTGGTTTATTCATTGGATAATGTTTTAGTTTCATTAGGGACCGGTACAGTGGTTTAATGCAGGTGTGAACACTGCTGGTGTTATTGTAAGGGGGAGAGGAGACCTGTAGCACTGTGCTTTGCTTGCAGCGCAGAAATACACAGCGCTGTCTTCAAGTTGGACCGGTTTCAGGAAATAAAGACTGCTGTTTTTACTCCCATCCCCAGACATCTGGAGGTGTTTATATGAATCTTCCATAGTTACAGTGGAGTAGTGCACGTATCCAATGAGATCAAGACCAGCAACTTTAGCAGTTTGCTTGTACCACAAAATAACTCTGTAGTCTGTAATTTGATGTTGACAGTTCATTGACACATTGCTTCCTTGTGGTTTTAAAAACTCAGGTGGACTCTGTTGAACGTCATAACTTTGTCCTGTTGAATGGAATGGATAACAAGTTCAAAAACGATACAAAACAAAAAATAAATCAACTATGACAAACAATAACAATAATTTATTTTCTTGAGAATAAAGTGTTATACCTTTAACCCATAGTGGAATTAGAGTCAGGTGGATGAGGAGGCCTCGTATCATGTTGACACATGAGAGCTGCAGACACCAAAGACACCCAGTACAAATGGAGGAAGTGCTTCTGTTGAGTCACCAGCAGAGTTAAACCACTCCCCGTCAATTCTTTTTTTGTTATGTTTTTGGCCTTTTTTACTGATACAAGACAGTGAAAAGTGACAGAAAGCAAGTGGGAGAGAGGGGGAGAGAGATACTGTAGGGTGGGATCAGTGGGCACCTATATGGAGATATAATTGGTGCTTAAGTGACGAGCACATTTAACTGCAGTTTTTGCACGCACACACTAAAGCAGGGGTGGGCAACTAATTTCCCCAAGGGGCCACATGACAAACTGGGACTGTTGAGGAGGGCCGGACCCAAAATACCGAACTCAAGTCTGAACTCAATTCTGTCCAATTCTATTCTGTTCTTGTATAACATTAAGTAAATCATATGGTTTTGTTTACTACTCGTAAGAACAGATGAAAATGTGAGGGAGACCAAGGAAAAACAGCAATAGGCTATTTAATCTATGTCCAGTATTTAATCCTCATTCTCGAAAATGATTTTTTGACATTGACATTTTTTTTTCAGTTTTCAATGGCTGATATAAAAAAGTACTACAATATCTATATAATTAGGCTAGGCCATGAAAATGTGAAGGAGTCAGTACAACCATAGGCCTGTGTCACCATTTCATCAACACTCAGCAATATTTCATCATTAAATCATTACCATCATTAAATTAACTCTATGCAGAATTAGACTATGAAAATGTGAAGCAGACAATAGTAGGCTGTCATTAGTTAATCAACATGCACAAAGAAAACTATTTAAAAAATGTAGGCTATGTTTTTGCTTTAACTTTATGCACAAAACTGTGATTGGTCAACCCGCCCTGTGTGTTGAGCCGGCTGCTTCAAGCAACCTGTGGGTAGTAGCATCATACTAGTTTGCTAACATAAGCTTTGCAAATAAACTCAGACATATTTTGGTTGCAGTGACGGGGTTATCCGAATGTAAACTGTCTATCTGCCAGTAACGTTTTGAAATTACTGTAACACTTCGTATCTCCAACAAACAGCAGGAGTTCTTTCTGACAACCTTTGCGGTGGTGAGCGACGCAGACATAAGAGACACAAAACTTTGAAAGGTTTACGCCGACTTAAAGGCAACTGCATTGTGTCGACGCAGAAGCATAAATTCTATTCACCAGCACATCAGTGAGGGTGTTTATTTACATCGTATGCATCCACTATACAAATAGCAGTCGCTTTCAAAATAAAAGCAACGATATTGATTTGCGAGCATTATCTCTATGCTAGGCTCTTGACTATTGTTCTTTCACGGACCTTACGCGGGCCGGTCAGGGAAAGCCCACGGGCCGGATGTTGCCCATATGCACTAAAGGCACAAATGTATGACAGCAAATTTGAAGTCGTACATTTTTTTCCCCTTGTAAACACAAAATAGGGGCTACGGGTTCACATATCCTATCCTGTGCATCAAAAATTCCAAGAGTCAAGCACAAGACACTTTTGCTACAATTGTTGCAGCGCAGTTGGGGCAAATTACATACATTTATGACTTGTTTATGACACGTTCATGACAGTGTCATGTCAGTCTTATGTCTATACTGTCAAGTAAAGTGTAACCGATATCCCTCCTCAAAGTCATGTTGACACTACTTTCTATAGGCTAATCAATGCAAGTCAATGGGTGGATTACGGTCTATGAATAGATGGCGCCATTCAATGTTAGACATTTCAACAATTTCTACAGTACTTTACTTCATATCAGTAAAATACTTTAAATGATTACTTCAGTTACTGTAAATATGGGGATTTATGTGTGATAAGTGTGGTAAGAAACCAGTTTTTTTTTAAATTGTGGTAGGTTACCAGGTTACTTAGATAAATATTTGGGATTTGTTATAGTGAATAATAATGTGGGATTTCATGAAAAATAGGAATACATACAATATAAAATAAAATATTTTAATCTGAGGGGACATAGCCTATTTTCAGTCATTAGACCTAAAACATGACATGTGTCTGTCTGTATGTGTATATCACTCATTTCATCATTTGTGCAATAATAATGTTCTAGTTTCATTTAGGGAGTGTTACAGTGGTTTAATGCAGGTGTCAAACACTGCTGGTGTTATTGTAAGGCGGAGATGAGACCTGTAGCACTGTGCTTTGCTTGCAGCGCAGAAATACACAGCGCTGTCTTCAAGTTGGATCGGTTTCAGAAAATAAAGACTGCTGTTTTTACTCCCATCCCCAGACACCTGGAGGTTTTCATATGAATTTTCCATATTTGGAGTCTGAGAGGAGTACACATATCCAATGAGATCAAGACCAGCAACTTTAGTAGTTTGCTTGTACCACAAAATCACCAAGAAGTCTTTAATTTGATGTTGGCAGTTAAATGACAAATTGCTTCCTTGGGGTTTTAAAAACTCAGGAGGACTCTGTTGAACGTCATAACTTTGTCCTGTTGAATGGAATGGATCACAAGTTCATAAATGATACAAAACAACTTTGTCATGGAGAAAAACAATAACAAAATGCATTTCTTGAGAATAAAGTCTTATACCTTTAACCCATAGTGGGATTAGAGTCAGATGGATGAGGAGGCCTCGTATCATGTTGATACATGAGAGCTGCAGACATGGATGTTACTGACACCAAAGACACCCAGTACAAATGGAGGAAGTGCTTCTGCTGAGTCAGCAGTAGAGTTAAACCACTCCCCGTCTTCTTTTTTTTGATACATTAATTAGGACCTTTTGCTTTATTGATACAGGACAGTGAAGAATGTCAGGAAGCAAGTGGGAGAGACACGTCAATGTTTCAACATTTTACAACGTCATTTCACACATTTGATGGGAGGAAGATAAAGCGAGCCATGTACACATCACCCTTTTAGTCAACCCAATTAACATATATAATGATATTATGTCAATTATTATGACCGCCGCGCAGCGAAGCGGCGGTCATATAGGTTTAGTCAGAATTTTTCTTTTTTCTTTTTTCTTTTTCGCATGCCCAAATTTCCGTCAATGATTCCCGGGACACTGAAAGACCGGGGTACACGAAACTTGGTGGGCATGTAACCCCACATGGATAGCATGGAACCATCGTTTTGATCTGTAGCCCCCCCGCTGGACTGGACCCCCCGAAAGGAGGGTAGGGCAGACACAGTTTTCTGTGAATATCTCAAAAACCGTAGGGTTTAGGAGGACCATTTTTTTTTGTATGTTGATCTCAAGGGGCCATGTCAACCCATTCCATAACCACTCATTTTATGTATAGCGCCACCTAGTTAAACACAAAAAAGTAAAAATGAGGTGTTGTAATTGAAGGTATCTGTGACCTAACATAGTCAAAACTGCACGAAATTGGAATTGTAGGATCATTATGACACCCTCTGTATGCACGCCAAATTTTGTGGAATTCCGTTCATGGGGGGCCACACAATAAATTAATTTATGTTACTATACACCAACTGGCCTGTAGGTGGCCGGAGACAGTTTTCTGTGAATATCTCGATAACCGTAGGGCCTAGGAGGTCCACCTTTTTTATGTATGTTGGTCTTAAGGGGGCATGTCAACCCATCCCATTACCACTTATTTCATGTATAGCGCCACCTAGTTAAAAATTAAAAAGCAAAAAATTAGGTGTTTTCATCACAATATCTCTGGCTGACAAGGTCAAAACTGCACGAAATTAAAAGTGTAGGATCATTATGACACCCTCCGAATGCATGCCAAGTTTTGTGTACTTTCGTTCATGGGGGGCCTTACAATAAAATAATTTATGTGTACATTTAGTGACGTACACCAACAAGGATTCCCGGGACACTGAAAGACCGGGGTACACAAAACTTGGTGGGCATGTACCCCCACATGGATAGCATGGAACCGTCATTCTTCGTTTTGATCTGTAGCCCCCCCGCTGGACTGGACCCCCCGAAAGGAGGGTAGGGCAGACACAGTTCTCTGTGAATATCTTGAGAACTGTAGGGCCTAGGATGACCAATTTTTTCCGTATGTTTGCCTCCAGGGGTCATGTTAACCCATTCCATGTGCACACATGTGCATAAACAGATACACACGCACACACATACATTTACAGTAATCATACGTATGACACATACTCACACAGTAGACATATGTACGCATGCATGCACATGCACAAACACACATACGCAGGCAAACACACAAGCACACACATACACACACACACACACACCCACACACATAAACATAAATTTGTACACGCACACATGCACATAATTCAAGAATTTTTCCCGTCATCTACTCCCTGAATTTTTGGTCATTGATACCCGGGACACCGAACCACCGGGGTACATGACATTTGGTGGGTATGTAGCCCCACTAGACTTTTACGGAAAAATTTCATTTCGTCCCCGGGGACCACCACCAGCCCCCCCCCCCCCCCCCCGGCCTGGGCCCCCCGAACCGCAAAAAAAAAAAAACTGTTTTTCCTAAATAACTACCTGAACCGTGGCACTGAGGATGAAGAATCTTTTATGGTATGTTGGTCTCAAGGGCCCACATCAACCTGGCTCATAATCACTCATTTGTGATTTGCACCCCCACCCCCCGGTAAAACATGAAAATGCAATATTATTCTGCTTTAATCGCCCCTATCTTCAGTTAAGATGTTCAGAACTGCACCAAATTTTATGTGTATGATTGACCTGGCATTCTCTGGGGGTATGCCAAGTTTCGTAGAATTTCATCCATGGGGGGGTCTAAAAAAATTAGGTTATGTGTACATTTAGTGACTGTACACTCATTGGCCTGTAAATGGCGGTGCACACATATACACATGCACACACACAGGCACCCACATACTATCGGTATTAGAACGGCCGATACATAATTACAAATTCAGTAGGATTAAAAGAAAGCCAAAATAAATATTCATCATCATCATGGCTGCATTTTCAGTATTGGCGATAAGTAGTCGTTTGTCCACTAGATGGCGCATCGTTGCAGTGAGACGTAATTGTGTTGGAAGTTAAAAGTGGGTTGGAAAAAACAATGGACGCTTCCTACAAGGACTGTAATTTACCGCAGCGGACATCTAATAAGGATAGGACATCTAATAAGGATAGGACGATGTTCACATGAAGTGTAATTCCCATTTCTTCTTGAAGCCGAAATAAATCTGAGGATGTTTATCGGACATGCTTGGTTTTTACTGCAGGTACGTTAATCTTGTAATATCAATAAGGACCTAGGTAATGTTACTGTTAGCGTTAGTTGAGTGATGGAGGCATTTGATTGATTGCATTTGTAGAAAACTATAAATGCGGTTATACCAAGCAAATTGATAGCAGCACTGTTTGTATCTTTCGACTGTCATTTATTGCACGTGCTACAAAATCATTCTGTGCAATGGAAGATTTACCAACGTTACACCGGTCTGATACAGTTTTGCCTATACATGCGTGAGACTGAGACGCCTGTTTATTTTGTTTTAAGTGCGTGCATGGTGTGAGAGGGGAATCGATGTGCTTTGATTACAGCTTGGTAGTTGTAGTCTTGTGAAATTAAAAAGCACGTGTGTGTGAAGTATCCAAACAATGACACCTTCATTTCATTATGGCTGCTTTAGCAACACACCTTAAGCTACTGTGTAGTGGGTCCCATCTAGAAGTGGCTACTTCATTCGCGCTTTCCTTGACTCATGGAGCTGCTTGAATGTTATTACAATTTTTCGCCACGATATGGCAGTTTAAGTCCGCTTGATACTGTAAGGCGTAAGCCATTGGTTTCCAAAGGAGATTTTATTTGTGTCGCCAGCATAGCCTATTGACAATTTATGTTGTAAATAGGCCTACCTTATAATCCTACCTGTAGCTTAGGGAAGCTAACAGCTTTCTATTAGGATCTAGTTTGTTAGTTACCGTTTTGTCATAACTCCCTGATGCATTTTTGCATTTAGAATAGCCAGAGCGTGTATATCTCAATCGGAAAATTAAACAATATCGGGTGCCTATGGACTAGGCTGGGTGAACCCAGCCTGATCTGCCCGCTATTTATTTTTTGATTTCTTAAAAGATTGAGCTTGGTCTGATGAAAGCCAGACTAGCCATGGACCTCAGTTACACAATGCAAGGGAACATGAATCAGCCTATATTTGCACGAACAATAACGGACAAAAGCTCTTCAACTTTGGCCCGTTAAAATGTGTATGAACAGTCTAGCGACGCATTTCATCAAGGCCCATTTGGACATGTCAGTTATTTGCACCACTGGTTAGATGTAAAACAGCATTTCGTTTCAGACTAGGCTACTGTTACTTAATTTGTGCATTAACAATAACGTTTCAGACTACTGTTACTTAATTTGTGCATTGACAATAAAGTATTACATGAACTAAAGATGACTAAAATCTTATGTAGAAGAAGAAACATTCACAAAAAATCCATCCATCCAAAAATGACCTTTGTTTTTGATAGCTGTTGAAAACGGCATGGAACTGACAGAGATGTTTTTGTTTATAAATACACAAAAAATAAATAAATAAATAAATAAATAACATTATGCTGATACCTTTTGCTTTTCCCAAATACAATGTAGCCTACAGGTGTAAGTGACCTTTCATCAATCCAGTTGCAATGGATGAACTGTGATGAACTGCCCTACTTGTGATTGTTTAGAGATTTTAAAGATTTTATAACAATGCTACATCTTCTTTGGCTATTCTACAATCTATTCACCTTTTCAGCACCAGTAGGCTACTTTCTGTGCAGCCGCACACACACACTCAGGCATGCCAAACAAGCATACACAAAAGTTTCAAGAGTGGGGGATGGAGTAAAATATGGAGACAAATTGAAGTGTGATTTATTTTCGCGGAACGGATGTACAGGACTGAGCGGCGGTCATATTTTGTACCGCTATGCGGTACATCTAGTTTTATTCATGATTTAATATACAGTACAGTCATGGGAAAGTACTGTAATAACAGCAATAACACATCCAGTACAAATCTCCTTTTACCCCTTAGTGAAGGCATTGTGTTATGATGAAGTCTGTACTTGTATGGCATATGATATACTGTTGCATTACTATGAACAGGACCTGGAGTCTGACATGAGATATGAAGAGTGCATTAACTCCAGAACAGTGGAAAGTAATGAGTGAACAGAGAGAGATGAGAGAGAGGGTTTTTGTTCAAACCAGGACTGGGTTGTAGCACTGTGCTCACTAGCAGCACAGTAACACACAGCACTGTCACTTTCTTCCAGTCTGTTTATGGTTAAATTGGCATAACTCTTTGCTGCTCCATTCCCTTTCATGATTATTTTGTCTGTGTTCTCGAATTCAGGTTCTATATTGGAAATCTGTCCTTGAAAGTATCCCAAGAACTTTAATCCACCATCCTGAGATTGTTTGTACCACAGAATAACAGTATAAGATGAATACGTGTGCAAGCATGGCAGTGTCTCAGACTCGTTTCTGTTTTTAAACACAACTGGAAGGAACTGCTTAACTTCGTCTCCAAGAGCAGAACCTGTTGAAAGAGAGAATTTAGATGAAGACATCATTATGTGACCCTGACTACATTTAACATCAAAAGTCTCTCCATGGTCAATATTATGGGATATTACCATACAAATGGAACAACAGGGTGGCGATGGTGACGGAGTGAAATGCTGCCATGTTCTCAGTCAAAAGATCCCCCTGTTCTCAGATATGTTCTGCATGGTACATCTAGCTTTACAGGACCATGTCTGTTCTCATATATGTTCTACATGGTACATACAGGACCATGCTGTTAATGTGCGCCCCCTGCTGATATGCCATCTGAGCATTTTTGTGCACTGAGTAGTTATTGCATTTATTATGACTGCCGCACAGCATGGTTAATTTTCCGTCAAGGAAAATGGCCATGGCAACCCATTTCATAACCACTCATTTCGTGTATAGCTCCAAATTAATAAGCAAAAAATGAGGTGTTGTAATCACAATATCTCTGGCTGACATGGTCAAAACTGCACAAAATTGAAAGTGTAGGATTATTATGACACCCTCTGAATGCATGCAAAGTTTCGTGGACTTTCGTTTATGGAGGGCCATACAATAAATTAATTTATGTGTACATTTAGTGACTGTCCACCAACAGAGTTTTCTGTGAATATCTTGAACACTAGGGCCTAGGATGACCTATTTTTTTGCGTATGTTTGCCTCCAGGGGTCATGTTAACCCATTCCATATGCACACATGTGCATAAACAGACACATACATGCTCGTGAGAGAGGACCTGAGATGAAACAGTCAAAATGGAAAGAAGACCCATAAAAGATCAGGTGTTTCAGCATGTTTTTTACCGATAGTGTAGGTCTCAAAACATTTCCTCTTGTAGCACATGGATGTTCATCACATTAGGATGGGAGCAGAAGAAGACTAACAAAATAAGAAAGAAATACGGCTGTCAAAGATGTTTATTCAGTGACGTTTATCAGTTTTACAATAAGGTAGGAGCAGAGCTGGAGGGCAGTGAGTTATCAGGGGGGGGTTTTGTTCAGACCAGAGAGAGGATGCAGCACTGTGCTCACTAGCAGCACAGAAGTAGAGCGCACTGTCACTTGGTACGAGTTTGTTTATGATTAAAGAAGCATTTTTGTTAGCCATTGCATTCCCCTCCATTTTGAATCTTGTAGTATTGCCGTCATTGAATTCCGACTCCAAGGTATCAGAGGTTCCTACAAGGTATCCTAAAAGTTTCATCCCGGTATTCTGAGATTGTTTATACCACAGAATGGTGTTAAGGTTAGTATCGTTGTGTGAGCATGTCAGTGTTATTGAGCTCTTCTGGACTTGGATTGCAGCAGGTGGAAGTTGTGTGACTTTCGAGTTTCCGTGAGTCGAGTCTGTTGATGAAAAAACATGTAGATAAGACATAGAGGCGAACTTAATTAAATGAATATCAAGCTCACATTTAAGAAAAATGTGCATACATTTGTGACATTTATACATTTATTCAAATTGTTATTACCAAAGAAAAGCAGCAATAGGATCATGATGTTGGTAAGGTAACCTGCAGCCATGTTGTGGTGAACTGAAGCAACACCAGATCCAAGCAACCACCTGGCAATTTTGCTCATCTGAATATTGCATCCTAAATGGTCAAATGGCACCCCCTTTTGACAACATTTTGTAATAATCTTTTTGACAGATCAGAGGCCATTTCTACAGGTAAGAATATAAAGTAAACTAAGACACATTATGCTTGTTGTGTGCAGAAAGACCCCTAAATCATACAATTTACCATAACAAGTGCCCTAGTTAATTCCAGCATCATGCCAAAATCTATTCAGCCGTGAGGAAATCCTTAAACTCACTCTCACTTACATAAAAAGCTATAAAATTGGAAGATTTAGCTTCTATGTCAACCGACCTTTCTATTTCAAGGGAATGTTAACAATACAGACCTTGTAAAACTGTTGAACAGTTCTAATTATACAAACACTGCACTCCTACCCTATCTCACTATCATATGTGTCATCTTTTCAATTTGTTCATGACCCATCATGACCTACCACATGCTATTTATATTTTGAACATATACAGACATATGATGTCATTATTTAAGAGCAGGTATAAGAAGAAAGTGCACTGCTGGTATACTCTTGTTTCCTCATCACACAAAAACATTCAGATGTTTTTTGGGTAACACTTTACTTGACGGGTGAGTTCATAACACATTCATAGCAGCTGTCATAAACTGCACATAAAGCATTCATGACTGTTTCATGAGACATGACTCAACATTCATACCAAACCTTTCATGAATGTGGAAGACAGAACAACAAAAATTTGTCAAAATAAAAGTCCAACAATTGCAAAGCAGCATTGCCGTTTTTGTTCCAAACCTCTTACCTGATCACGTCACATCTGAGTCAATGGGTTACTCCAGTGCCAAAAAGACAGAACATGGTCAAGCAAATAATTTTTGTTTCATAAAAATGTATTTGTTTTATGATACCTTTGCAGATGATTTCTCAACTTTTGCTACTGGGAATGTCCAACCGTTCCAGGTTACACAAATACGGGTCAGCTGAATGTAGGCTAGTTTACCTCCCAGTGTTAAATTCAGTGATTATGAATACTTAACAACTTGTATAGTAAAGTGACATTCGATGTAGACTTCATAAGATATTCATGAAATATTTACAAAGGCTGGAGAGAAAAACGGCAATGCTGCTTTGCAATTGTTGGACTTTTATTTTGACAAGTTGTTATCGTTCTGTCTTCCACATTCATAAAAGGTTTGGTATGAATGTTGAGTCATGTCTCATGAAACAGTCATGAATGCTTTATGTGCAGTTTATGACAGCTGCTATGAATGTGTTATGAACTCACCCATCAAGTAAAGTGTTACCGTTTTTTTGTGAGAGGAGAGAGGCCCTCTGCTGCACAGTGCCACCTAACCGCACAGAAATACACTGCAGTATCATGTGATGATGACAAGTTTTTGATGGTCACATAATTAATTTGATTGATATTGGCATCCGCTTCCAGTGTGATCTTGCCGGTGAAATCAGGCTCTGGAAATGGAGTGGTCCCAACAAGAAAACCCAGGAGTTTTAATCCAGCATTCTGTGCTGGTTGGTACCACTACCACAAGACAGTATCATGGTTTTGTAAATTATGCAAGCAGTCGAGCTTTGCAAATTCTCCCTGCTTTGTGATCCAGTCTGGCGGAGATTGATTTACACTCTTACCCAACGTGAAAGCTTTAGGAAATGACAAACATGAGCAACAGAGATTAGTTATGTGAAGCATACTAGTTTTAGACTTGAAGACTTGAACTAAACAATGAACAGCATACTGTACATGCACTTAACTTAATTTTACATTAAGAGTATGGTAACAGCAACATGCATTGAGATATCATGTGGAGTAGAAACACCTGTGAGCCAAAGCAGGGACAGGGAGTGATGACTCTCATGCTTCCTCCCTGATGAGGTTGTCACAACAACACACCTCTACTGATAAGTGACACCAGTTCATCTAATGGCAATAAAAGGATGAGCAATAGTCTCCCCCCATATATAAAAGATTTGGTGACTTCCACCACAGATACACATCACAGCACGTAATGAGTGCAAGGAGGGACTACTGTGTGCCATGTAGGGACATGCACTCCTATCTGTATCAAATTTGAGATGAACAGAAGGTGTGACCAAAGATGCTGGGTAGTGAGTGAACAGAGAGAGATGAGAGAGAGAGGGCTGGGTTGTAGCACTGTGCTCACTAGCAGCACAGTAATACACAGCACTGTCACTTTCTTCCAGTCTGTTTATGGTTAAATTGGCATAACTCTTTGCTGCTCCATTCCCTTTCATTGTTATTTTCTTTGAGGTCAGGAATTCAGATTCTACGTTGGCGGACGTTCCTATGTTTCCTAAGAACTTCATTTCTCCATCTTGAGATTGTTTGTACCACAGAATATAGTAATATGATGAATAAGTGTGCAAGCATGGCAGGGTCTCCGACTCGTTTCTGTTTTTAAACACAACTGTAAGGAATTGCTTGACTTCGTCTCCAAAAGCAGAACCTGTTGAAAGAGAGGATTTAGATGAAAACATCATTATGTGACCCTGACTAGATTTAACATCAACAGTCTCTCCATAGTCAATATTATGGGATATTACCATAACAATGGTGACAGAGTGAAATGCTGCCATGTTCTCAGTCAAAAGATCCCCCTGTTCTCAGATATGTTCTACATGGTACATCTAGCTTTACAGGACCATGCTGTGAATGTGCGCCCCCTGCTGATATGCCATCTGAGCATTTTTGTGCACTGAGTAGTTATTGCATTTATGATTATAAGTTTGGTATATTATTAGATGAGTATGTGGGATTTGTCATATAGTGAGGGTACGGTGTGGAAGCCCTTTAAAGCAACACCAGAGTTTTTTGTATCTTAAAATAATGTTTCCAAAATCATCTCAGTGCTTCATCAACTCGTAACAGGGTGAACGGCACTTCTGCATTCGCTTCACGACCCTCTATTGGCTATAAACAAACTATGTAAGTTTGCCAATTCGGGTAGCGGATCTGTAGTTCGATGGAATGAGACATAAGAAACTACAAATTTGACTTGGTTCTGATGTTGCAATACATCATACTTTCATAAAATCATGCAACATATTCTACCTTGTCTGTGGACATTGTTATTTGCAAAGCCGGTGCTGGATAAACAAATAGTGTGCGTGCGACAGTGGAAAAAGTGCTTTGGTACTGCTTTAAGAATGTAGATGTCCATCAAAATTAGGAATACATACAATATAAAGTAAAATGTTTATCTAAGGGAACATATTTTAGCCATTAAAACACAACACAAGGATCAAAATAGAAAATCTATAGTCTCCTACACTGTCTGAATTATTTTACTTATAGTCAGACAGTAATTGTACAACAGATATTTCACATGGGTTTCTTTTTTGGGGGCACAATGCCAAAAGCCAGCCGTTGCAAACAGGTGTGTGTATAAAACCGAACAGTGGCCCATGTGAGGGGTTTTTGCTGTGCTGATAGGGACATTATTCTGATGTGTAAACTAGCTGCACAATAATACAGAGCGGTGTCTTGTCCTGAAAGACTGCTCATTTCAATGGAGTTCTTTTTACTGGCACTGGCGTCCCCATGCAACTTAGTTTTGTTCTCAAATTCTTTCTCATAGTTTGGTGATGATCCAACGAGATAGGCCAGTAAAGTCATTTCTCTGTTCTGGGTTTGCCTGTACCACAAAATAACATTGTAGCTTGAGTAGTTATGTTGACAGGAGATCTTCACTGAACCCTTTTGCTTCGTTAAAAAATTTCTAGGAGTTTGGTTGACCACTGAACTCAAAACACAACCTGTGAAGTGTAAAAAACACAATTAATATTAATTTTAAAAAGAATATAAGTCATCATGATGAGATTCTAAAAGAATAAACAATTATTTTATATTTACCCATTAACCAGAGCAGTGTGATGGCAGTGACATAACCCACACTCATGTTGCTAATGGCGTGAGGTGAAGTCAAAGCACCAGCTCCGTCATGAACTGCATGTGCAGTAAAAGATGAGACATGAGCCTCTCCTGCTTGTGAGAGAGGACATGAGAACAGGAAATATCCTCTAGTGAGACTTAAGTGCTGTGATGTCATATACACTATTTGTCAAACGTTTTGAAACACCTACTCTTTTATGGTTCCTTCTTTTTCTAATTACTTTCACATTGTAGAACAACACTGAAAACATGTGTGTAGGGTTATGTAGAGTTATTGTAGTAAATATAAAGAGAAAAAGTGGACACAAAGGTGAGTTTTGCTGTGTTGACCTCATGTTGACCTGGAATTATCTCAACCCTTTTAGACACTGCTGAAGTTACTGCCATACATGTTGAGCACCTGCTGGCTCTTGTTGTTTACTCAAGTAGAAAACATGTTTCTTTGTTTACTCTTTTTTGTTACCACATAACCTCTTGTGTGTTAATTCAGTCCTCACGTTTTCCTCTGCAATGAAACAGTCAAAAAGGAAAGAAAACCCATAAAAGATCAGGTGTTTCAACATTTTTTTTACCGATAGTGTACAGTGTAGGTCTCAAAACATTGTCTCTTGTAGCACATAGATATTAGGATGGGAGCAGAAGAAGTCTAACAAAATAATAAAGAAATACGGCTGTCAAAGATGTTTATTCAGTGACGTTTATCAGTTTTACAGTAAGGTAGGAGCAGAGCTCGTGGGCAGTGAGTTATCAGAGGGGTTTTTGTTCAGACCAGAGAGAGGATGCAGCACTGTGCACACTAGCAGCACAGAAGTAGAGCGCACTGTCACTTGGTACGAGTTTGTTTATGATTAAAGTAGCATTATTGTCAGCCATTGCATTCCCCTCCATTTCAATTTTTTTATTGCCGTCCTTGAATTCCGGCTCCAGGTTTTGAGTGGTTATTGTAAGGTATCCTAAAAGCTTCAGTCCGGTGTTCTGAGAATGTTTGTACCACAGAATGGTGCTGAGGCTAGTATCGTTGTGTGAGCATGTCAGTGTTATTGAGCTCTCCTGGACTTGGATTGCAGCAGGTGGAAGTTGTGTGACTTTCGAGTTTCCGTGAGTCGAGTCTGTTGATGAAAAAACATGTAGATAAGACATAGAGGCGAACTTAATTAAATGAATATCAAGCTCACATTTAAGAAAAATGTGCATACATTTGTGACATTTATACATTTCTTCAAATTATAATTACCAAAGAAAAGCAGCAATAGGATCATGATGTTGGTAAGGTAACCTGCAGCCATGTTGTGGTGAACTGAAGCAACACCAGATCCAAGCAAACACCTGGCAATTTTGCTCATCTGAATATTGCATCCTAAATGGTCAAATGGCACCCCCTTTTGACAACATTGTGTAATAATCTTTTTGACAGATCAGAGGTCATTTCAACATATGGGTAAGAATATAAAGTAAACTAAGAGACATTATGCTTGTTTTGTACAGAAAGACCCTTAAATCATAAATTTTACCATAACAAGTGCCCTAGTTAATTCCAGCATCATGCCAAAATTGATTCAGCTGTGAGGAAATCCTTAAACTCACTCTCACTTACATAAAAAGCTATAAAATTGGAAGGTTTAGCTTCTATGTCAACCGACTCTTCTACTTCAAGGGAACAATACAGACCTTGTAAAACTGTTGAACAGTTCTAATTATACAAACACTGCACTCCTACCCTATCTCACTATCATATGCCATCTTTTCAATTTGTTCATGACCCCTCATGACCTATATTATTTATCTTTTGAACGTTTACAGACATATGATATGCTTATTTAAGAGTAGGTATAAAAGAAGAAAGTGCACTGCTGGTATACTATTGCTTCCTCATCAGTCAAAAACATTCAGATGTTTTTTGTGAGAGGAGAGAGGCCCTCTGCTGCACAGTGCAACCTAGCAGCACAGAAACACACTGCAGTATCATGTGATGATGACAAGTTTTTGATGGTCACGTAATTAATTTGATTGATATTGGCATCCCCTTCCAGTGTGATCGTGCCGGTGAAATCAGGCTCTGGAAATGGAGTGGTCCCGACAAGATGACCCAGGAGTTTTAATCCAGCATTCTGTGTTTGTTAGTACCACAAGATGGTATCATGGTTTTGTGATGGTTTTGTGAAATGACAAACAAGAGCAACAGACATTAATTATGTGAAGCATACTAGTTTTAGACTTGAAGACTTGAACTAAACAATGAACAGCATACATGCACTTAGTTTTACATTAAGAGTGTATGGTAACAGCAACATGCATTGAGATATCATGTGGAGTAGAAACACCTGTGAGGCAAAGCAGGGACAGGGAGTGATGATGAGCCTCATGCTTCCTCTCTGATGAGGTTGTCACGACAACACACCTCTACTGATAAGTGACACCAGTTCATATTCATCTAATGGCAATAAAAAGATGAGCAATAGTCTCCCCCCATATATGAAAGATTTGGTGACTTCCACCACAGATACACATCACAACACGTAATGAGTGCAAGGAGAGCATCCCATAATGTCCCATAAAGTAATGCAATATGGCAGTGTGTACAGTATTCTGACTCGTGTATAATGGCTGTTGATAAATCACATCAAGGTGTGCTCACAGTTACTGCATCTCAACTGGTGTAGTCCAATTGAACCCCCTCATGGACATGATAGAAGCACAGACATGATTGCATGTCTATTACTGTAAAAAGCTTTAATGGTAGGATGCAATAATGGTGCAGACAGTACAAATGTCCCACTGAGTTATTCATGTTTAAATAATATCTTCCATGTGGAGGGTTAATGAGTTTTATGGTATAACTTTGATGTGGCGTTACACTGGTTGCTCATTACTCTATAAAAGGGCAAGTGTTGTCTTAGAGTGGGTGTGGTTATGGGGAGGAGCAGACAGGTTTTTGTAAGGGAGCACAGATCACCTGCATCACTGTGCATAAGAAGCTGCACAGAAATACACTGCAGTGTCATTCAATTCCAGGGTGTTGATGGTCATGGAATTCATTTCACCTTTACTAGCTTTTCCTTCTAACTTAAATCTTTCGAATCCGGTCTCCAGATTTTGAGATCCATATACATTTCCCACATAAATGAACTTTGTCCGTTGTTGTATATACCACAGCACACAGTTATAATTTGTTATGGTATGGGAACAGTTGATTAGTGCAGTTTCTCCCTTATTATAGATCCGATCCAAAGGAAACTGGGTTACTTCCCCACTCAGTGCTGCAGAAGATGGACCTGCGTAGCAAGGGAACAACATTCACAATGTCAGTTAAATTCCTAATACAATGAATTCTAACTTTTGTCATTCTCACTAATAAGAAAATAAATTAATGTATCAGTATCTGCAGATTCAGATCAGAAGAATGCAGGCACTTGCCAGGCATGAGGTAGAAGACCACTGAAAGCACAGTGATGCTGGTAGCATCCATCATACTGACTCCCTGTGTTTCTTGTGCTCAAAGTGTGTTTGAATCTCATAATATCTGCAGTGAATGAGCTAGCAGGCTGAGAAGACTCATAAATAGAAACCACACTACACACCATGTGCATGACAGTGGAGGACACTCCCACGGAAGGTGTGTGTGTGTGTGGAGGGGGGGGGGGGGGGGGGGGTTGTAAATCACCAATTGATTTGGGCATGCACTATGATCAGAAGTGAATTTATAAGATTTGTGAGAGAGAACTACTCTCCTTGGTGTAATGGCACATCTATTGGTTTCATATTTATATATCAGTTTTACCAATTACAATATACTGTTGTTTTACATTGTTATGTTTCAATGCAGACAACCACAGCTCAGACCTCTGGGGTGTGAAAAGACCAAACAGGACTTCAGTCCTGACAGAGAATGTTGAACTGAAGACTTTTTGTCTCAGATGGGCCCAAGAGTTTGCACTCAGAGGTCCGATGGTCAACTCCTATTGCTTCCCTGTGCTACGTTGTGATCAAAATGCCTTATTTCTTGGTAGAGATTCCAGCATGAGTGGAGGAGGTTGGGTCTGGGACGGCAGGCACCACAGTTAAGCCTTTTGAAGGTGCATGTTGTGGGTCTAACTCTGTTCTGTTGATGATTTTTTTTGCCCGTCAAAGTTTGCTTTATAGGTTATTTTGTTTTAGATGGTGAATAGACTTGCTTGTTAATTGGTCGTTGTGGGAAATCCCCTACTTATAGCACTAGGAATTAAACACCTCTGTACATTTGAAGAAAAAAAGAGAACCTGTACTACACTGCTCAACCATAGTATATTTTGCCATTTACACATTGACTGTCCAATTCAAGGCCTTTAATGTGACAACAAAATATCTTGGCTGTTTTAAACGGATCGTACATTATTTGGGAATCAATCAATATGTACAGCCTCCTACCTCATGCATCAAAACCTTATTCTGAGACTTTCCCTTTTTTGTACTTTGAGAATGGTTTGAAAAAAGTCTTATTCTTTGTAGTGGTTTATTGCAGGTGCAACGAGAATGTGTAAGACTTGGGGCTGTGAGATGTTGAAGTTTTTAGACAGCCGTTGAGAGCATCCACAACACAGTGTAGACTAGCTGCACAGTAATACACCGCGCTGTCAGATGAAACCAGATTGACAATGGTCAGGGTTGCGTTATTTTCACCATCACCATTGATGTTAACTTTTTCTTTATCCTCAGGGAAGGGTGTTTTCATATTTATATATCCAAGGAAGTTGAATGGTATTTCTGGGGTATGTTTGTACCAGAGAATGCGATCATATCCTTTCATAGTATGAGAACAATTAATCGTTATGGTTGCATTCAAGGTCTGAATGACATGAACAGGAATTTGGAGGACACTCTCTGTTTGAGCAGATCCTGTTGAGGGGAGAAAATATACAACCTGAAATCTTAATGTTCCAAAAAAAAAAACAATCAAGGAAGTAAATGAAAAAACAAACACAAATATATTTAATTAAAAGTTAAAACCATATGAAGATGTCTTACTTAGCAAAGAAGCAGCAATGATGATGAGAACAGTGGTCATGATGACTCTCTGCAGGAGAGAACGTATGGGAAGCCCAAGAAAGATGCCAAGGCAGAATGCATGACGAGGAGGAAGTGACACAATCAGTTACTCATCCATTCTCTGTGTCATGGCCTCTCAAATCGTGCAAACAGGAAAAGGACAAAGGGAGGAATCAGACTTTCAGCATTTGAGTTTTTAAAATCATTATTTTTTTTTTTATCTGAACTGATCTGAACAAAAGGTATCTATTGAACAGCAGAGAGTAAACTAATCTATTGTGACTACAGCGTCCTTGTTGGGAAACTTGTGACTTGCATGGTAGTGCAAAACAAGTTATCTTACAGATAAAAAACAAACAGTGGTTTGTGGTGTGTGATGCAGGTGTGTTGGGTTTTGAATTATGTGAATGGAAAAATAATTTAGGTGATAAGGCTCATGTTTTTGTTCAACGCAAAATATATTGGCATCACTGTGCTGACTGGCAGCACAAAAATATACTGCCACATCATCTGTAGTAAGATGCACCACCTCTAAAGATCCATGTTGCTTATAAGCATCTCCTTTCAAAATTGTTTTGTTTTTAAATGCACTCTCTGGGAAATCCGAACTGCCAGAGAGGTAGCTCAAAAGTGTGATGGTTTTGTCTAAAGTCTGTTTGTACCATAGGATTCGATCAAAGTTTGTGTTGCTGTAGAAACACTTTATGGTGGCATTTTTTCCCTGGCTCAAAATCCACTCGTCTGGTGTTTGATGAACGCTGTTGTCCGCTGTAGACCCTGAAAAGTCAGAAGGAAATGGAACAATGGAACAATATAAAAATTTTAAGTGAAATAATAAATTAAACTTATATTGACATTAATTTATGTTGCAGTGAAATGCTTAAAAAGTAAAAAAAAAACAATCTGAAGATTTATATTAGGTATGTTAGTCATACGCAATGTCATGAAATAGTTACATCCAATGTTAGTCAAACGTGATGTTATTATTTTATAACAAGTGATAAATGCTAGTGGCAGGCCTACACACCTGTAATCCAGATCATCAGACTGAATAAAATGATGAGAAGTTGATCCATGTCGATTCTCAGCTGGACACAGTAACCATGAAGTGATGTGAAGATGAAGCTGAAGTGATACACCATGAAATTGTGACTTATGCCTGCACATAACGAGGGCGCTGTTTAGTTTGCTCAACTGCTTTTTCTCTACCAAAGTGATTCAGGGAACAGAATGCCCCCATATAAGGAACCTCTGTTACACTGAAAGATTGCTCACTTACATTTTTGATCTTCCAGAAAAGATCTTATAACCCCTTTTTGTTGAAAATATTAGAAAATAAAACATTGCAAGAACAAGAACGTGAAGAAATCACCATTTTGGCTTTATGTCAAAAATGACTCTCATTACACAATTCTGTCTCATCACAGTCAAGCAAAAACAGCAAGGCTGTGCCAGGAATGAAGCCACAATGTAAGGGATGGCTTCTAATTCTTCCAAAAATCTTATGTCAGAGGTGGAATTTTTGTTAAAGTGTTTGTAGAGTTTTTTTGGTTACCTTTACAAATGGAGAGAAGGTAAAGATGGACAAGTCTAGTAATATTATGGCTCCATCTGCTTGAGCAATCATTTAGCCTGCTGGCCACCAGATTGCTGGTCTCAGAGTTCTTTTCTTTAGTATGGATACTTGAACTATAGAATGTTAACGTACATGTTTGGCACTCCAATATCACATTCCACCATCTGAGGGTACAAAGACACACTTCTCATTAACCACAGTGTGTGCTTTTCAGGAAGTATCTGTTACACTGGTGTTCTGCAGGTGTTCAGGGGTTGCTGGGGTTACTGTACACATGCTACACAAAGACAGCAGAATCATTGGCTAGGAACTTCTCCACCATCTCTGACCTATGATATTTAAAGAGCAACTTGCAGGTTAACAACAATGTTTAATTAATGTGTAGAGAACTTGTGAAATTGGGGAAATACTAAACCCATTCAATTCAATGACCAATGCTAGCTGGGCAATCCAGCTAAATATATATTCAGTGGGCTGCTGCCATGTTTAGATATGAAGCCAAACATATGCTAACTTCCACACCTTTCAGACACAACTTCTCAAGCCTGACCCTGGTATTACACACAATCCAAATAGTTCATGTGGTGATGCTGCCCTTAGCTGGTAGAATGTGGTACTGCATCAATCTGGATAATGCTTACTGCACAATGTGCAGCTTCCTTCATTTCATATAACACAAATTTGAACAAGACTGCAGAGGTTTATAATGGAATAGAAAAAGTCTTTTTTTTTTGCTGGAGTAACTATCTTGGCCACTGTACCAGAGAAACAATCTGATTAATGGAGAAAGTATTCAAACCATGATCATTTACTTTTCAGGTGAACATGTGACTGCTTATTAAGCTTAAAAACACAACCACAATCACAAAATCACAAAATGTACGTAATTGAGTAAAATATCAACAGAATCGGGTATAATGTTGTAAACAGTCCAAAAAAGTTCAGAAGTTTCTATTTTATACTGCTCAAGTTATCGCTGCTGTCAGACTGTTTAGCAAAACAGCATCTCCCTAGTTGGAGTGAACATCAGTCTTCTAAAAAGAAAGTGATGACAACAAGGGCCTTGCCTAGTTGATCACTATTTACTTCCATCCAACAAAATTACATTCCAACAAAATATATGTCAATTTAAAATAGGCTACCTATAGGCTACATTTGGAGAAAGGAACTGTAGTGCTAATGCAATACACATCAACCACAAACCAGGCACTTTAAATAAATGTGTAAGGAACTAGATATTTAAGTGCAGTATAAAAACAGCTTTGTGGGTGAATGGAAATTTCAAGCATAATGCAAGGATCTGGGTATGATAGCACTCCAATAGTTGCCTGTATAAATTTAAAAAAAAGGCCTAGCCTGCAGACAATGTCAACCTAATAACACAGGTAATTAAATAATTGAAAAACCAGGCACTTTCAATAGGTAGATTAAAGTATGCCTATAAAGGCTTACATATAGACAGTTCCAATGAGTTCCACAAACCATTTATCAGCCTGAGTGGCCCATTAATTAGTCATAGGCTAGGCTATAGGCTACATATCAACATAAGACTAGCTTTGCTAGTTTCTGCCTAGCAATAACGTCAATGCTTTAGCTCCTAACCTTTCTCTCTGCCTTCCATCCATGTGTAAAACAGCAAGCAAGCAACCACGCAATTCTGTCAACTGTCAAAAATCCTGTAGTTTTCCTAGACAGTAACAGTTTTCCCTCGAACTTGATCGCTTGTCATGCCATTAGACAAGGGGCCGCTCATTTATCCCCCTATATTTTTGTAAATAGACTTGACCTGCAATCGGTTCATTGGATAGCCTAAACCAGAAACTCATTCCCCATTCCCAGGAGGCTTTGCTCCATTCTAGGCTAGGCCTGCGTTAATTTAAGAACAAACAAACAAATTAAATTGTATTTTTTTTTTTATTTGTGACCATGAAAGTTCTGTAACGCCTGAATAAGACAAAAATGAATTTAGGCTAGATAAAAAAATTGAGGCTAGCCTTCACAAAAATCAGCATGGGAGAGATGAGTGTGCAGGGTAACCATGAATGACATATAGACAGTGAGCGAGTAGTATAAATATTGGTTGGACTTTGTTTAACGAAGTGTAAGTCTTTGAGATTTCCGTGGAAAAGTTTGTAGGCTATGTATATCTCATGTACGTCGCAGGGCCGCGCTAGCTCTGTGGCCCGGGAAAACTCCCGACCGTCCGGATTGCCACTCCGCCCCTGGTTTTGTGCCTCAATTTACGTCTTATGTCATTCCGTGTGTAGGCTAGTTGGCTCAGTAGATGGTCAATGATGGGAGTATTGGCAGATAAAGGCCATTTGTTTGCTTTTGTTATGCTTGGATTTTGTGAAATTTAACAAGAAATAGACTGTAGCCTCCAGTCTAAAAAAGCCGTAGGCTAATCCAAAAAACAGTGTTGGGAAAGTTCACTTTCTAGGACATGATCTAGTTCAAAGTTCAGTTCACAAATTTTAAAATGAACTAGTTCAGCTGATAGTTCATAATTAAAAATTCACAGTTCCAAAAAATTTTTTTTTTTAAAATGAACTAGTTCAGCTGATAGTTCATAATTAAAAGTTCACAGTTCCAAAAAATGAACCAGTTAGTTCTTTCCCCCCCCCCCCCATATGTTGCTGTGAGCTATTGTTTTTTGCCACAGCCCATATAGAACCACAGACAGCAACTAGACTGCATTTCCGGCGGGAACTGCGAAAGTGTGCTTGCCCTGGTCCGGTCACCAACGTGAGCAGACAATGGCATACGCTATGCTGAACCTGGCTTGATCCAGGCATTGTAACAGTGCCTTTCAGTGTTGGAGCAGTGGCAATATCTCAAAAGCTCTAGGAGAGGGCTATTCAACTATTGGTTTGCGGGTTGAATGCAGTTCGTTGGATTTTACCTTTGGCCTGCCTTCGAATTTAGCTTCTATGACTGAGATCAAATCAATAAAATAAAATGACAGCAGTGATTGGCTGCAAAAATAAATAATGTCACGCGTCTTGCGCCTCTCAAACTGGGCTATCAGGTAACCTACAGAGGAATTGAAATTATGAAATATGACCAAGGCATTAAAAAGCTGCTTGTTTGTCAGGATACTTTTTCACTGATTTATTTAAAAAATATGAGCTATGAGTGTGAATGTTATATATTCCATCCCACAAATTATGTTTTACTGACAAATAATCTATATGGATTTGCTCTATAAAGACCTTATGTCTGTTTGGGATTGTTTTGTGAGCCTGGGGTTGTTTTGAGAGCCTATTGATGTAGCCTATCTCAGATGTATCTCAGAATAAAGGAATACTTCATATTACTCTAAACCACCGTCTGTAAATCAACTGTATACTACTGTCTACATTGCACTATATTTCTTGACCTGTCTCTGTATATTTCATCACCTTTCTATACTTTGCCTCACATTGGAACACAGCTCAGATATTTGGTTGCTATGAAGGCCAATCGTTCTAAATGGATGGTTGCTATGGCCAAAGGCCAGTTCTATCTCTGCCGTTGTCAAGCGGGCATATTGTAGAATTCTGATTAACCTTATCTTATTTGAAACATCTCTATTTTACTTAGCCCACTTCCATACAGTGTGTCCCATTAAGAAGTGGCCACTTCATTCGCGCCTACCGTGATTCACACAGCAGCATTATTAAATTAATCTGTCACCATATGCCTATGCCTACGTTTGCAAAGAAAACATTTTAATTTGATTCACAATGAAACGTTACATTTAATGTACGTGTTGACAATGAGTAGGCTAGTTTTGGTTGTTGGTGGTGTTATTGCATCCCTTAGTTATGCCTACAATGCAAGTTCCCTCGCGATTGGAAGCTCCTGTACACAATAGTAGACGCATTTCAAAACATCGCGTTAGGAGTCCTCGCCACTTCTTTTAAGCTGTCACAGACTTAGGTGCTACTTTTAGGGCTAAAGTGCTAAATAGCAGTCCTAAATTTACAAGTGACGAAGTTACGAGTGCAAGCATCTCATATCAAATGACCATGGCATTATGCTAAACAACATAAATCCCAATTAGCAACATACATCTCCTCCCTATAGCTAGCCACACAAGAGATTAATGATACTAAATCTCTGCTTAGCATGCTTCTCCGCTTAGCATTCTAATAACAGAAGGGGCACATTTATGTTGACCCCTACAACATGACTCATTATATCTGTAACTCTATAAAACACTTACTTTCATAAAGGAAGCACACCATCCAGCACATACACATGGAAACCGATATTTTAGGTAGCCTACTTGGCCACGAACTCAAAACGTGTCTCTCTGAAGCTCTGTTCTAGAATCTTTGCTCTGAAGGCTGCGTTGCTAGGCAACATCAAATAAACGAAATGAGAGTCTTTTCAAGGTATTAAAAGTGTACGTGTGATTACGAATGGATGTGTGTGGTTTGCAATTAGAATAAACAAGAAATAATATTTCCAATAATTTCCCATGATAAATTACATAATATTTGCACCTTCCTTACTTGTGAAGCTCACACTAATTCCACCGCATTTAGTGAAATGTAACACAACGTTGCCACCTAGCGTTCAGATGTAGGCCTAGGCTATTTAACATTAATATGACATTTCCTGCTTATTCTTTCGTCAACTCCATGCTTTTAGGAAAACAATCTTTTTATCATAGTTCCCTCTTCAATGAGCGATTACCAGCTTGTTTTTGTAACAGAGATAGCTGTTTATTGTCCCTAGGTTTACAGAAACACCTATTCATATTTATACGTAGCCTATGGAGTATTGCCGACCACTGTTCATTACGGCCCAGAATGCCTTGCATGTCTTTACAACAAAACAACACAGTAAAACCTAAATGCCCGTAAACATATGGATTTGCATACTTGTAACATTTTTAATAATACTCTCCCATCATGATATTTAACAATAATTAAAGATTACATTTGAATACTGTCAATGTGAAAATAACTGTCCTATGTCAGCAATAAATAGATAATGTTCTCCTTGCCATTTCAGTTTGTAAGTCCATACTATCCCATGGCTGAGCAAGGATTTCATGATTGGGCAAGGTTGCCCGGAGACATTGTGCATACTTGGAAAGCATTGTGATAGATGTACAACTGTAAATGTGGAAGGTTACCAAATATGGGTGGGTGGTTTGCCAAATGCTTGAAACTTTTGGAATGTTTTCTTTTTTTTTAGCTTATGCACCCTCACATTGGAGTCACGAGTTCAAATACAAAATTTGGTATCGATATGTGACAGTGTTCCTGAGATATGGACGACTTCCTGTTTCGGAGCTTCGCCGCCGATTTCGTTTGGCTGTGACGGGCAAACGCTTTGGAAAATCAAAAATCCTTCTGGTAACTTTTGTGAGGCTTGGTCCAAGGATAATGTACGTCAAGTTTCGTGGCCTTCGGACCAAATTTGTGACCTGTGAAAATTTAGTTTTGCTTTCTGTTCAATCCAATATGGCGGACGAACGACACGCCCACCTGACGTCATCTTCATGAGCAACTTACACCGGTACTGACCGGACGTTTTAAAGTTGGAACGGTGTCTCTGTCTCAAAGGGCCTAGGCGCTAGGGCTGACAACAAATTAGGGAGACGGGAAAAATATTAATAATAATATAGCTGCAAGCAGCAATGAGGGGGCCAAGCAGTTAAGCAGGAGTTGGGATTGGATTGGATTGGTCTGGACTTGACTGTGTTGTGTTAGATTGGATTGGATTGGACTTGATTGGTTTGGACTGG
This sequence comes from Alosa sapidissima, assembly GCF_018492685.1. NCBI lineage: Eukaryota > Metazoa > Chordata > Actinopteri > Clupeiformes > Clupeidae > Alosa > Alosa sapidissima. The sequence goes on from NC_055975.1 coordinate 9,310,517, forward strand.
ACTGGATTTGAAGGTCACCGAATTTATTGTGTGTCCTCAAGATGTACTCCTAAGTACACATACCAAGTTTGGTTTAAATCCATGAAAGTGTTAGTGGTGAAAGCACACCAAATTAATTGTGCATCCTCAGGATGTAGTCCAAAGTCCACATACCAAGTTTGGTTGCGATAGGTGAAAGTGTTGCTAAACATAGAGCCCCTAGTGGTCAAATGTCACCAAATTTATTGTGGGTCCTTAGGATCAGGTCCCGAGTCCATGTACCAAGTTTGGTTTCGATATATAAAGGCATTGTTGAAATATGAATTTCCTGTATCTCTAGCGCCCCCCTAGTGGTCGAAGGTCACCAAATGTATTGTGTGTCCTCAGGATGGGATCCCAAGTCCATATACCAAGTTTGGTTTCTATATGTGAAAGCATTGCTGAGATATGACCCTACTTCCTGTGATTATAGCGCCCCCCTAGTGGTCAAAAGACTCCAAATTTATTTTGTATCTTGAGAATGGGGTCTCAAGTCCATGTACCAAGTTTGGTTTCAAGATGTGTAAGCATTGCTGAGATATGAGCATACTTTCTGTGATTATAGCGCCACACAGTGGTCAAAATTTACCAAATTTCTTGAGCCTCCTCCTAATTGGGTTCTGAGCCCATGTGACAAGTTTGGTTTTGATACGTGAAAACATTACTGAGATATCCCTTCACTTCCTGTTTGGTGGCTTCACCGCCAATTTTGATTGGCTGTTTCGGGCGAACGGTTTTAGGTTTGAAGACAAAAAGGGATAACTTTTTTGAGTCTTGGACTGAAGATTATGTGTGTCAAGTTTGGTGTCAATCGGACAAACTTTGTTGAAAACTTTTAGGTGTTTTTTTATTAAATCCAATATGGCGGCCAAATCAATTAGGATGACATCACAGTTTTGCTTGGGTCAGCCTAAGGACCTCTGATTGTATTAACAGACCCCACTGGTACATTTTAATTCCAAACACAACAGCAGCTACAGGCCAAAACACTTTGTTTCTAATTGCAGCGCCCCCTAGAGGTCAAAGGTCACTTAAGTATTTGAACATCCTCCTGATGGAGTCATGAGTCTACGTACTAAGTTTGGTTATGATACATGAAATGGTTGCGGAGATATGAGCTCACTTCCTGTTTGACGGCTTCGCCACAAATTTCGATGGCTGTTACGGGACAGCGGATTTAGTTCCGAAGATGAAAAGGGATAACTTTTGTGCGGCTTGGTCTGAAGATCATATATACTAAGTTTCGTGAAAATCGGACAAACTATGTGAGGCGTGAAACTTTAGTTTCACTTTCGATAAAATCCAAAATGGCGGAAAATCCATCATGGCGGAAAATGACGTCATAGGGTGCGTTGGACTCGGCAAGGGCCAAGGATTCCAACAATACCTCATTTTTGACAATCGGGTCAACAGGTCAAAAGTTACGTGCGTAAATGCACGTCCAACTTTGGCCTGTTGGTGGCGCTAGAGCGCTCAAGGTGCCGACTTGAAACTTAGTGAAATTAATCATGACTGTGCCTAATTTGTGTGCCAAATTTTACAACTTTTTACCAGACAGTTCTATGGGCTGCCATAGACTTCCATGACGGAATAATAATAATAGGAAAACGTAGAAACACAATGGGTGCCTTCGCAGCTTCGCTGCTTGGCCCCCAAAAGCACACTTAATAAAACTTAAGAAGAACAATAAGTGTGCTGCTTTGCAATTATGTTATCGGCAATATTTTATTAAGTTTATGAAAGCTGGGCTTCCACTTTACTCAAAGGCTGCAGGTCTCCAACAATATACTGCACCACCAGGTTGTCCAGCTGCGGCTGAGAGATGACAATGGAGCCGGTAGGCTACGCAGTTAATGGGATTTGGGTCGAGGATCTGTCTTCATTGTCTTTTGATTTTTTATATGCTTGCACATATCTTGAAAGGCTAGCTGTTCAGTTCAATGTGCCGTTTCAGGTTTGCTGTGGATGTGACTGAAGTGCGGATTTTCTTTTTGAAAGCCGGCAGGCAAAGTTTGCACAGAAATGTACGATTTTTCCCATCCTCACCGACCTTGTCATAAAACTCGTTTAAACGATCATACGATGCCTCCTTGCAGCTTTGTCGCCTACATGCTGCTGTCACCTCGATCCATGCTGCTTTTTGTTTTGATGACACAGACGGCGTTGCGACACTGGTGGCTGGTGTTGCCAGATTGGGTGTTTTTTCCACTACATATTAAGGCCTGTTTACGGTGTGTTTTAGCCGGGTTTTCGCATGGAAGACTCTATAGAAATCTGGCACCCTATTGAACGAAGTTAAACTGAGAGAGCGTGCCGTTCACAGACACCAGAATCAACGAGTTCACAGTAACGTTCATCAGGCAGGAATACAGTACGTTCAGTTCACGTTTGCCCAAAATATGAACGAGTTCATGAACTATCGTTCAGTGAACGCGTTCAGGCACAACACTGCCAAAAACACATCTGAAATGTTGTGTGAGGTAACGATCTAACGTTAGCAAGCTAGCAAGCTAACTTAACCTCTACTGTCAGTTAACAGTGATGTCAGCAGAAGCCACAAAACATTAACAAAATAATTTTAATAGTTAGAAGTTTCTATAGCTGTGTAATAAGTGGGATTATGTGTTCCCCGCCGACTATTATTGGAAAATAAGGACAAATCAAGACCCCTCCACGTCCTATTCACCCTGGACTTATTTCCCGATAATGACCAACAGACAATACATTAACCCTTGCATATTTGCCATTTTTCTTGGATTTAAGTCAAGCATTGATTGTGCACACAACTCCCAACCCAACTGCGTAAAGGAGAATTCCGGTGTGATTTTGACCTAAAGTGTGTTGAAACATGATACCGAGTGTATGTCTCATAGCTCATCTCGGCTTGTCCCCTGCACTCAGAAATCTGGGGCTAGTTAGCCAATGCTACCAACAGTTTTTCGTTGGGAGTGCCTCGGGCATCGGCCTAGACATGCAAATAAATCACTGTTTTACACCATTTGCGAGGCTCAAAGTAGGTCCATACTTCATTGGTAGACTTCTAAGGGCCTTGACATTTAAAAAATAATTCAGCGGAAATGCATGGATTCAGTTGCTTCCAGTAGCAGCAACTGGAATAAATGGATTTCCATGGAATTATTTTTGGAATCTGATCCCTTATCATACCTGTTCATTCGTACTAGTCGCTCGACTTATCGTGACTAAATTCAAGATGGCGTTGAACACTAAAAATCCTTAAGGTACTGTCTGTATAAATCGTCTTGCTTTTTCAAAGTTCTCAATGTCTCGTTTTAAATGTCATGGCCCTAGGAGGTCTACCAATGAAGTATGGAGCTACTTTGAGCCTTGTAAATTGTGTAAAACAGTGATTTATTTGCATGGCTAGGCCGATGCCCGAGGCACCCCCTGCGACTGCGTAAAGTTTAACAGATTCTCCTCAGAGCATCCGGTACCAGTACAGCTCATAAGTGCCAGATCCATTAAAGTAGCTGCAGTTCATCTCAGCAGATTTCCCTTGTTGCTCCCACAGTATTTCTGGTATCTGTGTGACATCATTCCCAAAGTCTGCACAAAAACATTAATATGTGAATTAATGACAGTAGGAACAGCTGAAGTGCCCTTGAGCAAGGCACCTAACCCCTCACTGCTCCCCGAGCACGCAGCTCACTGCGTCGGGATGTTTTACTAATTCATGGATTGGGATAAATGCAGAGACCAAATTTCCCTCAAGGGATCAAAAGCGTTTTTATTACACGGCTCTACACAATGCAAGTAGAATGCTCCATTGACTTGAATGGGATTTCCCAAAGTTCTAGCGGTTATTATTTTCGACTAGATGGCAACAGAATTTGTGCTTCTAATTCAGGTCTTTCATATCACTCCGCAACTACTGGAGCTTTCTGTTGGAGAACTTTTGGGAAGGAGCGAAAATACGCTGATTGGATAAACCATCTGTCTATCACCACCTACAGTATGTTGGTGATAGACGGGCCAAATCAACCAATCTGATCAACGAAGCGTATGACGTACTAACAGAGCGTTGACGAAAATACAACCACAAGCTAGACTACCCTTAACCTAAACCTGCCGCAAACCAACGCTGATTGGCCGTTTGTATGGCCAACGGCTCCAAATTTTGTCCATCACAAGAAGCCAGATTGATCTGTGAGTGGAAAAATGAAGCTTGCGAGATTAGGATGGTCTCACAAGGCTATACAAACCCCACACGAGACCAGTAAGGGTGTAATGCAAAACAAGTTCACACATGAAAAAATAAAACAAAGAAACAACTGTCAGTGGTTTGTGGTGTGTGATGCAGGTGTGTTGGGTTATGAATTACGTGAATGGAAGACTAATGAGGTGATAAGGCTCCCCATGTTTTTGTTCAACGCAAAAGATATGGCATCACTGTGCTGACTGGCAGCTGACGTGTTGCCTGAACACCATATGGACCACAGAGCGGTAGCACAAAATCAATACGTCTTACAAGGCGAAAAGGCAGAAAGGCTAGATTCAGCGTTAGCAAAGTCCTTTTAGGCAAGTCCCTCCACTCGGCGGCCATATACCAACGTTTTATGGGCACTCATCGGTCACAGTCTTTGGGTCGAACTGCGCGTGCGCAAGGCTTCACGACACCAATCTTGCTCCAGCGGCGAGATCACAACACATGATTGGCACGATGTCTTCACAACACACCATATGATTGGCTCAATGTATTCACATCACACCACATGATTGGCTCAATGTATTCACATGTCAACGTTTTGCCGAGGAAGGGGTGGGATATGTGTAGATAACGGCCATATTGGCGTGACAAACTAGCCCCATGCATTTCTATGGAGTATTTTTTGAGTGCTGTGTCTCCACATTAGAAAGTCTGAAAGAAACTGACCAAGAATTGAATCGTAATGTTAAACCAATGACCTTGCAACCTACTCTTGAATTAACTCATTGAGTGCCAAAAACGTAATATTACGTTTTTCCTTACCATGCGTTGAGTGCCAAAAACGTATTATTAGAAACTAGACACTCTAACACACCTTATATGTGATTTTGGGAACTCTGTGATGAATGGATATGAAATATATGACTATCGAAAACTCATGAAAACGCACAATCTGGACATTTCATCTGGACATTTTATCATAACACGGTTGCCGTTTTGGGTCGAATCAGTGACGCATGCACGTCAGGTCAAAACCAGGCCATTTTTGTGGGTCTATCACTAGGTGGCAGTCTCGCCAGGTCTCGCTGATCACTTCCCGGAAAGTTTACACAAGTAAGTAACAGGCAACACTTCATATTTCATGAAAGACGTTATATCTCCATTTCTAGAAAAAAACTGTGATTTTGATGAAAACTAGCCACTGTTTAGCTTGGGATTTCTCAGGAACAGAGGCGTGTAGAAATACACAGTTTGCACCCACCGAGAGCTTAAAGTCTCACCTTTTAATCGAGCTATTGTATGTGTTCATAGCTATAACACAGAATATGCTGTGGCTGTACAAAAATCATCAACAATGGTCTAGATTGCTGGCACTCTAGGACAAAGCTCCCGAAAAAGAGCTTGGCATTCAATGAGTTAAGTTTACCTGAAAGTGTGGAAGTGGATGAATGTGTTGTAACAGATGATGAACAATGTGCTGGATTACTAAACCAGATTGCCCTGACCTTAGAAATACTTGATTATTGAATGTGAATAAAAGAATGGAAAATGAACCATAACTGCAAACAATGACCTCATAATAAATAACTTTAGTAGCCTGACATTGTAAAGTTTAGGGAATTATGTACTTAGAGAATTGTATGTCTCAAAACTGTTTAAATGAATATTCAGATTGCATTGTAATGCCATAAGTGTTTGTAACCTGTAAGAATGTAACCGAACTCTCTTGATGACTGTAAGTGCACGTTGTTAAATGTAATGTGTCACATTGTTATAATTGTCGTTGAATGTAAACTGTTTGTGTAACTTCTGAAACTATCTAAACCATAATTACTGAATGTAATGTTGCATCTCCGAAATGTAACCCGGAGAAGTAATGTGTGTCATTTTAAATTGTTGGTTAAGATCAGTGACTTCTAGAATGTATTAGCTATCGTGAGGATATTCCCAGCTATATTCCCAGCTATCGTGAGAATATTCCCAGCTATCGTGGGAACTTCTAGAAGGTTCTAAACTGTCGTGGGAAAATAGGATGATTTGCCTTAGGAATGTGTGGGGGAGGTCAAGTCTACCTAGTATAAATAGGGGTCAAACTAAATGATCGGCGCTGCTGCTTCTTTTTTTCCTTCCTTCAAGTCATTGGGTTTTTGCTTTATGATGTCGCGTGCGGTTGTTAGAATTCGTCCCCCGAAATTCGTTGAGAAGCAAAGTGTTGGAGGTTGTGCCAGGCTGAGTCGCGGACCGAAACTCCGTGGAACCTGTTGCAGATATCAGACCTGCTACTCCGACAGAGAGTGACTGCAGAAGACAATCAGCTGACTTTTTCCCCTTTTTGAGGACTTACTTTTTTCCTTATATTCTCGTTTTCTCCATTTGTGGATTTACCATTTTTATTGTAATCTCTTCTCCATTTCTGGATTTACTATTTTCCTATTTTGTGGATTTACTCTTTTTCCATTTTCTACAACATTGTAACCTGCAAGTGGATATTACGCCACATTTTGTAACATCACCAAAGTGCTGAAAAGTAAAGAACTCATTTAACCTTGGCATCCAATTCTTCAAGCAGTATTTGTGTCTTTTCTTGGTTTTTCTACGAATTCCAACAGGAGAGTAAGATAACTTGACTCTTCTGTGGTTATTCATCTGCTCTGTCTAAGACTTGGGTTAGTTGGACTTTAGTACTGCAGGACGGTAATAAAATCTCCATCCTTATAAAACCTGAGCAAGAAGTAGCCTATAACCTGTGTCACTAGATAATCTCTAGGGTCAGACATCTTTGCACATTAGCCAACTGTCCGAGACCTAGGCGTAGCTGCTCCTTATTTTATAGCATCCCAATAAATCCTCTACGGATCAACTTCCAAGGGGGATATTTATATAAAATAGGAGTAATAGGTTATCTGCGCCGCAGAGGGAAGACGTGCAACTTCGCTCGACAGTAGGTCCCTGCTACCTGCAATAACCTCTTAGGGGTATCGTGGTTCCTAACTGCCTAGGCCTAGGGTTACGTCTGAGAAACATCTGACGTTGACTAGGTTCTGGGGGTTACCTGCAGGGGGCAACACACAGCACAAAAATATACTGCCACATCATCTGTAGTAAGATGCATCACCTCTAAAGATCCATGTAGCTTATTAGCATCTCCTTTCAAAATGGTTTTATTGATAAATTCTGACTCTTGGAAATGCTGAGTGCCAATGAGAGACCCCAAGAGTGTCATGGTTTTGTCCAAAGTCTGTTTATACCATAGGATTCGATCAACGTTTGTGTTGTTGTAGGAACACTTTATGGTGGCGTTTTTTCCCTGGCTCAAAATACACTCGTCTGGGGTTTGATGAACGCTGTTGTCAGCTGTAGATCCTGTATAGTCAGAGGGAAATGAAACTACAAGAAATAAAGTGAAATAATAATTTAAAGTTATGTTGAAGTTAAAAAGGTGATTTTTCTCCTCTTCTGGCGTATTGTGACAGGAGAACCATGGCAGCTTTGGTTGCGGTTATCTTAGCGATAATTTTTGCAATACCCTCGATATATATATCGTTGGAAAGCTTAGTTTATGGACGTTCATGTGAGTACAATAACTTAATTTCGTAAATTTTACCAAAGCGACTGGTTTCGCCTTGCAGGGTCACATATTCACTCTGATGAAGGTCTGACTTATCAGTTTATCTATAAATTGCTTGCACCGTGGAGCAAGCAGTGTTGCACTGTGTAGCTGCGTTCAAGACAACTTGAATCCGACTGAATTCCACACAGCTTCTTTAATGCAACAAAATGTTAATGGCGATGCTAATGGGGCCTAGATATCTTTGACTCATACATGTTTTCATGTCACATGCAGCCTCTAGCCTTTTTGGTTACTTTTACAAATGGGGAGAAGGTAAAGATGGACAAGTGTAGTAATATTATGGCTCCATCTGGCAATCATTCATCTTGCTGGCCAACTGCTTGTAAGTCTCACATTGAGTTCCTTTATAGTTCAGAATGGGCTACTTGAACTATAGAATGTTAGCGTGTTGTTTGGCACTCCAATATCACATTCCACCATCTGAGGGTACAAAGACACACTTCTCATTAACCACAGTGTGTGCTTTTCAGGAAGTATCTGTTACACTGGTGTTCTGCAGGTGTTCAGGGGTTGCTGGGGTTACTGTACACATGCTACACAGAAAACAGCAGTGTCATTGGCTAGGAACTTCTCCACCATCTCTGACCTATTGATATTTAAAGAGCAACTTGCAGGTTAACAACGTTTAATTAATGTGTAGAGAACTTGTGAAATTGGGGAAGTACTAACCCCATTCAATTCAATGACCACTGCTAGCTGGGTAATTCAGCCAAACATATATTCAGTGGTCAGCTGCCAAATGAAGCCCGACATATGCTCACTTCTGCATGTCCGACACTAGCCTAGAAATCTAGACGCACCCTAGCGGCGGCAAATTAATTTGCTCAGCCTGTACGTCTAGTATCAAACCATAGGGATTTCTATTGGCTAACACCGTGGATGTTATTCAATCACAGCGCTCTATTTTGTTAGAGAGTCTTAAGGCGGTCTTAACAGGATACCGACAGTCCTGCGACGGTGAACAACAAGGAAGGTGGCTATGGCGAACGAAGAGCGGTTGTTTGAATTGGCGTTAGCGTCAACTTTGGAGAAGTTGGACTTGTGCTTTTCTTTGAAAGTTGAGCAACACAATGCACTTAAGTCATTCCTTTCGAAGAAGGATGTATTTGCCGTTTTGCCGACCGGATACGGATATGGTCGTAGCGCTGGCCTATTGCATGCCTAGGCAGTTTGAAAGACAGTTCTCTGCCCGCCCCTTGGATTAAGCGAGGTGAATGATTCGATGCCAGACTATACATTTCAATGATATAGGATGGCCCGCCAGGCTAGTCCGACACCACATCTCAACCCAAACCCCATGTATGACACCACCTCTAAACGCTGACACGCACATGCCAAATGAGGCCAGTTCATGTGGTGATGCTGCCCCTAGCTGGTAGAACGGGGTACTGCATCACAGTGGAGAATGCACACTTGAAAATGCAGGTGTGAAGTTGTCTGAGGTGTCAAGCTTTTACCAACAGATCAGAGGAGAGATTTTTGTGCACAGGAGTGGCAATTACAACCACTGTGTACAAGCTGCACAGAAGTACACTGCACTGTCATCTTTGTACAGCCTATAAATGGTTAATGAGTTCTCTTCATTTCTGTTGGGGTTCCCATCTATTTTTACTTTTCCGCTGAATTCATCCTCTACATTACCAGCTTCATATTGTAGGTATCCCAAAAAGGTCAGAGTGCCAATGCCAGTCTGTTTGTACCACATAATTTTATTGAGCTCGGGAATGCTGTGCAGACACTTGAGCTGAAGAGACTCGTTTGTATTCTTGATTTGGTCAGAGGGAGTCTGAAATACACTGGAGGCAAGTACAGACCCTGTGGACACAGTATACATGATTATCATACATACATGATAAAATAATATTCCAACACTAAGCTTAAAATGCATAGACTGCATTATTTAAATATAATGTTGTAGTGTTATAGTCTGAAAAGGTGCTGATGTTACTGTTCTATAATGCTGAAATTATCAACCATGATCGGGGCGTACCTGCCATCCACAGCATTAAAACAGTCAGGCAGATCATGTTGATGACTGTTGTCAGACTGTTCAGCTAAACAGAATCTCCCTGGTTAGAGTGAACATCAGTCTTCTAAAAAGGAAGTGATGACAACATAGGCCTTGCCTATAGTTCATTAACTTCCATCTGTCTTTTTCCTCCAGGAGACTCACCTCTCAGAGCTAGACAATAAGAGGCTACGTCGAGATTGGGTGGGCCATGTTTATTACTCAGTGGGTTCCAGTGCCAGTAGGGGTGTATCAATTTTAGTTCATAAGCATTTACAATTTAAGACAAACAAACTTTACACAGACAATAATGGGAGAATGATTGTTCTACAGACTGAAATTGAAGGTCATCCATACATTCTTGTTAACATATATGCCCCCAACTTAGATGAGCCCTCTTTCTTTAGCGCTATGGAATGCAAAATAGCTGAAATTCAAAATGGTCAGAATTACCCTATTATAATTGGAGGGGATTTTAATCAAGTATTTGATATGGTTCTAGATCGTAGCCGCCACTCTAATTTCAAACAGCGCAGATCTGTGGAGATCTTAATAAACATCTGTAAAGACTTGGGCCTGGTGGATGTATGGCGATTACTGAATCCTAATGGCAGGGACTACACTTTTTACTCTGCTTGTCACCACATCTATACTAGGATTGACTACTTCTTGATGTCTCATTCCCTTATCCCATATGTGAGCTCATGTACCATTGGGTCTATTTTGGTGTCAGATCATGCAGAGATTGCCCTCCGCATGCAGCATCCAGCCAATACAAACAAATCACGAAGATGGCGTTTAAACTCCTCCTTACTTAAAGATTCTAATTTCAGATCATTATTACAGGAACAGATTGCACTGTTTAAAGACACCAATATTCCAACAGCCCCCTCTCCAGGGGTAGCCTGGGAAGCGTTGAAGGCTTTTTTGAGGGGATTCATAATTCAATATGCCTCCCGTAAAAAGAAAGAAAAAGCAGCAGAATTCCTAAATCTAGAAAAAGAGGTTAAGGAGGCAGAAGAGCTTTTTAAAGCTAATATGTCTGAAAACAACTTGCGCAAACTTTCCCAGCTCAAATACAAATACAACACCTTATTATCTGAGAGAGTAGAATTCTCACTTTTTAGGGCTAGACAACGTTTTTTTGAAGGAGGTGATAAGGCTGGGCGTATGCTAGCCAACTATATTAAAAAGCAAGAAGAACATATGGCTATTCCAGCAGTATATGACCAACAGGGTGTGCTGCATACGAGCCCTGCAGACATTAACAGCACTTTTAAGGCTTTTTATGAGAATCTATACAGCTCAGAATCAGTGGCGAGTAAGGCTGAGACTGAGGCTTTTCTACAAAACTTAGATCTCCCAACTTTGTCACCTGAACAAAAACAACAGCTCAATAGACCAATAACTGCTTTAGAAATTCAGGAAGTTATAAGGTCCCTGACCACAGGCAAGGCACCTGGCCCTGACGGTTTTACTGCAGACTTCTACAAGTGCTTTGCTCCCGAACTAGCTCCATTGATGCTAGAAATGTATATGGATTCTCTTAAAAGTGGAACATTACCACCTACACTCTCACAGGCCGTCATTACACTTATTCTGAAGACAGATAAGGAACCCACAGATTGTCGTAGCTATAGACCTATATCCTTAACTAATTATGACAGCCGCATCTTCTCTAAAATCCTTGCTAGTAGACTGAATAAGGTCGTGCCCTCCCTGGTTCACCCCGACCAGGTTGGGTTCATACGAAATCGACACTCCTCAGATAACCTACGCCGTCTGATAGACATAATATGGGCGGTCAGGAATGATGCAGCTCCCGCTGCGGCCCTGTCGTTGGATGCTGAAAAGGCCTTTGACAGGGTCGAGTGGGAGTATTTATTTCTGGTTCTTAAACATCTGGGTTTTGGGGGAGTTTTTCTGGATCTGCTACGCTTAATCTATAAGGAGCCCACTGCAGCTGTGACAACTAATGGTCTCACCTCCCCATATTTTAAACTGCACAGAGGCACCGGCCAGGGTGACCCTGCCTCCCCAGCCATTTTTGCCTTAGCTCTAGAGCCCTTGGCGGCTGCCATTCGCTTAGACCGTAACTTCACTGGCATACGTGTGGGGACCATTACACATAAGGTGATGCTATATGCAGATGATATGTTGACCTTTGTTAGCCGCCCTGATACTTCCATCCCAGCGCTGCTATCCCTGATCAGCTCTTTTGCCAAACTCTCAGGATATAAGATAAATTGGTCCAAGTGTGAAGCCCTGGCCTTAACAACATACTGTCCAAAAACGCTATTCCAATCAGGCAACTTCAGGTGGCCAGTTCAAGGCATTAGGTATCTTGGGATATTGTTTCCATTTAACTTGTCAGATATTATGAAAGTAAATATAGAACCATTACTTGAAACATTTAAATTAGACATAGAAAGGTGGTCACCCCTTCACCTGTCCTTATGGGCTAAGGCTAATGTTTTGAAGATGAGTGTAGCCCCTAAATTCAATTATATCTTGCAGTCCCTTCCAGTAGATGTGCCTGTGAATTTTTTTCGAAGGTTTGATAAATTATGTAACCTGTTCCTGTGGAATGGAAAGCGAGCAAGAATTCACCTTAAAAAACGTCAACAAAAATGTGATCAGGGAGGCTTAGGAATTCCAAATCTACTGCTATACCGCTACGCATTTTGTCTACGACACCTGGCACAGTGGTATCTCCCCCCAGAACGGGCTCCACCATGGTTCACTGCAGAGGCTCATTATTGCCCTGATCTCCCATTGGCTGCACATCTTACAGCCACACTTCCCCCCGCTGCGCAGGACCATCCTGTTTTCTCATGTCTTAGGGGAATCTGGAGAAAAACTGCAAACAATTTAAATTTTGACCCCTTCTTAAATATGACATCTAGCATATGGTACAATCCTTGCTTAAAAATTGGGAAATCTTCTTTCTATTGGAAAGAATGGGTACAGAGAGGAATTTTAACACAAGGCAACCTCTATGAAGGAAGAGACCTCAAAACTTTCAATAATCTACAGGCGGAATTCCACTTGCATAAGAACAATTACTGGCGATACATACAAATTCATAGTCTCTTAAAGAAAAAATGTCAACCTCCCACAGCTCCACTTGGCGCAGAGACTCCTTCCCTCATTATAAAAACATATGGAAAGGGTCATGAGGCATCTCTTTATTACTCAATGCTGTTGCAGAGACACGGCACCATGGCCTCATTAAAGAAAGTATGGGACAGAGACCTCGAAACTACGCTAACAGAGGAAGAATGGACCGATATAATTCGCAACTTAAAGAAAATGGCACGTGATCTTCGCACTAGACTTATTCAGTTCAAGATAATACATAGAATGTACTGGACTCCCTCTAAATTGTACAGGCTTAAGCTTACTGCTAACCCAGGGTGCTGGAAGTGCTCAGATGATGGCACACTAACCCATATGTTGTGGCACTGCCCAAAAGTGCAAGACTTCTGGTCATCAATTCATGAGTGCATTCAGAAAGTCGTGGGCCTAGAGGTTCCCTTTTGCATTCGATTATACCTATTAGGAGACCCATCTACACTAAAAGATGGCATTGCGTCTGTCTATGCAGAATGGGTCCAGACAGCTATTATGATTGGTAGGAAACTACTTGTCCAACAGTGGAAGTCAGCCCATGCCCCATCAATCACAGATTGGTACAATGCTTTGACTACAGTCGCTGCATATGAACGAGTATCATTTACCCTGCTGGATAGGTTAGATTGGTACTACTTCAAATGGCAAAACTTTCTTCAATTTATAAATGACCCTCAGGGGTGAACTGCAGGCTTAACCCCCTCTTCATACCATACAAGAGCTTCTCTTCACATCTAGCGCAGGCCTCCTCCCTATATGTTTTTTATTTTTGTTGTTGCTGTTGTTATTTGACTTTTATTTTATTTTTGTTGTGGTCTTGTCTGGTTTCTGTGTGGGTATATACTGTGTATATATGATGCATGATTTACCCCCTATGTTTGTTTATTTGTGTAAAGAATATTTTCATGCTTTTCATTTGTGACTGGTAACTTGTACTAATGTTTAAAACCAATAAAATTTCTAATCACAAAAAAAAAACTTCCATCTGTCTTATTGAATAGCCTATGTGCTGGTGTTTTCTGCCTGGGGAAGATATATTAAAATAAAAATGAAATTAAAATAAAAAAAATAGTCAAAGTGTAAGTAAGGATGGTGTGTCTTAAACTAAAGAACAGACATTTGGAAAACTAGTTAGAGTAACGGAGATATTTGGTGACATGCTGGGTTTTGGACTCAATATCAACATAACTGAAGTACTGATGATGTCTTACTCAACTTATTTCAAAGCTTCAGAGCTGGATTGGTTTGAATTTGCAGGTGTGACGTTGCCTGAGGTATCACGATTAACCAACAGATGAGAGGAGAGTTTTTGTACAAGGGAGTGGCAATTAAAACCACTGTGTATATGCTGCACAGAAGTACACTGCACTGTCAGTTAGTGACAGATTACCAATTGTTAATGAGTTCTTTTCATTTGTGTCGGCATTCCCCTCCATTTTCACTCGTCCCTTGAAGTCAGGCTCTATAGTGTCATCTTTAATGAATAGGTATCCCAATAAGATCAGAGAGCTGCTGTGAGTCTGTTTGTACCACAGAACTCTATTGTAGCCCGAAATGCTGTGCTGACACTGGAGCTGAAGAGACTCGTTTGTATTCTTGATTTGGTCAGAGGGAGTTTGAAATACACTGGAGGCAAGTACAGACCCTGTGGACACAGCATACACGATCATAAAAATAATATTCGCTTAAAATAAACCACTGTAGGCTGCAGTATTTAATTGCCATTTAAATATAATGTTGTAAACAGTCCAAAAAAGTTAAGAAGTTTCTATTCTATACTGCTTACATCACCAATAATGATTGAAGCATACCTGCCATACACAGCAATAAAACAGTCAGGTAGATCATGTTGATGACAGCATCTCCCTGATCGGAGTGAACCTTAGCCTTCTAACAAAGGAAGTGATGACAACAAGGGCCTTGCCCTTTTCCTGGTTCATCCAGTGTGAGCTTCGATCTGCTTTAGTGAAGATGGGCTGGCTTTTACTGCTGGGGGGGGGGGGGGGGGGGGGGGGGGGGTTAAGGATCAAGATATTGTGAAATTAGTAACAAAAGGCAAATTTACTGCATTGACTGCACACAACTCCCACCCCAACTGCTTAAGGCGTGAACAGGACATGTTTGCAGTGCAGCTGAGGAGAGCAGAGTTTTGGTTAACCACACTAGCGTTCTGCCTCACTGTGTGGTCTCACTGTGCAGTAATATTTACTTTATGGTGGCATTTTTTCCCTGGCTCAAAATCCACTCGTCTGGTGTTTGATGAACGCTGTTGTCCGCTGTAGATCCTGAAAAGTCAGAAGGAAATGAAACAACAAGAAATTAAGTGAAATAATAAATTGAATTTATGTTGACATTCGGTCCGTGTATCATTCGTTCATTTGATATTTAATTGAGAATTCAAAATGAAAAAAACAAAAAAGGACTTTTTTTATTATTTGTTTATGAATGTGATCAAAAGTCTGAAAAACAAAACATTATTTGTTGATTTGTATCACATTCATAAACAAATAATGAAAAAACAAGTCCTTTTTTCGTTTTTTTATTTTGGATTCTCAATTGAATATCAAATGAACGAATGATACACGGACCACATTAATTTATATGTTGCAGTGAAATGCTTAAAAAGTAATACAAAATCTGAAGATTTATATTTGGTTAGTTCATATACAATGTCATGAAATAGTTACATCCAATGTTAGTCAAACGTGATGTTATAAAATAATAAAAATGATAAATGCTAGTGGCGGGCCTACACACCTGTAATCCAGATCATCAGACTGAATAAAATGATTAGAAGTTGATCCATTTCGATTCTCAGCTGGACACAGTAACCATGAAGTGATGTGAAGATGAAGTAATGAGGACGCTGTTTAGTTTGCTCAACTGCTTTTTCTCTACCAAAGTGATTCAGGAAACAGAATGCCCCCATATGGGCATATAAGGAACACTGAAAGATTGCTCACTCACATTTTTGATCTTCCGGAAGGATCTTATAACCCCATTTTGGCTTTATGTCAAAAATGATAATTCTGTCTCATAACAGTCAAGCAAAAACGGCAAGGCTGTGCCAGGAATGAAGCCACAATGTAAGGGATGGCTTCTAATTCTTGCAAAAATCTTATTTCAGAGGTAGATTTTTTGTTAAAGTGTTTGTAGAGAGTTGTCTAGCCTTTTTGGTTACCTTTACAAATGGAGAGAAGGTAAAGATGGACAAGTCTAGTAATATTATGGCTCCATCTGCTTGAGCAATCATTTAGCCTGCTGGCCACCAGATTGCTGGTCTCAGAGTTCCTTTCTAGTTTAGTATGGATACTAGAACTATAGAATGTTAACGTACATGTTTGGCACTCCAATATCACATTCCACCATCTGAGGGTACAAAGACACACTTCTCATTAACCACAGTGTGTGCTTTTCAGGAAGTATCTGTTACACTGGTGTTCTGCAGGTGTTCAGGGGTTGCTGGGGTTACTGTACACATGCTACACAAAGACAGCAGAATCATTGGCTAGGAACTTCTCCACCATCTCTGACCTATGATATTTAAAGAGCAACTTGCAGGTTAGCAACGTTTAATTAATCTGTAGAGAACTTGTGAAATTGGGGAAGTACTAACCCCATTCAATTCAATGACCAATGCTAGCTGGGTAATTCAGCCAAACATATATTCAGTGGTCAGCTGCCAAATGAAGCCCAACATATGCTCACTTCTGCATGTCCGACACTACATCTCAACCCAAACCCCATGTATGACCTCTCCTCTAAACGTTGACCCCCTGTGTCAAGCGCATGCCAAAAGAGTCCAGTTCATGTGGTGATGCTGCCCCTAGCTGGTAGAACGTGGTACTGCACACTTGAAAATGCAGGTGTGAAGTTGTCTGAGGTGTCAAGCTTTTACCAACAGATCAGAGGAGAGATTTTTGTGCACAGGAGTGGCAATTACAACCGCTGTGTACAAGCTGCACAGAAGTACACTGCACTGTCATCTTTGTACAGCCTATAAATGGTTAATGAGTTCTCTTCATTTCTGTTGGGGTTCCCATCTATTTTTACTTTTCCGCTGAATTCATCCTCTACATTACCAGCTTCATATTGTAGGTATCCCAAAAAGGTCAGAGTGCCGATGCCAGTCTGTTTGTACCACATAATTTTATTGAGCTCGGGAATGCTGTGCAGACACTTGAGCTGAAGAGACTCGTTTGTATTCTTGATTTGGTCAGAGGGAGTCTGAAATACACTGGAGGCAAGTACAGACCCTGTGGACACAGTATACACAATCATAAAAATAATATTCCAACACTAAGCTTAAAATGCATAGACTGCATTATTTAAATATAATGTTGTAGTGTTATAGTCTGAAAAAGTGCTGAAGTTACTGTTCTATAATGCCAAAATTATCATTGGGGCGTACCTGCCATCCACAGCAATAAAACAGTCAGGCAGATCATGTTGATGACTGCTGTCAGACTGTTCAGCAAAACAGAATCTCCCTGGTTAGAGTGAACATCAGTCTTCTAAAAAGGAAGTGATGACAACATAGGCCTTGCCTATAGTTCATATACTATTAACTTCCATCTGCCTTATTGAATAGCCTATGTGCTGGCGTTTTCTGCCTGGGGAAGATATATTAAAATAAAATAAAAATAGTAAAATACATCAACATATTAACATCAAAGTGTAAGTAAGGATGGTGTGTCTTAAACTAAAGAACAGACATTTGGAAAACTAGCTAGAGTAACGGAGATATTTGGTGACATGCTGGGTTTTGGACTCCAATACATGACCAGTAATTGGTCCACCCATAGACATAATATACATAGACGACGCATCGACCGCTACTCCCTACTAGCGCTGACGAGACGTGGGGCCGCCATCTTGGATCGGTCATCCACTCCACTCAGTGTAATCTCTTTGGCTGGTGCAATGAGCTGTCAGCGCATTAAATTAATCATACCTCACTGAATACTGAACAGATTTTCACGCGTTTTTTTTTGCTGCAAAGGTCATACATGTAGCTATGATACAGGCCACATTGTTCGAAAATACAAAATACAACCAATAGTACGGTAATGTTAAATCTTACTTGTGAAAAGTAAATCCCCCGAGTATGGTCCGCCAATTTGAGCAGGAACATGCTGCACAGTGCTGTCATCTTGTGTTTTCTGCTGCAACGCAACGAGGAGTATGACCGGTCCAAGATGGCTGCGTCTATGTATATTATGTCTATGGGTCCACCATTAAAACAAATGTAATGCTATTATTGTAAAATTAGCAACAAAAAGCTAATTTAAAGCCTTGAAATTTCAAAGCTTCAGGGCTGGATTGGTTTGAATTTGCAGGTGTGATGTTGCCTGAGGTATCACGATTTGCATTAATTGATCCTCCATCAAAACAAATGTAATGCTATTGTGAAATTAGTAACAAAAGGCAAATTTAAAGGCCTGGAATTTATAACAGTAAATCTCTTCCGATGTTTTCCTTTGGTTAAAGGCAAGCATTGACTGTGCACACAACTCCCACCCCAACTGCTTAAGGCGTGAACAGGACATGTTTGCAGTGCAGCTGAGGAGAGCAAAGTTTTGGTTAACCACACTAGCGTTCTGCCACACTGTGTGGTCTCACTGTGCAGTAATATGTGCTACTGTCTCTGGGCACCAGATTATACACAATGAGGGATCCACTCTTAGCATCAAGTTGGGTAGTAGAATACTTAGAGTTACTGAAATGAACGTCTAGTTCAGAACCAGCGACTGCGTAAAGTTTAACAGATTCTCCTCGGAGCATCCGGTACCAGTACAGCTCATAAGTGTCCAGATCCATTAAAGTAGCTGCAGTTCATCTCAGCAGATTTCCTTTGTTGCTCCCACAGTATTTCTGGTATCTGTGTGACATCATTCCCAAAGTCTGCACAAAAACATTAATATGTAAATTTAGATGTATGAAGGAAATTAATGTTTAGCCTCATGTAAAACTGCACGACTGCAACACTGGAATTACACATGAAGTTAAAAAACCTGCAGGGCTCAGAAGTGAGGTAATGAGTATTATAAGAGTGGTGCTCATGATGGACTTCACAGCAGAAGTGAAGGTCTGAAGGAAAGATAAGGTGTGAAGGGGGGAGGTGTGGAAATACCAGAGGATGACATCATGTTCACCATCATGTGACAGACATTCTGGTTATGTGCTGCACAGTATGTAGGCTACATTACCGTCAAAGAAAACAAAAGGAAGCGAGTTGTGGCCCCAGTCAAATTCGCTAAACAGTGAAGTGGTTCATGGACTGCATCTGAGTGTAGGCAGCACCCTTAGTGTGACTCCAGTTTATCTTTGGGGAGTCTCCACAATATTTCCACAATAGGCATCTGCGAACAGGACCCCAATGGGCATATTGGGTTCATAAAAAGTGTTACCACAACATATTGTTCTGTGTATTTCATATGTTCATATCTTAATTTTCTTCTGGACCTTAATTTCCTTCTGGATAAATAAAGTATCTCTATCTACTTTTTCTATATGTCTGTCATAAATAGGCAATATAGTCTCTCACAGCATTGCGAAGAATTTTTTAAGTTGTGGAAGGTGCACTGAATGGTTAATATTCAGCACCAGACATTGCAATAGACCAGTGGCGGAACAAGTCAGAGCCGGGCCGGGGGCGGGCCACATGACCGGGCCCTTTATTAAACTCATCATAACATAATTTTACAACATAGGCTACACATGCCCGCAACAGCGCGTCTTACAAGCGTCAGCGCCACGGAGAGCAACTATGCAATTTTGAAGTCCATCGAACGTACATGAAGTGTAACCAAGAGAACAACAACAAAAACATTTAGACTACATGACCCCTAATAATAAAACAACAATAATACGCAGCAGCAGCACTATTTGAAAGGCATACGAAGAGCCTTGCGCTCCGTGAACTCGTCCACGATGCTCTTTGTATGTCCATTTTCTTTGCTCTCTCATTCTCTATGGTGGTTTTTAATGATCTTTAACTTGGAGAATGAGCGCTCAGAGGTTGCAACAGTGACGGGAAGAGTCAAAAATTAAATTAGGGCGGTGAAAATCTCACTGAATGCAGAAGTTACTGCTGGGTGGTTACATTGGCGGAGCGAGGGGGTGGTTTCGGGGGCTCAAGCCCCGAATCTCTTTTCAAAAGCCCCGAATCTTTTTTTGTATGTGTTTTCAATTTCCAACGATTCTAATTTCTAATCAGTAGATATACCTGTTGTCAGTTGAGTTCTTTCAATTTATTGTAGGCTAGTAGCCTAGGCAAATGAAACGGAGATGTAAGGTGGCTACCGGCGGGATTTTGAACTTGCATGTTTCATGCATTTCAGGGCAAAAAATACCATGGGATTGATGTGTTCTCCATTTGAGGAACGTAATCAATTGCGGACGTGCACAGACAGCTCAGACACAGAGCGCATGCCTAGGTTAGGCTACTTTCACTTTCTAGAGCGCATTCATTAGGCTACGTAAAAGATGCTTCATACCAAAATAACGATCAAACATTATCAAATGTATCATGACGTGTTGTCACAAAGACTTACTCCAATTAGAAAATCGAAACCAAAATCATGTAAGTGTACTGTAAGTGTTCTCTCATTGACGCCTGTAGGAGACAATATCATTGATCCAATTTTGTAAATTTGCACGTCGTAAAGTTCAGTATGAGAGTTAAAATAAAGCCAGTCATAGCAGAACATTTTATTCAATATTTTACATCTACTAAATCATCAAAGTAAATTTCAAAACTTTTCAGGAACTGTGAGTCATAACTCGTCCTCACTGGGGCAACCTATAAGCCTAATACGTCCCACTCTGATGAAAATGATTGAAAAGAAACCGTTTGCATGATCTTAGCTCCTCCGGCCTTGTGCCGTGGGAGAGGCCCGTCCCACCTTACCCGGAGGAGGGCATGCCGCACCCCCCGCACCCCCTCAAGCTCCGCCCCTGCAATAGACATAGAGCCAAAACCAGACAGTGTTCACAGACAGGGTTTTTGTCACACAGATAGGAAATGTGTTGTGCTGTGGTAGCTGCACAATAATACACAGCAGTATGTTGTGCTGATAGACTCTCAATGGTTATGGAGTTATTTTGATTTTTATTTGCTTTCCCATCCAGCTTAACTTTTCCTTTAAATGGGTTTTCATAGTTTGGGATGTCTGTATTGAGAAAGGCCAATAAAGTCATTTCTCTGCCCTGGGTTTGTCTGTACCACAAAATAACATCGTAGTTTTGGATTTTATGTTGGCAGTAGATCATCACCGAATCATTTTGGTTCTTGATCAGATCTGGAGGAGTTTGGATGACCTTGGAAGTCCAAACACAACCTGTGTGGAGAACAAAACCGTTATTAAAAGAAGTATGCTGATGTTTACAGCAGAATTATGGCTGATGAGATTCAAACAAATGAGCTTTATATTTACCCTTTAACCAGACCACTGTGAGGGCTGTAATGTAACCTGCATGCATGTTGGTAACGGACTGAGGTGAAGTCAAAGCTCCAGCGTGAGCAGCATGTAGCAGATGAACCCTGAGCCTCGTCTGCCTCTGAAAGAGATCCTGAGAACAGCAAATGAAGAGACACACCACCCGCTTGTGTTCATATAGGTCAGGACACTTATAAAAATTGAGCACACATTACACACAATGATCTAAATAGTTGTTGATTGCCTTGATTTACATATACTGATGTTACATTTACTTAACTCGTTTACTATGTCCAGTCGTCTCACACTTCTTCTTGTCCATTCTATCCTGGAATTACACAATGTTAGTACAAAAGTGAGGCTTGAGACTCCATCACCACTTTACACCATCTGGGCATAATCCTGATATCAATCAACCACTATTTGTGGCTCTCAGATAGCAACATAATGCCTGTGTTTTAAGGATAAAAAAACCTTTTTTGTACGGGGGACAGTATCATTTGATAGGAGTTTGTCCACCATCATTGATCCATCGGTATCTTATGTTCTATTTACAGTAATTTGATTTTGCCCTTGAACACAGCCTCTGCATATGGATAGTTGCCATATAGATATCTCAAATATGTTAACTGTTCTTCCTTGTGTTCATTCATAGTTTGTAATGTTGCGTGAATACTGGATCTATGATCATTTTTGGATGATATCAGGAGGAGATTGGTTGACCAGACTGCTTGCTGTGAACCTTGTGACAAAATATACAGTTAATACAACACATTTACTAATCAATTGCTAAGAAACCCTCTCTAGAATGAAGACCTTAGTCACATTCATACGACCTTGCCAAAAATGCAAATATGTTTTACCTGTAATTGACCAATCCCAAACAGATTAGTTGGAGGAGGGCAAACATTTTGATGAGAGAAATGATCTGGTTTAGGTTGAAGATATTATCAGCACTGCCAAATGAAGAACACTTTATAATCTATATAATACATATAACTACACACAGTTCATAATTTATTAAGCATTTGTAAACTATTAGTAAATGGTTTGTTTATAATTTATAAATTATTGCTCATATTTTTTTTATATATCAAGAAATTTGTACACTGTTCATGTTCATAAATAAACCCTAATCTAAAATATATGTTTTTCTATAGAAGTTAAATAATGCAACAACCATTTATCCATGACATACTGTATCCCATTATAAACCAGATGCAAACTATACATGGTTTGATCATTTGTAAAGTCCTACACATCTATGTTAATTTTCATCAATAAAAAAATTGTACACAGTTATAAATGGTTTGTCCATAGTAAATAAGCCTATATCTTAAATATTAGTAACACTTTATAATAACTACACACACTTCATCATGTATTAAGCCTTATGTATGATGTTACTTATTAGTTAATGGTTTGTTCATCATTAGGAATTTCTAATTTATCATCAGTAAAGCATTTGTTCACACAGTTATAAATCGTTTGTTCATAGTAAATAAGCCTATATCTTAAATTTTTTTATACATTATTGTTAATACTTAATAAATGATGCAATAATATGTTTTGATTAAGCAATATTTCCATGATTTAACAGTTGTTACATGCACATGCACTAATGATTAGTTAGGGTGAGGATACATATTTTATAAACCACTTCCTAATACTATAATTATTAATTAACTCAGGAGTTACAAGTGGTTAGTTAATGATATTTTGTGAGCTCATCTAAAGTGAGGACGTTTTATGCCTTGCAACACATTTACAAATGAGTTATAAAGTTTACCCTTGCATTTATTCATTTAGCCGACACTTTCACCCAAAGCGACTTACACATGTCAATGTAATTAAAGGGCAAGGCCACATTGGTGGATGCCGGGGTTTGAACACCCAACTTTATGGGTTACTGCATGTTAAGCCGGCTCCCTATCCACTACACTACCACTGCCCAGTGGTATTACGACAGTCTATTCAAAAATATAATATAGATATGCGTGTTACAATGAACAAACCATTTTTAACTGTGTGTAAACATGATTTACAGATAAGAATTAATATAGGAATAATGCTTTACAAATGAAGAATACAGCATTTAATAATAGTTAGATGTTTAATAACAGTGTGTAGTAGAAGAAAACAGAAACTCTTGCATAGTTGTAGAGGTTTCTATCTGGGCCAAGGTAGTGTAGTGGATAAGGAGCTGGACTAGCATGCAGTAGCCTGAAAAGTTGGGGGTTTGATTCCCAGCTTTCACTGTTATGTCAATGGCCTTCAATTTAATTGACATGTGTACGTCGCTTGTCTGCTAAATGAATGAATGTGAATGTAATCTTTACAACTCATTTGAAAATGTGTTGCAAGGCATAGAAAGTCCTCACTTTAGATAAGATCACAACCACTTGTAACCCCTGAGTTAATCCTGAATTATAGTATTAGAAAGTGGTTTATGTATCCTCACCCTAACTAATCATTAGTGCATGTGTATATTGCATAATTTATTAAGTATTAACAATAATTCATAAACATATTTTAGATAATATCTATATAGGCTATATATGTATAGGCTTACTTACTATGAAGAAACCATTCATATCTGTGTGTACAAATACTTTATTTATGAGAATTAACATAGGAACAATGCTTTACAAATAATGAACAAAGCATTTTGTAATAGTTTGCAACTGGTTTATAATAAGAAAATGATTTCATTATAAGTGGTTGTTTCATTACTTATTAAAGGAACCGTATGTAGGATTTTGGCCAAAACTGGTACTACAATCACTTTCAAAATACTGTAGAGCGGTGTACACCTATGTGGTAACTAGAGCAGAGCTGGCAACCCAGATGCCGAAACACTACTGACTTTGTGATTACTAGATAGGTGGAGGGTGGCGGATCAGGCTAAAACACAAATATGTAAACATCAACATGCAGTTGAGGGCTGCAACTTCACTTTTTTAAATGACAATATCCTGGCCGGACTACTGTTGTCAGTGATATAAGTATTTGAAATTAGCATGATTTCCTAATGTCTAGTGACAAATCAGGGCCATTTTATGATTAATTGAATTACATTTCTTACATACGGTTCCTTTAAGTATAAATCATGTACTTACAAACATATTTTTTGGATAGGCTTATTTACTCTGAACAAACCATTTATAATTGTGTGAACATATGCTTTACTGATGATAAATTATGTATGAACAAGAAATTACTAATGATGAACAAACATTAACTAATAAGTAACAAAGGCTTAAAGGTGCGATTTGTAGGATTGTTACCGAACGTTCTGTAGGCCAAAATCAAAACACTGGTGAACGTTCTCAAGACTACCAGACGCGAGCCTCTTCTGGGTTGCCAGATGTAATGAAGACTTAGCTAACGTTAGTTGACCTGCAGCTGCTTTAACGTTTCTCCAACCATGACCCAGCTACACATTACGGAAACAGTGAAAACAAAAAATACCTCTCTAACCAATGTAACATATTTAGCTGAAGTTAGCGATGCAGATGAAGTTTAGCCTAGGCTACCTGTCGTGGAGAAATATGGCCAGCTCTGCGTCAGACTTGATATTCTTCGTTTGACGAAGACGTCACCATCTCAGGAAGCTCCTCCGATGTCCACTTAATTTGTTTATTGTTTTAATTTTGGAAATTTGCCTGCCTCTCGTAGGCGTTCATGACTACTATACATATGATAACTGACAGCTGTTGACAGTTGGCCTTTGCTAATTTGGCAACACAAATAAGAGGACGCGCTAGCCCATTATTAATACGCTATTCTAGAATTAATCGTTCAAAACATAAACGAAAATTCCAAGAGATTCCGCCCCGTAACTCATTTTTTTCATGGGTTTTACAGGGTTTTACGGGTTAGAGTAATGTTGTCAAATAAGCTATTACTTCAATTCATCGTGTTTCCTTACTCTCTGACAACATATGGTGATCATTTTTGGAATGGTTTTTGGAATGGTTTACAGTTTATTTTCCATTATTTCCTACATACTGGACCTTTAATACATGATGAATTGTGTGTAGTTATTATAAATTATTACACGGCTCTTCAGAGTGCTGCAGAAAGTTCCATTCACATGGAATGGGCCTTCCCAACGTTCGGGCCTATGTTAAATCTATATAAATCACCGGCAAAGTATATAATCACCGCTGTCAATGGCAACGGGTTGATTAACGTCTTTCATATCCCTCCGCAAGAATTCCGTTCGCTTATTGCAATGGAATTTCATTGAAAGGGAAAGTAAGCTAGTAAGACGTTGCCACGCAACACCTGAAACTGTCAATTTCTATCTGTGTGGCGAACTATTTATTTTGTCAGCGGAAGACACGAAACGGTAGCAAAATCATTTTTAAAGATTCATTGTGTTAGGTTTATTTTCTCGTTTTGGCAAGTAGCCGTGTAATAAGCGGGATAATGTATTGTCCGCCGGTAATTATCAGAAAATAAGTCCCTTCAGGTCGAAGCAAAACCGCTGCGCGTCAGGGTTCTGTTCTCCCTGTCGGGACTTATTTTCTGATAATTACCGGCGGACAATACATTATCCCTTACGTGTTTTACCACATATTTTACTTTTGAGGGATGGAGGTATTCCCATTACTTCAAACTTGTGGAAACTAAGGGGAGGAATGTGAGTGTAAGGTGTACACTGTGCCCTGATAAGAAACTTTTGTCCCCTGCTGTTAACTCAACTGCCAGCCTATTGATACAATTTGCACTAGCTTTGCACCAATTTCGGGGGAACCTGTTTAATGAAAGAGTCGAAGGCTATAAAATAAGCTCTTATGTATTTTGTGTCCACCAATCTGCCCATAAGATTTATCGAGGCTAACTTATTATGACCACCGCGCAGCGAAGTGGGCATGTAGCCCCACATGGGTAGCATGGAACCATCGTTTTTTGTTTTGATCTGTAGCTCCCCCGCTGGACTGGACCCCCCGAAAGGAGGGTAGGGCAGACACAGTTTTCTGTGAATATCTCGAGAACCGTAGGGTTTAGGAGGACCACCTTTTTTGTATGTTGATCTTAAGAGGCATGTCAACCCATTCCATAACCGCTTATTTCATGTATAGCGCCACCTAGTTAAAAATTAAAAAGCAAAAAATGTGGTGTTGTAATCACAATATCTCTGGCTGACATGGTCAAAACTGCACGAAATTGAAAGTGTAGGATCATTATGACACCCTCCGAATACATGCCAAGTTTCGTGGACTTTCGTTCATGGGGGGCCATACAATAAATTCATTTATGTGTACATTTAGTGACCGTACACCAACAGTTTTCTGTGAATATCTTGAGAACCATAGGGCCTAGGATGACCAATTTTTTGCCTATGTTTGCCTCCAGGGGTCATGTTAACCCATTCCATTATGCATACATGTGCATAAACAGATATTCACACCCACCTACACACACAGTAGACATATGTATGCATGCATGCACATGCACACACACAGGCACACCCACAAGCGCATGCACGCACACACACACACACACACACACAAACATAAACACGTACATGCACACATGCACACAATTCAAGAATTTCTCAGAATTATGAACAGGCAAGATGGGGGTGGGGTTGTATGAAATTTATTTTGCATGTGAAATCTATGAACTAATCATGTTTTGGTACTTGTTGTGTAGCAGATACCAGTGAGAATTGAGTGTGCATAATGCAATTCAGTGAGACCGTTAGAATCCTATATGCCTTTCACCTTTTGTTTTTAGCCAGCAGCCAGACCAGCAGATACCCTAACTTTACTGAATTACTGAAGCTACAGTAAGCAGGCTTAGTTAGTACTTGGATAAGAAACCTCCTTGGAAGAGTAGGTTCCTGCTGGAAGCGGTGTTGGTGGCTGGCCTGTAGGTGGCACTGTTTCCTGTGGCTAAAAGCCACCAAACAAATATCAACCCCAATGTCCTATTGCAGTGACAGGGACACTGTACTGCAGGAGATGTTTTCCTTTGCATGAATGTTAAATTGAGGTCCTGACTCACCATGGTTGTTGAAGATCCCATGGCACTTATCGCAAAGAGTAGGTAGTTCCCTGATTTGCTTTATTTATGTACACATACATAAAGACACACACACATGCACACACACAGACATACACACAGACAAAAACATACACACATACACTACACATGCACACACACATACATGCACACACACGACACACACTAACACGCACACAAACACACCTACATACACAAACACACGCACACACACACACACTCACACACAAAAAGCACACACAAAACGCATATACACAAAAACAACCACACACTCTGCACACACTCAATTACAAACACACAAAAAAGTGTGCCATCAGTGTCTAATTTATTAAACTTTGGAACTGATAAACACATACAAAATTGAAACATTTGGAAAAAAACTATTTTGAACATTTTAAATTTTAATAATCCATGACTAAATGTATTGCAAATGATTCAAACTAATGTAGTGAAAAGTGACCATTAAAACTATAAAATGAACCATTTAAAACTCCATAAACATGCAAAACACTCATTTGTAGTGTTCTCTCTTGAACTATAAATAATATTTAATATTTATTAAATAATTGCTTTAAAGTATTTTTGCATGGATTCTACTTTTTAAATATATGTATATTTCAAAATATCATGTACCCCCTGGAGTGCCTTCACGTACCCCCAGGGGTACGCGTACTCCCATTTGAGAACCACTGCCTTAGAGGGTAACTAAGTAAAGTAGTGGGTTAATTTTTAAAGAAGTAACGAGTAACGAGCAAACGCTACTTTTTAAAAGTAACTTCCCCAACACTGTTACACTGTACACATGTAATGATTAGTTAGGGTGTGGATAGATGTTTTATAAACCACTTCCTATTATTATAATTCATGATTAACTCAGGAGTTACAAGTGGTTAGTTAATGATATTTTGTGAGCTCATCTAAAGTCAGGACCTATTGAATGTTACTTTATCAGCAAATTAGTATTGCATCATTTATTAAGTATTAAAATAATGTATAAATATTTCAGATATAGACTTATTTGCTATAAACAAACCATATATAATTGTTTGTACATGACAAATGCTTTACTAATGAGAGCATGTATGAACAATACTTTACAAATGACCAACAAACCATTTACTAATTGTTTACAAATGCTTTATAAATGATGAACTGTGTTGACCGAGTAGCGTATTTCCACTGATATGGACACACTGCCACTTGAACACCTATTTACACCTGAAAATAATGTTTAGAATGTACATATATTTTTTAATATTGGTATCTTATGTAGAGGTTTGTTTATTGGTTTAGTTCCTGTGTAAATATTCTGTCATGCTTAAACTAGTAATTGCAACTGTAATACCTGACATCCACAGTGACATACACTCAAGTTAATCATGTTGATTACTCTGCTCTGTCTTAAGACTCGATTGATATGAGTAACAACTTTCTGATTGGAGTGTAAATCTCTGATTCTATGAGAAATGAACTCCAATAAACTAGAATCACAAGTAGATAATGATATCAGACATCGGTGTGACACTATTATCTGTCGTAATCGCTGCAAGTGCATGCAGCAGAGGAAATTAGGTTTTTGTTGAGCCATGTAGTCATTCTGCCACACTGTGCTCACTCACTGAGCAGAAATATGTGCTACTGTCATTGGGAACCAAATGATTAACAGTGAGGGATCCTTCATCATTATTAGTCTTCACAGCAGAAAATCTACCATCATCATTGGTACCAGGAAAGTCTGGTTGTATGTTAGTTGGCATGTAAACAATAAGTCTCATTGATTCTCCTTGTCGTTGCCGGTACCAGTACATCTGATTATAGGTAACTCCTTTGGAGTGGCTGCAGGTCATCTCAGCAGATTTGCCGTGTCTTTCCCATACTCTAGGGGTCTGAGTGACATCATTTGTCTCTGCACAAAAATGCACAATACAAAAATATGAATGTTTAAATGTACTGCAGAGAACTGAACACTTAGCGGTATTTTCAGATGTAAAGATTTTAACACTGGAAATATAGATGAAGCCATTAAACCTGCAGTCCTTATAAGTGAGGTGATGAGTATTATCAAAGCTGTTCTCATGTTGGACTTCAGTGCAGCATTGACAGAGATCATCAGCTACGGCTAGACTTCAGAAGAGGAAAGGGGTGGATTTGGCAGTGTGACAGCATGTGTATGTTATGTAATAGACATCCTTCAGGTGCATCATTTTTTCAATATACCTCAATCAGACTCACTACTATTAACTTGCTTGAGTTGAACATCAATGGAGCAACAGCTCCCCCTGTCTGAATAAATCAGTGTGACACGTTGCTGTAATTGCTGTAAGAACATGCAGCAGAGAAAATGAGGATTTTGTTGAGCCATGTAGTCATTCTGCCACACTGTGCTCACTCACCGAGCAGAAATATGTGCTACTGTCACTGGGATCCAATTTATTAACAGTGAGGGATCCTTCATGAGCATCAGGCTTGGTAGCATTAAATTTACCATTATTGGTCACATCAAAGTCTGGAGCTGACCCAGCTACTGTGTAAACAATACTTCTCATTGATTCCCCTTGGCGTTGCCGGTACCAGTACATCTGATAATAACCAACGCCTTTGGAGTGTCTGCAGTTCATCTCAGCAGATTTGCCTTGCTGTTTCCACAGGATTTCAGGGGTCTGAGTGACACCATTTATCTCTGCAAAATCTGAACAAAAACACACAAATCAAGAACAATTAATGTTTAAATGTACTGCAGGGAATTAGCGTCTTATTCAGAGTTAAGGATTATTACACTAGAAATATACATATAAGTGATTTAACCTGCAGTCCTCAGAAGTGAGATAATGAGTATTATAAGAGCTGTGCTCATGCTGGACTTTACAGCAGACAGGAGAAGATCAGCAGTTATGTTTGTTTTAAGAAGAGGAAACTGGGTGAATTCGGCAGAGGATGTGACATCACGTATTTAGATTAGATTAAATTCAACTTCATTGTCATTGCACAAGTAAGATACCAGTACAGTTATATAATGTAATAGACAGACAAACTTTAGGTGTACCAATGTATGTTTTAACCTCAATCAGATAACATCCATAGGAGATATCAACTTTTTTGGGTCTAACATCAATCAGAGCTGCATATATAGAGAGTTCGGATGACTCAAATCAAGGGTGCCATGTTTAAGACCAACGTCAGATGATTCTCCAGTGTAACCTTATGGGGCGAATATGCTATGTTGAAATAAATAGCTTATTGTCACTATTGTCAATGTGTAAAAAGCCCTTACAGAAATATTCCAGTGTATATTTACTTTTGATGTCTTAAATGGGCCTGTAAAATGCCTATAGTGGTGAGTGACCAGTCTGACCACATCACCATAATAATCAGTCTCGGAGCAGTGTTTATCTTTTCCCTCCTCAGTCTCCCGAGTTCATCCATCACCGAGTTAAACTTTGTGAGGACAGGATAATTTAATCAGAAATAGCGAAGAATGATGAAAATGGTAACTGTAACTATTTTTGCTTTGTTAGTAGGCTATTATCATTATTATTTACACTCATTAATAAACCCTTTTCATAACGTAGCTGTCACAGTCACACCAGGTTCGGTTCCAGCCACACCCACTGCTCACTCT
Source organism: Alosa sapidissima (assembly GCF_018492685.1). Classification (NCBI taxonomy): domain Eukaryota; kingdom Metazoa; phylum Chordata; class Actinopteri; order Clupeiformes; family Clupeidae; genus Alosa; species Alosa sapidissima. The sequence continues at coordinate 9,341,567 of NC_055975.1, forward strand.
CCTGAAGCTCCTCTCACTCGTTCACACTCCCCAGTTTACTAATGACCTGCACCTGTTCCCAATCAGCCTCACTCCCTACTTAAACCCCAGTCTCCCCTCAGTCTTTGTCTGGCCTCGTCAGTGATGACACCAAGGTGCTAGCCACCAGCCTGACTCACAAGGAATACTCCTCCTGGATTCCCCTCGCCTGTTCCAGCGTCCTCCTGGTCCGACCCCACGAGTCACCTCCGGATTTGGATCTACTGTAGTTAAGTCGATCTTCTGTGTTTTGGGACTTCTTCCGTTAAGTTTGCTGATCCTCTGTGTTTTGGACCCTCCTTGGCCTACTGTTTCCAGTGGAACTTCTGTTTGATCCCGACCTGGGTTTGACAACCCATTTCCTGGTTTTCCTTTGTAAATAAACTATCTTGTTTGAACTCTACCTCCCTGTCCTGAGTCTGTGGGCCGTGACCGTAGTAGTAAAATGTTATTCTGATGATCGGATCGCTAGTTATAGGACCTACTGTAGGCCAACAAGCTTCTGTCTGTTCCCCCAAAGTAAACCACTAGTTTGTATCAAGTGATGTTTATAAAATTATCAAAAGTAGAACTTTTTTTGACAGCATGGTATGCATTAATGATGGGATTACTATATTTTTCCTACGTGATTTTAGTTTTTTTTTTTTTTTCATAAGTCAAAGAGAGAAAATTACATGTACCTCACACAATATTGAGTAATTATTAGGTTCTGCTCCTTTTTGGGTCACGGGGGAAATTGTGCAACCATTTTCCTCTTTCCAGTCTTGCACTGCAGCCATGCACGCAACAGTTGGGCATTTTTTAATAATTAATTAGCGGTATATTGTTTAATAATTTAGATATTTTTTCCACTATTCACTGTACTATGTTATTGGAGATCTGATGAATGTTGGTATGAAACATGGCGTCCACAAACCACGTGACCGCCTTGGAACGAATCGCATAGGCATATGCGATTCGTTAGCAGGATAGCTCGGACCATTCGATTCCCTAGTTGGCCAAACTTTATTTATATACGGCTCTGACATCAATGGAGCAACAGCTCCCCTTATCGAATAAAACTGTAATTGCCATCCTGTGTTTTTGTCATCACAGGAAGGTTTTTGTTCAGCTCTGAGTAGAATTTGCAACATTGTGTTTTCTCAATGAACAGAAGTAAAGGCCACTGTCATCAGATTCCACTTTAATTACTGTTAATGATCCACTCTCAGGTTCAGGTACAGTTTTAACAGTGGAATATTTATTACTGTTGATTGTTCCAAACTCATATGGAGTAGTGAACAAAACTAATCTCATGGTCTCTCCCTGACGCTGTCGGTACCAGTACATCTGAGTGTAGGTAGCGCCCTTAGTGTGACTACAGTTCAGCTCTGCAGAATCTCCAAGTTGTTTCCACAATATTGTAGGTGTGACATCTTTCCCTTCAGCACAGCCTGCGTAATCTGAGGTTAAAAAGCATGCATTTATTCATACAAATTTGTTAATGTACATTCAAAATTCCACATTCATACCATTATTTCCTTTTTATATAAGTAGCCTCAACCCAAATGCTACCTGCATTCCACAGTGATGTGAAGAGCAGCACTAAGAGAGCTGTGCTCATACTGGACCTGAGAGCAGAACTGAGAATGAGTGATGAGCGGACGCAGCGCTGGTTATGCAGGGGGCTTGGATCTGACATAGGAAGTGACATCAACTACACAGGATGAAATGCTCATCACTACAATGTTTCATTCATTCACTCACTTATTTAATGTTATCAGTGCATCCAGTTAAATAAACCACTAAATCATTCAAAACCCAAACATAACAAAACCTAAACATTTTGCAAACATGCAAAAGTCAAAGACAAAAATGCAGGTGTTAAAATTAGGATATAAGAGGATTTGTCTTTCTTTAAACACTGGTTGTGTTAGGCTGAATGGTAAAAACAGCAATGGTCCCCAAGCTTCAATGTCATACATTATGTCTTTGAGACGGTATTTAGATTGTAAGTGAAAGGCAGCATAACTGGGCCTGATATAGCACATCTCCCCTCTAACATACAGGTGCACCACCAGATGTGATTCATGAGATAAAAGTACCTGAGAACCATGGAGGGGTTTTTGAACAACGATAAGGGAGTTTGTAGCACTGTGTCGACTTGATGCACAGAAATACACTGCACTATCATTTGGGGTTGGTTTTTCAATGGTCAGATTGGCTTCATTCCGACCATCCCCATGAAACTTGACTTCTCCCTCAAACTTCTCTTCTGGATAGTCTTTATTGAGGTTAAGATATCCAAGAAGCATCATGTCTTTGTTTTCAGATTGCTTATACCACAGAATAACTTCATGATATTGTTCAGTATGGGAACACTGGAACAAAGCAGATTGTTGATTCACAATCAGATGCTGCGGTCTCTGGATCACTTCAGTGACTACAGTGCAAAGACCTGTGTGAAGATAAGAAAGATATTCAGGTTTATACTGTAGATTACCTTGAACAAAACACAAAAAAAACTTATTTATATTCTTACCTGCTAATGTGGATATAAAAAATGTGATGGTAATCATGTTAGCTGTCGTGTAAACACTCGCAAAGCATTCAACAAATTATTCAGGCAAAGGAAAGGGAAGTGATGTCACTCAAGCAAGACTTGCGTCAGAAAGAGAGACTCGGCTGCATACTGTAAGGAGAGCAGAAGGACGTGGAGATCAGACAAGATAGCTGGAGGTCACATGAAGACAACTGTAGGAACTGATGTCACAAGCAGGTGTGTGCAGTTATTGGGATGTCAGTCAGTTTTTGTCACTGTTACACAATAGCCTGCACCACTGTGCATCCTGCTTAGCACAGAAGAACTGAGCACTGTCTGCAGGCTGTGCTTGATGAAGGGTCAGTTGTAGAGTAGCATCTTGGCGATTAGCTGAGAACCTCTTCTGAAGTGGCTCCTCTACTGACATCATTGCAACATAGGAGTACACTATCTGCTCCAGAGGGCTGCCCAGCTTCTGCCAGAACCAGTACATGCTATTGTAAGTAGAACTAATTTGGGAGCAGCTGAGAGTAACATTGATGCCCTCTCTGACAATGAGATTAGGACTCTGTTTCAACGCAAATCCTGAAAGAGAAAATAAAACACGAAAAATGACTGAAAAAAGACTTTAATAGAACTTTATATTTGAAGGAAATGTGCAAGTATTTAGTATTATCAACCAGAATGTGAAAAAGCACTGTATTGAAAATATCTGTAGAGGGCAAATTTACCAGTTTGCAGTAACAGCATGAAAAACACAACTGCTGCCATCTCCTTCGACTGAATGTGCATCTCAGGTGCTCCTTAGAGCTGCAATCTGGTGTCTAAAGCCCCCTAGAGGCACTAAGAAGACCTTTTGACTTCTTCAGTGACTGGTACAGTTCTTCAGTTAGTCCTTTTTGTTACAGCCTGTCAGGCTGAACTCTCACTGTGCAGATATCTTTGCGCAGATGTAAACAGCACTGTGAGACAGCTGGGACTTCTTTATATTCAGTAGTAGGGTTGAAGCCTTCCTCTCCCCACTAAAGCCCTGAGACTGGAAACCCTCTTCCACCTCACTGCCACGTCCATATGAGCTTAGAACCAGTCTGAGGAGGGTCTTTCTACAGAAACGCAGGTTTTCAATTTACACAATTCAATCAGGAGTTTCATCTCAATAATTGAAACCTTTGAATTGGGCTTATTTCACCCTTTACAAAAAATGTATATGATATATATGACTCTTCACCCTATGTAAAACAATCACCTGTGAGTTATTCAATAATACAATAGTACAATAATAACACCTATTAGAATACAGTTCCACTAACTGATTGTTTTTGTCTGTCCCTCGTTGATACCAGAGCATGACTGTGTTGGTGGTGTTCTTCTGTGAGCAGTGAAGAGTCACAGGCCCATTTTCTGTTACCATGACATCACGAGGCTGCTCCAAACAAGCAACTGGGACATAAAAGATCAGAATCCACAAAGTAAACATTTTAGGCGATCAATTTTTGTCTGGATAATGTGTTGTGATGTTATTACCTCTTGGAATTAGACACAGCGCTAGGAGGATGAACATGGCTCACACTAGTTACAAAGAGCAGTGATGTAGGAGACTGTGGTGGTTGAGGTTATGTGCTGACTCATTGGCTTTGAGGGATGTCGTTGCTATTTCTTCTATCTGTATTGTATCATTCTGCTCCATTACTGCATTGTGTCAGTGGATTTTTTGGATTGCATCATTTTTCTATTAGTCAGGAGGACACTACTTGAAGAACAAATTTAACCTCATTTTACACAATACACACATCATTCAATTGATATAATATAAAGCATTGGTTTAATTTATGTAAATATTATGTAATGCTAGCGCTAGTAATGACTGTTGCACCTGACCTCCTCAGTGACATTATAGTCAAGAGGATCATGTTGAAGACTCTGTCTCAAAACTCTGCTCATATGAGTAACAACAGAACTATGGCAAATTTGAGGGTGGGGAAATTAATGGATGCCGATGGTAGCTTCAGGCAGAGGATAGGATATTACCGTAAAGGATATTAGTGTAAATGGAATAGCAAACTGGATGTTTTGATATTCAGAAGTACTTTGATAGCACTGCATGATAACTACACACAATTAATCATTTATTAAGCATTTGTTGACAATTAGTAAATGGTTTGTTCATAATTTGTAAAGTATTGTTCCTATATTAATTCTCATCAGTAAAACATTTGTACACAGTTATAAATGGTTTGTTCATAGTGAATAAGACAATATCTAAACTATGTTTATCAATTGTTTTAATATGTAATAAATTATGCATTTATAATGTGTTAATGAAGTAATATTTCCATTATTTAACAGTTGTTAAGGAATTGTCTATGGTTTATAAGATAAATTAGAATGGGGTGTTAATGATTAAGAAACTATTTACACCTTAATGTAGGCATGCCTTGTTTTATAAACCACTTATAGTTCAGCCCCCTGCATAACCAGCGTTATATAAATATTATCACTATTTATTTGTGTCATGAATAGGCAAACTTGTCTGTCACAAATGTGGCAAATTTCAAATTTCTAAGTTGTGGATGGTTCACTGAATGATCTTTATTCGATACTGAACATCAGGTATCACAAGTGACTGAGACTTGCATTTATTCTGACAGAGCCAAAATCAAACAGTGTTCACAGGTGTACATATTACCAGCATACATGTGGAGGGTTTTTGTCACACAGATAGGAAATGTGTTGTGCTGTGGTAACTAGCTGCACAATAATATACAGCAGTATCTTGTGCTGATAGACTTGTTATGTTAATGGAGTTATTTTGATCTTTATTTGCATCCCCATCCAGCTTAACTTTTCCATCAAACGGTTCTTCATAGTTTGGGGATTTTATATTGAGAAAGGCCATTAAAGTCATTTCTCTGCCCTGAGTTTGTTTGTACCACAACATTACATAATAGCTTGGGACATTATGTTGGCAGTAGATCATCACCGAAGCATTTTGGTTCTTGATCAGATCTGGAGGAGTTTGGTTGACCTCCGAAGTCAAAACACAACCTGTGAATGTGGAGAACAAAATGAGCATTGATGACACAAGTATGCTGATGTATGCAGAATTATGGCTGATGAGATTCAAACAAATGAGCTTTATATTTACCCTTTAACAAGACCACTGTGAGGGCTGTAATGTAACCTGCATGCATGTTGGTAACAGACTGAGGTGAAGTCAAAGCTCAAGCGTTGCTGTGAGCAGCATGTAGCAGATGAACCCTGAGCCTCGTCTGCCTCTGAAAGAGATCTTGAGAACAGCAAAAGAAGACACACAGCGCCCTCTTGTGTTCAAATCTAGGTCAGGGCAGTTCTCAAAATTGGGCACACATTACAAACAATAATATAATCTAAATAGTTGCTGATAAAAACGTTGTCTTGATTTACAAATACCGATGTCAGATTAACTTAATTTACTTAATATGTCCAGCCGTCTCACAATTCTTCTTGCCAGGTCTATCCTTGAGTTACACAATGTTAGTACAAAAGTGAGGCTTGAGACCCCATCACCACTTTACACCATCTGGGCATAATCCTGATATCAATCAACCACTATCTGTGGCTCTTACATAATGCAGGTGTTTTGGGGATATAAAAAAAAAAACTTGTGAACAATTTGGTTTTTGTACGGGGAGAAAGCTACTCTGCACAGCCGTGCATATGCTGCACAAAAATACTCAGCAGAATCATTTGATTGGAGATTCTCCACCATCATTGCTCCATTGGTATTTGAAGTTCCATTTAATTTGATTTTGCCCTTGACCTCTGGATATGGATCTTTGCCAAACAGATATCCCAAATATGTTAACTGTCCGTCCTTTGTTTGTTTATACCAAAGAATCCTATTATAGTTCTGTATGTGGTGAGAACACTGGATCCATGGTCCAGATTGACCAATGCTCTGGATGATATCAGGAGGAGATTGGTTGACCAGACTGCTTGCTTTGGACCCTGTGACCAAACATACAATTAATACAACACATTTAATTATCAAATCTGCTAAGAAAACCCCCTTTAGAATGAAGACCTTATTCATATTCATATGACCTTGTGAAATATGTAAATATGTTTTACCTGTAAAGACCAATCCCATGCAGATTAGTCTGAGGAGAGCATGGGACATTTTGATGAGAGAAATGATCTGTTTTAGGATGAAGATAATCTGAAACCACTCATTCTCAGCACTGCCAAATGAATACTGAAGACATAACAAAGTTGTTTCCATTGAAATGAACACACTGCCACTGGCTGGCACAGTGAGGAACAGCATCATTCATTTCATGTGATGTGACAGAACCCAACTTGCAATGGAGAGATTCATTTTGGGGGGAGGAATATATGCATCTCAGAAGTATCTTATAATTGACTCACCAGAGACTCAGAGACCTGCTTGTATTCTTAATCTGACTGTCTAGAGTGGGTCTGATTCACATTAGTGGCAAGTGTGAACCCTTTCGACACAGCATTTACAATAATTCTATAAAATATTCAGAATGGTCACCTGGAAATAATGTTAAGAGTGTATCCAGTATATTATATGAGAGACATTACAGTGAACAGTATCATGTTAATGACTCTGCTCAGTCTCCTGACTCGGCTCATATGAGTAGCAATGCTGATTGGAGTGTAGAACAACTAACAGGCAGAGAAGGGCAGGGGTGTAGTAGGCGTTGGACGCAGGGGAACACCGTCCCCCCACTTCTTGGAGCATTGTTTTGAGCATTCAGCAGTACACACCTTCTCGTCCTCTCAGGTCCCAGGTGAAAAACCTGCTAGTAAAACCTACTGTTAGGACTAAACATGGTGAAGCAGCTTTTAGCTGCTATGCGGCAGCTGTCGAACCAACTTTCGGATGACATCAAAAAGGCCCCAACTGTAGCCAGTTTTAAATGTAGTCTTAAGACCAAGCTGTTCTCAGATGCTTTCTTGCTAACTGTGCCAAGTTACAAATTCTGAATCTGCCTAGATAATTATTCTACCTTGTCTTTTATTACTTTTTTACTACTTTTGCCTTTGTTTTTGCTTACTAATTATTCTTTATTTTTAAATGATTTTACCTTGTGTTTTATGTTTTCTTTTTATTATGATCTTTACCTTTTAACCATTCTTTTACTATATTGCCTTTCTGCTTTTATTTGTTATTATTGTTTGGTTTTGTTTATGTAAAGCAGATTGAATGACCTCTGATTTTTACGAGTGATACGAGTGACCCAACGGTGAACCTGAACAACTTTAGGAAAAACTTATGATTGGTGCAGCTACTTTCATCCAAACAAAAACTTTTCAAATGACTGGCACTTGCCTGCCAATGTTCTTTCTGTTATTTTTTTGTTTTGTTTTATTGACTGTGCACCTCTGCATATATCATTTGCAGTGACATTCATATGACGCCCCTTCAAATTGAGCTACACTGCCCACACAGCGTGTTGAATGCGTGTGAATTCTGCTTGTGCTATAGTTATTGCCATGGTTTATCTCAGCAGATCTGCCTTGTCCCCATTTTCCAGAGGTGTGAGTGACATTGTTTCTCTGCAAAATCTGCACAAAAAAGGCACAATACAAAAATATGAATGTTTAAATGTACCGCAGATAACTGAACACTTAGCAGAATTTTCAGATGTAAATAGTATTACACTGTAAATATAGATGAAGCCGTTAAACCTGCACTCCTTATAAGTGAGTTAATGAATATTATAAGAGCTGTTCTCATGTTGGACTTCACAGCAGCACTGACAGGAAGGATCAGTACAGTTTGGCTTCAGAAGAGGAGAGGGGTTTGGCAGGGTGTGTGACATCATGTTTATGTTATGTTATAGACATGCTTTAGGTGTACTATTTTTGTTTTTTCCCTCAGTCAAATTCATAACATCCATGAGAGGGATCGAGTTGCTTGGGGTGAACATCAATGGATCAACAGCTCCCCCTGTCTGAATAAAACTGTAATTGCCATCCAGTTTAGTGTTTCATCAGCTCGGGAGGTTTTCGTTCAGCTCTGAGTAGAATCTGCAACACTGTGTTCTCCCACTGAACAGAAGTAAAGGCCACTGTCATCAGATTCCACTTCACTTACTGTTAACGATCCACTCTCAGGTACAGTTTTAACAGTGGAATATCTACTACTGTTGACATCTCCAAACTCTTCTGTGCCATATGAAGTAGTGAAGACAACCAGCCCCATGGTCTCCCCTTGACGCTGTCGGTACCAGTACATCTGAGTGTAGGTAGCGACCTTAGTGTGACTACAACTCATCTTTGCAGAAACTCCAAGTTGTTTCCACAATATTCTAGGTGTCTGTGTGACATCATTCCCTTCAGCAGAGCCTGTGTAACCATAAAGGCAGATGTGAAAAAACATTTATTCATAAGTCTGTTCAAAATTCCACATTGATACAATTATTGCCTTTTCAGTCTCAACCCAAATGCTACCTGCATTCCACAGTGATGTGAAGAGCAGCACTAAGAGAGCTGTGCTCATACTGGACCTGAGAGCAGAACTAAGAATTAGTGATGAGCGGACGCAGCGCTGGTTATGCAGGGGGCTTGGATCTGACACAGGAAGTGACATCAACTACACGGGATGAAATGCTCAACACCTCCTCTGTGCATTTCTTCATTTTCATCAACATCATCAGGGTGTAATGTGCAAGAAGCACAACACAAATAACAATCAAAAGTGTTGCTTTCAGTGCATCATTTACTCCATCATTACACCAACACTGTGCAGCAGTAGAATCTGCAACAAAGCTTTATAACAAAGATGTCATCACTGCCATTATCAAGAGGTCAAATAAGATCTATGATTTGTGACATTTCAAGCTGTAAAGGCTTATATAGTAACATTATAATGCTTAATGAATACAGTCATGAGTATTGAAAGTTATATACTAATGTCACTAAATTATGAGGCTTTATAAATTGATTATAACCCGTTATTAATGTGTTTATAATGCTTTATGAATAGTGGGTTCATAGAAAGTGTTACAAATGCAGTATTATTTGTGACATAATAGGCAGAATTGTCATAAATTTGGCAAAAATGAAGTTTCTAAGTTGTGGAAGGTGCACTGAATCATCTTTATTCGATACTGATCATCAGGTATCACAAGTGACACCTGAGTGACACCAGACAGTGTTCACAGGTGTACCTATTAACAGCATACATGTGGAGGGTTTTTGTCACACAGATAGGAAATGTGTTGTGCTGTGGTAACTAGCTGCACAATAATATACAGCAGTATCTTGTGCTGATAGACTTATGTTTATGGAGTTTTTTTATTAGGACTGGCATCCCCATCCAGCTCAACTTTTTCCATTAAACTGATCTTCATTTGTTGGGCTTTTTGCATTGAGAAAGGCCATTAAAGTCATTTCTCTGTTCTTGGTTTGTCTGTACCACAAAATAACATAATAGTTTGGGAAATTATGTTGGCAGTAGATCATCACTGAAGCATTTTGGTCCTTGATCAGATCTGGAGGAGTTTGGTTGACCTGAGAAGTCCAAACACAACCTGCGTTGGGAACAAAACAGTTATGACAATACGTTTGCTACATTTTACAGAATTATGGCTGATGAAATTCAAACAAATGAGCGTTATATTCACCCGTTAACCAGACCACTGTGAGGGCTATAATGTAACCTGCATGGATGTTGGTAACGGACTGAGTTGAAGTGAAAGCTCCAGTGTTGCTGTGAGCAGCATGTAGCAGATGAACCCTGAGCCTTGTCTGCCTCTTGTCTGCCTCCTGAGAACAGCAAAAGAAATGACACAGCAACCTCTAGTGTCCATATCTAGGTCAGGACACTTTTAAAAATACGGCACATGCACGTTACAAACAATAATCTAAATCATTGCTGATAAAAATGTTGCCTTGATTAACGAATATTGTTGCCATATGACCACACTGCCACTTGCTGCAAAAGCATCATGTATTCCATGTGATGTGATGGAACCCAACTTGAAATGGAGAGATTTGTTTTGGAGAGAAGGAATATGCACCAAAGAAGTAGTTCATAAATTACTCACTTAGAGACCTTCTTGTATTCTCAATCTGTTAAGAAGGGGTCTGATTCACAATGGTGGCAAGTGTGGACCCTGTTGATCAGACATTTACAATAAGTTTATAAAACGTTCAGAATTCACACTTGAAACTCTCTGATTAGAGTGTAAATCAATTGTGGCAAAGTTGAGGGTGGTTACTTGGTTGAGGTGATATTCAGAAATATGTCTACTTATTTGTTGAGGGCCCATTTTAGTCACTTATTCATTAGCAACAGATGGCAACAAGTAAATAGTGATATCAGATATCAGTGTGATGCTTTGCTGTAATCGCTGCAAGAGCATGCAGCAGAGGAAATGAGGTTTTTGTTGAGCCATGTAGTCATTCTGCCACACTGTGCTCACTCACTGAGCAGAAATATGTGCTACTGTCACTGGGATCCAAATTTCTAACAGTGAGGTTTCCTTGATCATTCTTAGGCTTCACAGCAGAAAATTTATTATCATCATTGGTACCAGGAAAGTCTAGTTTTCCACCAGTTGGCATATAAACAATAAGTGTCATTGATTCCCCTTGCCGTTGCCGATACCAATACATCTGATTATAGGAAACGCCTTTGGAGTGGCTGCAGGCCATCTCAGCAGATTCGCCTTGTCGTTCCCACACTCTAGGGGTCTGAGTGACATCATTTATCTCTGCAGAATCTGCACAAAAACACAAAATACAAAATATGAATGTTTAAATGTACTGCAGAGAACAGAATGCTTTGCAGTTTTTCAGATGTAAAGATTTGAACACTGTAAATATAGATGAAGCCATTAAACCTGCAGTCGTTATAAGTGAGGTGATGAGTATTATAACAGCTGTCCTCATGTTGGACTTCACAGCAGACTTGACATGATCAGTTACAGTTTGACTTCAAAACAGGAAAGGGGTGGATTTGGTGGTGTGTGACATCATGTATATGTAATGCAATAGACATGCATGCTTTTCTCAGTCAAATTCATAACATCCATGAGAGGGATCGAGTTGCTTGGGTTGAACATCAATGGAGCAACAGCTCCCCCTGTCTGAATAAAACTTTAATTGTCATCCTGTTTAGTGTATCATCAGTTCAGGAGGTTTTCGTTCAGCTCTGAGTAGAATCTGCAACACTGTGTTGGCTCACTGAACAGAAGTCAAGGCCACTGTCGTCAGATTCCACATTAATTACTGTTAATGATCCACTTTCAGGTACATTTTTAACAGTGGAATATTTACTACTGTTGACAGCTCCAAACTCTATTGTGCCAAATGAAGTAGTGAACACAACCAGCCCCATGGTCTCCCCCTGACACTGTCGGTACCAGTACATCTGAGTGTGGGTAGCATCCTTTGTGTGACTACAACTCATCTCTGCAGAATCTCCAAGTTGTTTCCACAATGTTCTAGGTGTCTGTGTGACATCATTCCCTTCAGCAGAGCCTGTGTAACCATAAAGGCAGATGTGAAAAAACATATATTTATTCATAAGTCTGTTCAAAATTCAACATTCATACAATTATTGTCTATTTACCCTCAGCACAAATGATACCTGCATTCCACAGTGATGTGAAGAGCAGCACTAAGAGAGCTGTGCTCATACTGGACCTGAGAGCAGAACTGAGAATTAGTGATGAGCGGATGCAGCTCTGGTTATGCAGGGGGCTTGGATCTGACACAGGAAGTGACATCAACTACACAGGATGAAATGCTCAACACCATGACAACACCACCTAAGTATAAGTATATATACACTTTTGATCCCGTGAGGGAAATTTGGTCTCTGCATTTATCCCAATCCGTGAATTAGTGAAACACACTCAGCACACAGTGAACACACAGTGAGGTGAAGCACACACTAATCCCGGCGCAGTGAGCTGCCTGCAACAACAGCGGTGCTCGGGGAGCAGTGAGGGGTTAGGTGCCTTGCTCAAGGGCACTTCAGCCGTGCCTACTGGTCGGGGTTCGAACCGGCCACCCTCCGGTAACAGGTCCGAAGCGCTAACCAGGCTGCCCCATGGCCTCTCTGCATTTCTTCATTTTTATTGATATCATCAGGGTGTAATATGAAAGAAGAACCACGAAAATAACAATCAAAACTAGATGTACCGCATAGCGGTACAAAATATGACCGCCGCTCAGTCCTGTACATCCGTTCCGCGAAAATAAATCACACTTCAATTTGTCTCCATATTTTACTCCATCCCCCACTCTTGAAACTTTTGTGTATGCTTGTTTGGCATACATGAGTGTGTGTGTGCGGCTGCACAGAAAGTAGCCTACTGGTGCTGAAAAGGTGAATAGATTGTAGAATAGCCAAAGAAGATGTAGCATTGTTATAAAACCTTTAAAATCTCTAAACAATCACAAGTAGGGCAGTTCATCACAGTTCATCCATTGCAACTGGATTGATGAAAGGTCACTTACACCTGTAGGCTACATTGTATTTGGGAAAAGCAAAAGGTATCAGCATAATGTTATTTATTTATTTATTTTTTATGTATTTTTAAACAAAAACATCTCTGTCAGTTCCATGCCGTTTTCAACAGCTATCAAAAACAAAGGTCATTTTTGGATGGATAGATTTTTTGTGAATGTTTCTTCTTCTACATAAGATTTTAGTCATCTTTAGTTCATGTAATACTTTATTGTCAATGCACAAATTAAGTAACAGTAGTCTGAAACGTTATTGTTAATGCACAAATTAAGTAACAGTAGCCTAGTCTGAAACGAAATGCTGTTTTACATCTAACCAGTGGTGCAAATAACTGACATGTCCAAATGGGCCTTGATGAAATGCGTCGCTAGAGACTGTTCATACACATTTTAACGGGCCAAAGTTGAAGAGCTTTTGTCCGTTATTGTTAGTGCAAATATAGGCTGATTCATGTTCCCTTGCATATTTTAACTGAGGTCCATGGCTAGTCTGGCTTTCATCAGACCAAGCTCAATCTTTTAAGAAATCAAAAAATAAATAGCGGGCAGATCAGGCTGGGTTCACCCAGCCTAGTCCATAGGCACCCGATATTGTTTAATTGTCCGATTGAGATATACACGCTCTGGCTATTCTAAATGCAAAAATGCATCAGGGAGTTATGACAAAACGGTAACTAACAAACTAGATCCTAATAGAAAGCTGTTAGCTTCCCTAAGCTACAGGTAAGATTATAAGGTAGGCCTATTTACAACATAAATGGTCAATAGGCTATGCTGGCGACACAAATAAAATCTCCTTTGGAAACCAATGGCTTACGCCTTACAGTATCAAGCGGACTTAAACTGTCATATCGTGGCGAAAAGTTGTAATAACATTCACGCAGCTCCATGAGTCAAGGAAAGCCGAATGAAGTAGCCACTTCTAAATGGGACCCACTACACAGTAGCTTAAGGTGTTTTGCTAAAGCAGCCATAATGAAATGAAGGTGTCATTGTTTGGATACTTCACACATACGTGCTTTTTAATTTCACAGACTACAACTACCAAGCTGTAATCAAAGCACATCGATTCCCCTCTCACACCCTGCACGCACTTAAAACAAAATAAACAGGCGTCTCAGTCTCACGCATGTATAGGCAAAACTGTATCAGACCGGTGTAACGTTGGTAAATCTTCCATTGCACAGAATGATTTTGTAGCACGTGCAATAAATGACAGTCGAAAGATACAAACAGTGCTGCTATACATTTGCTTGGTATAACCGCATTTATAGTTTTCTACAAATGCAATAAATCAAATGCCTCCATCACTCAACCAACGCTAACGGTAACATTACCTAGGTCCTTATTGATATTACAAGATTAACGTACCTGCAGTAAAAACCAAGCATGTCCGATAAACATCCTCAGATTTATTTCGGCTTCAAGAAGAAATGGGAATTACACTTCATGTGAACATCGTCCTATCCTTATTAGATGTTCGCTGCGGTAAATTACAGTCCTTGTATGAAGCGTCCATTGTTTTTTCCAACCCACTTTTAACTTCCAACAAAATTACGTCTCACTGCAACGATGCGCCATCTAGTGGACAAACGACTACTTCTCGCCAATACTGAAAATGCAGCCATGATGATGATGATGAATATTTATTTTGGCTTTCTTTTAATCCTACTGAATTTGTAATTATGTATAGGCCGTTCTAATACCGATAGTATGTGGGTGCCTGTGTGTGTGCATGTGTATATGTGTGCACCGCCATTTACAGGCCAATGAGTGTACAGTCACTAAATGTACACATAACCTAATTTTTTTAGACCCCCCCATGGATGAAATTCTACGAAACTTGGCATACCCCCGGAGAATGCCAGGTCAATCATACACATAAAATTTGATGCAGTTCTGAACATCTTAACTGAAGATAGGGGCGATTAAAGCAGAATAATATTGCATTTTCATTTTTTACCGGGGTTGTGGGGGTGCAAATCACAAATGAGTGATTATGAGCCAGGTTGATGTGGGCCCTTGAGACCAACATACCATAAAAGATTCTTCATCCTCAGTGCCACGGTTCAGGTAGTTATTTAGGAAAAACTGTTTTTTTTTTGCGGTTCAGGGGGCCCAGCACGGGGGGGGGGGGGGGGGGGGGGGGGTTGGTGGTGGTCCCCGGGGACGAAATGAAATTTTTCCGTAAAAGTCTAGTGGGGCTACATACCCACCAAATTTCATGTACCCCGGTGGTTCGGTGTCCCGGGTATCAATGACCAAAAATTCAGGGAGTAGATGACGGGAAAAATTCTTGAATTGTGTGCATGTGTGCGTGTACAAATTTATGTTTATGTGTGTGGGTGTGTGTGTGTGTGTGTATGTGCGTGCTTGTGTGTTTGCCTGCGTATGTGTGTTTGTGCATGTGCATGCATGCGTACATATGTCTACTGTGTGAGTATGTGTCATACGTATGATTACTGTAAATGTATGTGTGTGCGTGTGTATCTGTTTATGCACATGTGTGCACATGGAATGGGTTAACATGACCCCTGGAGGCAAACATACGGAAAAAATTGGTCATCCTAGGCCCTACAGTTCTCAAGATATTCACAGAGAACTGTGTCTGCCCTACCCTCCTTTCGGGGGGTCCAGTCCAGCGGGGGGGGGGGGGGGGGGGGGGGGCTACAGATCAAAACGAAGAATGACGGTTCCATGCTATCCATGTGGGGGTACATGCCCACCAAGTTTTGTGTACCCCGGTCTTTCAGTGTCCCGGGAATCCTTGTTGGTGTACGTCACTAAATGTACACATAAATTATTTTATTGTAAAGCCCCCCATGAACGAAAGTACACAAAACTTGGCATGCATTCGGAGGGTGTCATAATGATCCTACACTTTTAATTTCGTGCAGTTTTGACCTTGTCAGCCAGAGATATTGTGATGAAAACACCTAATTTTTTGCTTTTTAATTTTTAACTAGGTGGCGCTATACATGAAATAAGTGGTAATGGGATGGGTTGACATGCCCCCTTAAGACCAACATACATAAAAAAGGTGGACCTCCTAGGCCCTACGGTTCTCGAGATATTCACAGAAAACTGTCTCCGGCCACCTACAGGCCAGTTGGTGTATAGTAACATAAATTAATTTATTGTGTGGCCCCCCATGAACGGAATTCCACAAAACTTGGCGTGCATATAGAGGGTGTCATAATGATCCTACACTTCCAATTTCGTGCAGTTTTGACTATGTTAGGTCACAGATACCTTCAATTACAACACCTCATTTTTACTTTTTTGTGTTTAACTAGGTGGCGCTATACATGAAATGAGTGGTTATGGAATAGGTTGACATGGCCCCTTGAGATCAACATACAAAAAAAAATGGTCCTCCTAAACCCTACGGTTTTTGAGATATTCACAGAAAACTGTGTCTGCCCTACCCTCCTTTCGGGGGGTGCAGTCCAGCGGGGGGGCTACAGATCAAAACGAAAAACGATGGTTCCATGCTATCCATGTGGGGTTACATCAAGGGGGCAGGCGAATTCCCGGAAGTAGAAGAATCGACGTAGGCTGGAGGGACCACCTCTCTGCTAACTCCCATAGAAGTCCATTCATTCTAGGATTTTTTTGAAATACCATAACTTCATATAACATATATCCTGTGCTGATATTGTAGCTTTTGTGTAATCAACATAAACACTACAAAGGCAAAACAGACTCCACTACCTCGTCCGTAACGTTGGTTACCCGTAAGAAGAATGGTTAGCTTGTTCGGTTGGAGGGAAGCTAGCTTTGACGTAATCTCTCTTTCGCGCCGTAGGGAGATCACCGTATTGTTTGGATAAGAAGCTCAGTCCACCTTACTGTCTATGACGGTAACTCGTAAGCAAAACCTAGCATACACGACCGTATGTTAAGGTAAAGCATTACACAGAGGCAACCTAATAAAAAAAAAAAAAAAAAACGGCAGTAATCATTTCAGAGGTTTTCGATGGATTGACCGTAGGTCGGAAAAGTGGAAAGAAAATAGCTTCAAGGCTATAACTTTTGTGTTTTGTTTTAGCATGACTGTTTTTGAAGATGATCATGTATGGTAGCTTCAACATTAACACGACTTGGTGAGGATGATATTAATAATAATACATAAATAAATGTTTAACTTTGATGACTTTGAAGGCGAAGGAAATGTGAGAAGAATTTCTGTGTATCTATCATATGAGTTACAAGATTCAGTTCTATGGCTATCGTCACGAAGTTAAGTGTGAGGCTGCGCAGTACTGGGGGTACCAACTGAAAAATCGTTCTATTTAACTCAGTGCCCTCCCATTGAAAACGACGGAGTCTGTTCGTCCATTTCTTTTACTGTCTATGGGTTACATGCCCACCAAGTTTCGTGTACCCCGGTCTTTCAGTGTCCCGGGAATCATTGACGGAAATTTGGGCATGCGAAAAAGAAAAAAAAATGTGCTGCGCGGCGGTCATAATAAAGAACTTGAACGTGAATTAGTTCACATTATGTGTCATGAACGGCAGACATCACTGTAAATGAAAGTTGGAATTTGTTAACTGAGTGACATCTGTTTTCTCTTTTGAAACGCAACGAGAGAAAGTTCCTCCCTCCTGTATTCTCGCTGGTGCCGCTTAAATCATGTATCACCAGACAGAAATGGTTTTGACATTGTGCGCGCAATGCATTGCGGGCAACGTAGTGTCCGGCTGAGAATAGTTGAATAGCATACTGGCTTCCGTACAACGTAGAGCGGGGTAGGCATAGCAACGCCGCGTAGCAGGCAACGACGAGAGCGCCGAGGGCTGGATTTCATTGCACTAGTTTAGTATAGAACTGGTCTAGCTTGTCTGTACTGCTGCAAGTTTTATCACCTGGTAAGAAACCCACAATTGCAGTGTCATGAGCAAATGTCTAATGAGCAGCTTCAAAGAACGTATAGTGATTTCTAGCTCGTAGTGTGAAAAAAGTAGGCCTATTTATTTAAATATCTCACGAAAAAAGTAAAATGAACTGAACTTTGAACTAGTTCAGAATTAAAATTGTGAACTTTGAACGTGAACTGTTCACTTTGAGCATGTATGAACTGAACTTGATGGCTATGGCTATTATTTACACTATTTTGTCTGGGACACTGTCACATGTGAAAACTGTTTTAGATAATTAGTTCTTTGCAATCAGCCTAAGCACTATACATAAGCAAATTGAAGTTTGGATCCCTGTATGTTTACAGAACTATGACAAAAGTATGACCTCAAACTGACATAGCCTACCTTGTGCACAGAGAAAGCAAAAGCCAGATGTGTTTTTATTCATACCATCAGTGTGTAGTTGGTACAATTATTGTGATGGCTTGTGTTTACTGTTTGATAGGAAAACACCATTTTTACGAAGGTCTGAAGAGTTAAGCAAGGTGTGTTAGCTTTTGCAAGAGAACTACAATGTTTTGCTGATTTGATGAAAGGTTTTCCTATTTGTGTGTAAAGATTTGCAAAAATAGCCAATAGTTACAAACATGTGCTTAAGCAATCAGAAAAAACTGTAATGTGATGGCTTGTGTTATACGAAAATATCATTTTTACGAAGATGTGAAAGCAAGGTTTATTAGCTTTTGCAAGAGAACGACAATGTTTTGCTTTGGTGAAAGGTTTTCTTATTTGTGTGTAGAGTTTTGCAAAAATAGCCAATAGTTACAAAAAATGTGCTTAAGCAATCAGAAAAAAACTAATAAACCATGGTTAATATACGGGTGAGTCTAATGCACTTTTTTGCATTAGGATAAAACACTGTCCTTCGGTTTATGCACATCTTTATGAACAATTACTGTGTATAGCATTCTGGTGGTCATATAAAATGTATGGTGTTATTGAAAGTGGAGTTGACTCAGGGACCCGTAAGGTGCACTCAGTGTTTCTTCCTCTTGCCTAACATAGCTCATTTTAAGTGTATTCAGAGAATTCATTTCATAACAGTGCTTATCTTCAGCTGCTATAAATCGCTTTATACAATTCAAGAGAAGTAACAATGAGTCATGTTGCCTCCAGGAAACCCGAGAGCCAATTTTGTGTGGATGTCTTTTACTGACTCTGTCATCACCCTGCCCCCATTACCTGTGAGTGAGTGTGAACTCTTATCATCACAAAACATCTGTGCTTCCTTCGGCAGCTTGACTTGAGAGTTTGATCCTAAAAAACCTTTTCCCAAAATGGGCAGATCTTCTATACTCCTCGCTCTCACCTGCGTGGTAGCGTTCCCTCAGCAGTGGGGCTTTGTCCCAGTGACTGACGGCTTGCAGTTCCACGTGAAATGCCTCAAGCAGCTGTCACTGGCCCATAGCAGCAGAGCGGGGTTCAGAGGCCATGGCAATCATACTCTGGCTTTGGGATTCATGACAAACGTTTTCCATGGCCTTCGTTTATCTGCCCAGTCTCCGTGGTGACGCAGCATTGGTGGTAGGCCAGAGTGACACGTTTGTGATAGATCACCACTTTTCCCCTCCTGCTTGTAAAGTCACACATGTCAAGATATATTTCTTTTTCTGTTAATTACATCTATTTTGAGTGTGAATTCTATTAATATGCAAATCACATGCCGCATGCAGCATCCCAACTGGATGAGGGCCTTCATAGGTTTACATTAAAGCAGGAGACCAGGCCAGGGCATGTACGCAGGGGTTTCAACATTCCCCTTCGGCTCCAGCCCTGCCACTCTGTCTTGGTTATAATTACAGGATACAAACTCTCTAGAAACTCACAAAGGCCCTTGTGCCTCCAGACAGTTGTACAGGAGATTGATATGCATCTCTATAACAGACATTTCAGCCTGGAGGACTGTCTAAAAGATGGCTTTGCAGACAGAGCTTAGAGCAGGGGTTCCCAGCCTTTTTTGACAGATGACCCTATTTTGTCACAAAACTTACTAATGCAGTGGTGCCCAAACTACGGCCTGCCACCTCATTTTAGGTGGCCCCCCAAAACATGTCCCTGGTATATTGGATCCGGCCCGCACGGGAGTACGACATCGTCAAACTATAACCTCCGTAATTTCGCCCATTCATTCTCTATAGCGGGTCTTACAGTAACAGTGCACATGTAATACTCTTTTTGTCCACTGGTGGTTGTTTTGGCGCTGTTTCGCGTTTGCCATCGAAAACGGAATGAAATGTATAGTAGGCCTACCTGCAAACAATGTAAGAGGCCTCTGCTGACTGCATCAGTGCTCAAAGTATTCTAAAAATGTATCAATTAATTGTTAATAACGAACTAACTTCTATTCAAGTCATAATTCTGGAACTTTCTGGTATAATTATTTATATTTTTTATTCACTCGTTCAAATGTTCATACAGAGTTCACAAAGTTCTCATTAGGTGAGTGAAAGTTAGAATGGTGGTCATTTCAGATGTTTCTGCCACCACTTCATAAAACTCATAGTTTGAGAACTTTAAATTATTTGTAGGATATTGCTTGTTCACAACTTGAGCTGTGTAGCCTATGCAAAGTTCAGAGTTCAAAATATACTTTTGGGACTCCCTGCTTATAGTTTTGAGAATGCTATTATTATTATTTCATTTGAGCTACATTTTACACTGATATGGCATAATGGCAATATAAACACAGATAACAATGGTATTAAATTGCAATAGCCTGATTAAATGTAATGGAATATTCAACTAAGGTAGACTGCCTTTGTTCACAGCGCTAAGCTATTTATGGTTACTGATATACTCCAGTCTCTGGCCCTCTCTTAGAGCCAGGCATAGAAGAAATGCCTCTCTTAGAGCCTGGCCCTCGGAAGAAAAAGTTTGGGGACCACTGGTCTAATGCGAGCTAAGTTCAATTTTACGTGACTAGATTGCAATGAAGAATCCATATTAGTTTAATGAGGTTTTTGATATTTGTTTTATTCAATGTAAATTCTTATGTAATGTACTGGTCAATTTTAAGATTTTAAGAATTTTAAGACCCAATATCGCAGGCAACCCCATTTGAATTTCAGGCGCCCCCAACCAAGGTTGGGAAACAATGCCTTAGAGCAATACCAACTTCATAAGCTGTCAACATGGACATTTGGATACTATATTACTATTCAATCATTATTAAATTGTGTTGTCATACTATCATGGATTTGGAAAAAAAATCAGGTCTCCGAACTATATGTTTGTGTGAGTGACAGATATATGAACAAATAGCTAGCAGCATCGTGTCCAGTCTGATTAGTGACCTAAGTAACAAGCTCTTTCCATAGCTTTCCAAGGAGAGAAACATTGCTTAGGACACAAACAACTGTTCAGGTTTAGAAAACAATCTAATCTTTTTTTTTCATAACTTTATTTTTACAACTGTTTTTGCATCTCTTTATTTGTTTGTCATCATTTTAGTGCAATACATTTGGTCTCAACATTTTATATTTACACCAGAAAAGGTGAATTCCTAATGTGAGGTCGTCACATATGCTGGGCACAAACGGACCTAGACATACAACATCAGTTTAAATTCAACTTAATCGTAATATCATTATCCTTTTTTCTTTTTTGTGTTGGCTTGAGCTTTGCTGGTTTTTATTTTAACTGATTTCATTGTTCCTTTTTCAACCCGTTTGGTCATTTTTGATTTCTCCACCCTCTGCCTTGATGGTTGTTTGTTAGGTCTCTTTTTTGTAGCCTTTTTCTTGTTCAGTAAATTGATCTTAAGTGCAACTTTCAGGTCTGGTGTGGGAAATTCTGCTTTGGGATATCTGACTCCTGTCTTTGCCTTCATCTGAGTGATCTTCTTCACTTGTCTTTGAGGCTTCTGCTTGGAGAGTGTTTGGTTCAAAGAATTTGCTTTTGAGGAGGTAGCTAGGGAAGTTGACTTACTTACAGGGAGTGAGGTAGATTTGTTCTTAGTTATTGGAGCAATATTACTTTCAGGACATGCAGTGGTTTCAGACTGACTTGTCACAGGTGCTTTGGTTGTAAATGTCGTCAGCTTTTTCTGTGGAGTTCCTGTAGTCTTTTGCTTGGAGAGTGTTTGGTTTGTAGCTCTTGCTTTCGAGGAAGTTGCTGGTAAAGTGGACTTTCTTATAGGAAATGAAGCAGTTTTGTTTTTAGTTATTGGAGCAATATGACTTTCAGTACGTGGAGTGGTTATAAGTTCAGTTGTCACAGGTGCTTTGGTTGTAAATGTCTTCAACGTTTTCTGTGGAGTTCCTGCAGTCTTTCGCTTAGAGAGTGTTTGGTTTGTAACTGTTGCATTTGAGGAAGCTGTTATAAAAGTGGACTTTCTTATAGGCAGTACATTTGTTTTGTTCTTAGTTATTGGAGCAATATTACTCTCAGTATGTGTAGTGATTTCAAGTTCAGTTGTCCCAGGTGATTTGGTTGTAAATGTCTCTAGCTTTCAGTACAGTCACTGAAATATACAGAAAAAATTAGAATGTATAGAAGTAATATCAATAGAACAATTAAAATCCCAGTGCACTCTTGAGCAGGCTAAAGTGACATAAAAAGACTGAACATTGACCCTGGATCTAGGCTGTGATCAAACAGTATTTTTTTGCTTAGAATTGTAAATGAATGAAAAAGCCCAGTTTCTAAAAATGTTGGGATGCTATGTAAGATGCAAATAAAAACTGAATGCTATGATTGGCAAATCACGCAAACCCTACTAAATTTGATTGAGAATAGTGCAAAGACAACTTGTCAGTTGTTAAAACTAAAACTAAATTATTTTTTAATTGTTTTTTGAAAAATACTCTTATCAGGTATATGATTTCAGCGTGGGGTTTTCATATTCACGTTTTATATTCCATGATGTACCCTGGGACAGGCCATTGTAGCATTGGGCACATTTTGCTGGCATCAAATTCAAAATGAGCTTATATCTTTCCATGGAATACTCAAAAAAAAAAAACATACCCTGAAGAAGGCTCTGTGCCGCTACGCGTGGGTGTTTGCCCAGATCATGTTTTTTAACCTAAAAAATAGCCATGTTTAAATAAAGGCTTTTTATAACTTTTTGAAGAAGAGTGCCTTGGACTCCCTTTTCTTTTGATGACTCAAATTTGTTAGTTTTAACATTTGATGTGTTTCCTTTTTTTGCAACTAAATATGGGTTTACTATTCTGTAGATTATCACACTTTACTTGTATTTACATTTTGCACAGCATCTCAACTTCTTTTGGAAACGGGTTTCTACAGTAAATGGCAGCCACCATTCCTTGGTTCCTTTTTTAGCTCCAGTATACTCCATCATTTACCAGAGGAAAGGAGACAGTGCCACCTTACTTGTCGCTTACTTTTAATCGACCACTTCAGTAACATCCACTATTAATTATATTAATGTAATAGCAGTCAATCTAACTGTAGATTAATGTAATCAGTCAAATCCTCTTAGCATCACAGCTGGCTTTGCATAAGTCCATATTCTCCTTCACTCCTTTGCCACAGGACATTTTCCATGGAAAAGTGGGTAAGGAAGGACATAGAATGTTTTTTTTTTTGACAACAGCCCTGGTATTTTTTTTTTATCTAAATAAGGAATATGTAAATCTGAATAAGAAAAATATGTAAAGGTATCAAACCACTGACTCAAGTGACAGTCAAAATAAACAAAATAATAACAACAAATAATGACTTACATTCTCTTGGAACAAAAGGAACTTTTTTGCCTCTGACTTTCACAGGAAGTGGCTTGTATTTACATTTCCCTGGAGCTGCTCTCCTGCAAAGAGGTAAAAAACAATCCAAATGATAATTACTTTGCACTGGATAGGATACTTTACAAAGAAAAGGTCCAAAGTGCTCGGAAGTTAGGTATTCCAAGGTGCTCTTTGGTGTTGGGAGCTCACTTGTTGTTAAAGTTTTTAATCATGATATGGTTATTAAAATAAAGGCTTTTTATATTTTTTTTCTGAAAGAAGAGTGCCTTGGATTTCCTTTTTCGTTCAGCTACTGGATAGGATACATTTAGTTGTCTTTCCTAGGCACACTATTCAACAATAACTCACAGGTTAGCACGTAATCAGGTCACGTGACCTGACTAGGCTGTAAATCAGTGGAGATTATACTGAGAACGGCTGGGGATTCAATAATTGTGCTTTGGCTGATTTCTCTTTCCACTAGTCTGTAAAAGTGTGCACTAACAGAATCTGGGAATCAGTCACAGCTGGGAGAGTATATGGTTTCATGGTTACGGAGGTGGCTGTCTGGTTTGTAGATCATGAGTGGACATATTCAAGTTGAACAAATACCTTTTGATGACAAAGAACTTCAGTGAAATATGTGTCACACTGTCTTGAATGCAGAATGCAAAATCTTGGAGAGCTACTCTTTGGCCTGATTTTAACTGATGTGATGACTCAAAACACTTGGGCAGATTTATTATTTGTCTATCAACTACTGATAATCAAGTAGTCATAGTGACAGACTTTCAACCAGAAGAATGGATTAAGTTCACAGATAGGCCTAGATAATAACATCATCAGTTTACAAATCAGCTCTATTTTGCTTTGAGTGTGCATTTTTTCACGAAAAGGATAAAAGACTGCCATGCAGAGGAGATTCCAAGATAAGAGGAGAAAGAATGCAAACCATGTGTTCAAATGTTGGAACAGGCAGATATTTTCATACAGTGACCTGTCCCAACTGAGAAGATTTAACCTCACTATGGAGGCTCTTCATGTAATACTGTGATGCACAATCAAATTAAGGCATTAAGGAAAGCTACTTTAAGAGTCGAGAGATGCAGAAGCACATTCAGGCACTGGAAATGAGTTACTATCCATCTGTGCATTTAACAACCACTTTTACCGAGCAGCAGCCAAGAACCTTATTAAAGACATGTGTAAACCTGAGTCTCACTTGAATGAGTAATAGCTAACCTACTGAAGCAATGTGCACAATGCCTACTGTATTACTGTATACTGCTCTTCTCACATTGACCACTATGTATTGTCCTATTT
The DNA here is from genome assembly GCF_018492685.1 of Alosa sapidissima. Classification (NCBI taxonomy): domain Eukaryota; kingdom Metazoa; phylum Chordata; class Actinopteri; order Clupeiformes; family Clupeidae; genus Alosa; species Alosa sapidissima. Next base: position 9,366,533 of record NC_055975.1, read on the forward strand.
CGCATCAGCTTCTATAAAAGCGGTAATTTAAGCCGTGTTGCATGAATAGTGAAAGCTGCAGTGTTGGTGATGTTTTTTTCCCCCATAGGTTGCTTTGTTGGTGATTTTGTTTTTGATGTTTATTAGGCTTGGTTGTTGATTGGTTGTTGTGGGAAATCCCTTACATATAGCACAAGGAATTGAACATCAAAGAAAAGTTCGCTTTGTATGATACAGTACCTGGAGGGATCCATAAACTTGTATATCGTTCCAAAAGGAGACATAGCACTTGGATATGAGGTGGCCAGGAAATACAGTTCACCTACACAAGCACAGCAGATAAGAGGTTTTAAAAGAGAAAAAAAGTGAACTCCTCTACTGTATACATTTCTTAAAATGTTCCAAAAATCACCTGCTTCATCTTCTGCAAAAGAGATAATGAACTTATGATGGTGGTTGATGAGTCCTGGAAACGAGCAGGTGGCTGTGTCTCCCATACATATGCTCTTCTCCTTCCAGGTCCCAGTGACCTTATCCTCTTGTAAGGCCATCAACCGACTAAGGGACAACAGCCAATGCACATGGCACGAGTCAAGCATTTTGGCCCCTCTTAAAAATCATTCATCCCAGGTCACAGCTTTTTCAGTTGTGGGAATAGAATCACCCTAAACTCGTATGTTCCTTCCCTTGTCCTTGCAGTTGTATTTAAATGAGTGTCTGGAATGGCCTACACCAAACCAAAATGAAGCAAGTCTTTCAAAACAGAGTCAGATAGAGCACAATTTTAAAAGCTTGCTTTGTTTGATTGCTCTTACCAGACTAGTATTCAATCAAATTCATAGCAGATCATAAAAACACATACCCACTCATGAAGTCTCCAAAGATATAAAGGCCATTGAGATTGGGCCACTCACATCCCCTGTACACATAACCCCCTGTTATGGATTTTCCAATGTGGTGCCCATAAGCAAATATTGGAGGGATATCCTCTGTCAATTAAAATGGAAAGGTTAATTGTGTGTCATGCAATGCTGAATGTGGTTAAAAAGGGAAATAGATTTTTAAAAAGGGCATATGCCATAAAGTTGCTCTCAGCATCATTGATACTGTACTCACTCATCGAGGAGTTATAACACTGCTTAATATCAAAGCACTCAAAGCCTTCCTTGGCCCTCCATCCGTAGTTGCCTCCCTTCACGATGATGTCCACCTCTTCATAACGGTTTTGGCCCACGTCGCCACAGATGATTCTGCCCCTGCCGTAGTGGGTGACGGGGTCGCCTCGGTCCACTGAGCAGCGCCACATGTTCCTGACACCGTAGGCATACACCTCTGGCCGCGTGTCCTTCTCTCCGATGAAAGGGTTATCAGGCGGGATCCTATATGGAGTTCTGTCGAGGCTGCTGCCATCTATGTCTATGCGCAAAACTTTCCCAAGCAGAGCGCTCCTGGAAGCAGTGAAAAGAAGAGGAAAATCAATTTAGAAATGATGTGTAGTAAGGATTCTATAGTGATATATCTTAAGAAGAGTTAAAGGAGTAATGTTACTGATCAAACGGTACCTGTCATTTTTTGGAATTAGTTAGCTTTATGTTCTGGTCAAAAAAAAGATTATCTGAGTAAAAAAAACAAAGTCTCACTAATGCAACGAAGGGGGATATTTTTTTGTGAATGATTGAAACCATATTCATAATGTTACGTCATGCAGGGTTTTTCTCATGAGTACTGAAACATCTAGCTTTGTATTCAGTAGATGCTCTAGCCAGCATTGTGTCATTTTTAGTGACACAATACTCACTTATTTTGAGCATTTCCAAATTTCCCGAAAGGATCCCCTGCCTTTCCGCCATCTCCTGTGAAAATGTACAGGTATCCATCAAGGCCAAACATCAGCTGCCCACCATTGTGGTTTGCAGCTGGCTCCTCTATCTCCAGAATGACCCTGCAAAAGAGATTAAGAACCTTAAAAGCATGCCCCTTATCCAGGCTACAGATACCAAGACTCCCCACTTCGGCGTCGCAGCGAACCTCTCAGAGTTGTGGTCGGCTCTGTTCATGTCGTGGGCGGACGTCTTCATCTCGCTGATGCGGACCTTCTCCAGGCTGCCCTGCACCAGGATGGAATAGTAGATGAAGAAGCGTCCGTTGGCACGGTAACGTGGATGGAGAGCTAGGCCCAGGAAGCCTCTCTCGTCCCCGAGCCGGGGGGTGGTCAGCACCTCGCCGCTCAGGTCCAGGAAGGGCTGTTCCATGCGACTGCCGTCCCTCAGGTACACCCACACGAAGCCCACCTGTTCAGCCACGAACATGCGGTGGGTGTCATCTCCACTGTGGAGCATCAGCACCTGCAACAGTCCAAACAATGAGCTGCATCTTAGGACATACTTCTGCACTGCAAACCTAAAGGTGACATTTCATCTGAGACTGCAAAGGTTGACACTCTGCAGGTGCTATGCTATAGATAAATGTTTAACATCATGGCATTTGCCCATCAAAAGCCATTGCTCTCGTGCCATTTCTTATAGATGTTTTTAGAGCTTTCTTTACCATCACCATCCTAATCTACTCTACCATGCAATCTGTATAGACTGATAGCTGGTACAAATGCCTGTTAATTGACATTACATAATACACACCGGGTTTCGCAGTCCATTGGCCACCTCTGTCAGGCACAGCTGGACACAGCCCATGGGATCCTCCTTCACTTTGCCAAGTTTGTTGGAGAGGTAGTTGTTTTGGAGCACATTGGGATAACAGTAATCCCTGTCAGATAGTTCAGTAAGACTGCAGAAGGTGATGCTGCCCTTGTCCGATGCCTCCTGAAGAACACTGTTGTCTGTCATGTACTTCACGAAGAAGCCACACTTGGTGTGGAAATCATGGCAATAGGAGAAGCAAAGGCCTGGAAACTCCCGCACTGGGGTGTAGGGGTCCTCTGCATCAAACAGGTGGGCTGCATAAGGGGAACATTCCTGGGTAAACAAATGGTCGCATTAGCAATATTCATGATAGCAATTCATATTCACGGCTGTGCTAAATGTTCTTTTCATTAATTTTCATGGGCAAGCGCCATGATACATGTGTAATGTTTTGGCGCTCTATAAGCACAATAAATTAATTAAATTAATTAAGCCAGTGGGGTTTACACAACATCATAAATATAAGCAAAAGAATAGACTTTTGACAGCTCATAAGTTCTGTAATTAGCAGCAAAGACTTGAACATGGTTTGAAGTCTATCTGACTGCCATCATAATTGCAACCCTGCTTCCAAAAATGTTGCGACATTTTGTAAAATGTGAATACAATGTGCAAATCTCATAAGCCAACATTTAGCTGCAAAAGGAACACAGACAACATATCAAATGTTGAACCCAACAATTTATTCTACTTTATGAAAATATCCGACTTGTGAAGAATTTGGGGATTTCATCATCTTTAGTATATAATATCATTCAATAATCAGAGAATTCAGAGGAATCTTTGTATACAGGAAACAGGGCTAAAAAAACAGTATTGGCTGCGATATTCAGGACATTGCATTAAAAACAGATATGTTTTTGTCATGGAAATCATTGTATGGGCTTGAGAAAACCTTCGATAACCATTGTCTGTGAACACAATTTGATGTTCCATCTACAAATTCTGGTTAAAACACCATAAAAAGAAGAATATTTAGACATGACCCAGAAATGCTGCCTGTTGTGTGGTTAGACCAATCAAAATGTGTCATTCTTTTAGGAAATAATGGATGCCAATGCCAAACTGCATTCTGCACTTGTTATAACAGTATGGCACATAGTAGAAGAGTTCAGGTGCTAAAATGTATGTATTAAATGTATTTTTAAATGTTAACAATAATTTTAAGTGTATCAAAACAAATGACAAAATACAGTAGCCATGCCATGTATTAAATGAAATACTGTATTTTTTTGTTGTTGAAAATACTAAACACTATTAAAAGGGAACATGAAATCACTTTTTAAACCTTCCATATCTGTCTATTTAATCTATTCCTTCATCACTACACTGAATCTGTTGATAAAGTGGGCAGTGTTTAAGAACAACAGCTTTTCTCTGCCTACGGGACATGCCATACCTCTACAAACAGTCAACAGATCAACTATGCAGACCTGCCTGTAACATATCATAGCCTATTGTATCAGAGATGTACTGAACTTGTCAAGTGGCACAAACTAACCACCGAACCTACTGAGAGCCACAGAATGTGGGCTTAAAGCAACGCAGTTCTATTACCTTAAAATAACGACTTCAACCTCATGGTACACTGCCATAAAATACTGAGAATGAAGTCTCTGACATTGTCAATACATGCCCAGAATTATATTGCACTGTGTAAAGCTGTTGATCAGGTAGGATACCCTTTCAGTTGGTTTTTAACTAAGTGCTAAATGGGGTTCTATTGACAGCAGTGGGCATAGATATGGATGACACGTGAGCCAACTTTTTGAACAATGTTGCAGAGGAACCACATAACGGGTTTCTTGCGTTCTGATGATTAAAGTTCAACTGATGGTTGGTGTGTGAGAGGGGTGTGTACGAGCAACCTAGACGTTATTCATCTTGCACTGGATCATCTTCCTGAATCTCAATATTACTAAGTCAGCACCAATCAGAGGCTACATTCATTGTTTTGCACTTTTATGATCACATTTGCCAATATTTTATATACAAAAATACACACCTATAGTATTTTGATACAAAATATGAAGCCATTTTCTTCAACACAATAAAATGCAAATTAAGTTATGGTGACAACGGATGGATATTGCAGCTCCTGACTTTTAAGAATTGATATGGTTAAAGCAACATAGTTTTCAACCTAATGATCCAAATAACAGTTCTTTGTTTTGAGTACAGTTGGCACAGTAATGCATTTCACAAGCTGCCATACATCTGAATGAATACCATATAAGGTCATTCAGTCTGGCCTCAGGGAAATCTACCCTAACAGTGATCAGAGTCAGACTGAGACAGAGACAAGTGTAGAGGGATGAGCACAGCCATGTGTTTTCAGTGCAGCTCTCCGTCAAATCCTTTAGCTGTTTCAGCATATAAAAGACGTTAAAAGTGAAGAGACCTTGATGTGACAAGACAAACATTAAAGAAGCGCATGTGATGCTCTTTGTGCTGCCATAGCTACAAGATGGCGTTTGAGGCTCCTCTTAATCACTATCACATCTGTCACATATTACACATAGCACAATAAAATTAATATACAACATCTGTAAAACATTCCAATTCATTGCCAATTCATGCCTTTCACTGCCCAAAGGTGAATTCGTTCATTTTAAAGTAATATTTTATTTATATTTATTTTGTAATTAAGCTATACCGTTTTTGTAACAGCAATGAAGCATACGCCTTATTTTGTAGAGATTTTGTGAAGTAGGCTAGCTAGTGAAAAAGTTAAGTAGAGGGAATAATAACAATATAGATGAGCTCCATGTAATTGCACATGGTTTTAATAAATCATCACTCTGCCTATTGTATCATAACAATAGCTAAATGCTAAACACTTACCGTCCCATGGGTCCTTGCGCAACCACTGTGGTAACCGTGGGTTACGCATCCCAGATTTAAACCTCGTCGCGACTTTTTCCACTTACATTAACTAAAATACAGCAGGCTCAAAATTGAATTCGGGGATGAGCCTTCCACCATTAAGGTGCTTTTATGTTATGATAAAAAAGTATTAATGATAGTATTAATTAGTTAGAGTCAGAGTAATTAATTAGAGTTCACATAAACACAATGCATGACTAAACATCAAATATGAAGTCCAACATGAAACCCAAGTTGACCACTTGGCGCATAAAAAAAATTACCTGACACATAATGTCTTTCAATAAATCACCACAACGTTCATAGTCTTCAGGATTCAAGTCAATCAGATCCCAATACCTCTCCGCAATGGTACTGTCAGCATCTTGATCACAGCATCCGAATGTATCGTAATGGCTGCAAAACTCTAGGTGTGTCGTTGGCTTGAATGGTGGCTGAAAGTCTAAACACTGTGGATGCGAAGACGTTTGTCGCACCAAACTGAGCAATGTGAGTTCAGTAAGAATAATCCTTAAAGTTGTTCTCCTGATGTGGATCCGCTGGTTACGGAGTCTTCCATAAGTCTTCCATAAACCCGCACCTTGGGTTCCATGACATTCCCGCTCCCTCATTTTGCTGTGTGGAAACACACACAGGTAGGTAGAGACCAAGTGTTTGCATATGTAGCCTACAGATGTATGTGTGCGTGCGTGCGTGTGTGTGTGTACAGTATGTGTGTGCGCGCGCGTGCGTGGGGGTGTGTGTAGGCTATAGTGAGTGCTGAGTGGTGCGGGTGTATGTGTGCGTACAGTACGTGCGTGAGTGGCTTGAGCAGGCAGAGGTAGAGACCGAGCAAACACCTCTAATAACTTCAGCATGATATCATTAATAGCCCGGTAAAGAGCATACCATGAAATCCATATTTCCCTCATTGAGGCAATGTTTAAAATGACAGCCCGGTAAAGAGCATGCCATGGAATCTATATTTTATTAATTGAGGCAATGTTTAAAAATGACAAATTCCTGCCAACAGGCCTACGTTTCTAGAAACATATTGATCCATCCATTGGTCAATCGTGAAGTTAAACTCTACATTGGTCTTTCTACACGCAGTGTAGTGTTGCTGAGAGAGAATTTTTTTCCTTTTTTTAGATAAATAGAACAAAAGAAAACCTACAAATATGGATGCATTTCAAATGACTCAATATTATTGGCAGATACAAACTGCGCATGTATTGCCGTTTATTTGTCCCACACCACCAGATGGCGCATGTAGATATCGTGCAATTCGGTGTAGACGCTGCAGATATTACAGTTTTTTCTGATTGCTTAAAGGAATTATCCGGAGTAAAATGCACTTTAGAACAATTAAACAAAAATAAAACAATGGGGGGGGGGGGGCGCCAATTTGTTGTTGCATACCCCTCAAAAAATGGGTAGCTGCGCCCCTGTGTAGAAGAGGTATAAAAATAGCGTTTTGTAGCAGTGAAATGACATGCCCGGGTCACTTCCAGGCTAAAGAGTTTTGACTGAAAACGGCCAATCGAACTTTCTCAAAACACATCCGAATGACATGATTTTGATGTCAACTCAAGTATGTAGTCCCAATCATCCGTAAATTGATCTAAAGTGCATTTTACTCCGGATAATTCCTTTAAGCACATTTTTTGTAACTATGGCTTTTTTTGCAAAACTCTACACACAAATAGGAAAACCTTTCACCCAATCAGCAAAACATTGTAGTTCTCTTGCAAAAGCTAACACACCTTGCTTAACTCTTCACACCTTCGTAAAAATGATGTTTTCTTATCAAACAGTAAACACAAGCAATCACAATAGTAAGCACACAATGTGCCAACTACACACTGATGGTCTGAATAAAAAACACATCTGGCTTTTGCTTTCTCTGTGCACAAGGTAGACTATGTCAGTTTAAGGTCATACTTTTGTCATAGTTCTGTTACAGTTTTTTCTGAATGCTTAAACACATTTTTTGTAACTATGGCTTTTTTTGCAAAACTCTACACACAAATGGCAAAACCACTCACTGAGTTCGCAAAACTAAAAGCACAAACACTGCTTTGCACTCAGTTTGCAATTTTGTAACACACACTTTGCACAACTGTAGGCACAATGGCTATTATTTACACTATTTTGCCAACTCTCTGGCACACTTTCTCATGTGAAAACTGTTTTAGATAATTAGTTCACTTTGCAATCAGCCTAAGCACTATAAATAAGCCACAGGTAATGTACAATGGGTACGATGGAGTGAGCAGGAAGAGTGAGAAGAGAAAAAAACAGACAAAAAAAAACAGTCTACATGTGGGGATATTGTCATGTCAGGCCTGGATACGTCATTCCAGAATATATTTTTCCCGGTGCCTTGGACTAGGACATTGCATGTGATGTAGACAGAATTTTGAGAGAGACGACCCGATGTAGACTGATTTGTTTTGTCTCAGTGAAATGCTATTTTGTGTTTTGACTTGGAAAAATACACTTGTGTTTGTTTTGATGTGTGTAAATAAACACTAATACTTGAAGTTGGGATCCCTGTTTGTTTACCCCCATGTTTACAGAACTATGACAAATGTATGACCTCAAACTGACATAGTCTACCTTGTGCACAGAGAAAGCAAAAGCCAGATGTGTTTTTTATTCATACCATCAGTGTGTTGTTGGCACATTGTGTGCTTACTATTGTGATGGCTTGTGTTTACTGTTAGATACGAAAACACCATTTTTACGAAGGTGTGAAGAGTTAAGCAAGGTGTGTTAGCTTTTGCAAGAGAACTACAATGTTTTGCTGATTGGGTCAGAGGTTTTGCCATTTGTGTGTAGAGTTTTGCAAAAAAAGCCATAGTTACAAAAAATGTGCTTAAGCAATCAGAAAAAACTGTAACATGGATCCAAACTTCAAGTATTGGTATTTATTCACACACATCAAAACAAACACAAGTGTGTTTTTCCAAGTCAAAACACAAACTAGCAATTTCACAGACAAAACAAATCAGTCTATATCGGTCGTCTCTCTCAAAATTCTGTCTACATCACATGCAATGTCCTAGTCCAAGGCACCGGGAAAAAATATTTTCTGGAATGACGTATCCAGGCCTGACATGACAATATCCCCACATGTAGACTGATTTTTTGTCTGTAAAAGGGTTATTTCTTTCTCTTATCACTCTTCCTGATCACTCCATTGTACCCATTGTACATTACCTGTGGCTTATTTATAGTGCTTAGGCTGATTTCAAAGTGAACTAATTATCTAAAAAAGTTTTCACATGAGAAAGTGTGCCAGAGAGTTGGCAAAATAGTGTAAATAATAGCAATTCATGTGTATGATTTGCCAGGAGTGTGTTGATCATTTAGAAATTGAGTGTAAAGCAGTGAGTTGTGTTTACAGTTCCGCAAAAAGAGTGCTGTGCAGTGAATTGTGCCTACAGTTGTGCAAAGTGTGTGTTACAAAATTGCAAACTGAGTGCAAAGCAGTGTTTGTGCTTGTAGTTTTGCGAACTCAGTGAGTGGTTTTGTATTAATAATTTTATTTTAGAAATTGTGCTATAAGAATCACAGTTGTGTTTAAGCATTCAGAAAAAACTCTAAACCAGCATGTATGACCAGGGACGGGCAGTAGTTACATACATATATTTAAAATAAGTATTTCAAATACAAAATAGTATTTTGTAATTTGTACTTTATTGGGTTGAAGAAAATGGCTTTGTATTTTGTATCAAAATACTTTACAGGTGTGCATTTTTGTAGTTTAAAAATATTGTCAAATATTTTTGGTAAAACCAATACTTTTGGTGATGTGATGACATCATAAAAGTGCAAAACAATGAATGTAGCCTCTGACTGCATCGCAACATCGCTTAGAGCGCCTTTAACATGATCATCCAATTGGAGCACATGCTGGTTATGTGGTTCCGCAACATTGCTGAAAAAGTTGTCCCATGTATCACCTAAAGAAACACAAAGATGTGATGACATCATAAATGTGCAAAACAATGAATGTAGCCTCTGACTGGTGCTGACTTTTTGCCTAGACTTACACAATATTGAGATGCAGTAACGTGTAGGTTGCTCTCTCTCTCTCTCTCTCTCTCTTACACACACACACACACACACACACACACATGCATGCTTCAAAGCCGCCACCATCATACCTGTGCCAAAGAAACCTGCTCCATCCTGCTTCAATGATACCGCCATGTGGCACTGACACCCATCATCAGGAAGTGTGAACGGCTTGTCATGTCACACATCAAATCCATCATCACCAACACTGAAACCCCCAAGGTTGCGTACTCAGTCCCTTCCTGTACACACTTTACACAAATGACTGCCAGAGTTCACTACCCAACACCACTTACTACAAATATGCAGATGACACAGCCATAGTAGGACTACTTACAGACAACAGTTCCATCACAGCCTACCACCAGTCCATCACAGATTTTGCACTGTGGTGCTCTGATAACTACCTCCAACTCAACATTGACAAGACAAAAGAACTGCATCAAAATCACCCCCTGGACTCACTCACATCACCATCCATGGCCAACCAGTTGCACAGGTCAGCACTTTCAAATATCTTGGTCTCACCATTGACAATAAGCTTAACTTCAATGAACATGTCAACATTACACAGAAACGTGCACAACAGAGACTGTATGCAATACGCAAACTAAGATCACTGTATGTTGCCCCCCATCTCCTTCTGCTACTCTACAAAAGCATCATCCAACCCCTTCTACTCTACTGCTCCCCCTGTTTCTTCACCTTACTAAATGTCACCAGCAAGAACAAACTCAAATGACACAGCCACCACACGCCTTGCACGCACCATAGTAAGCAGCCCTGACCATCCCCTGAACCGGTTCTTCACCCTACTCCCATCTGGCCGCAGATACAGAGCCCTGGACTGGAAAAAAGCATAGTTTTATACCCTCAGCAATCACTGCACTAAACAAACTCCTGTGACAATTACCCATTCCCCCTATTCTTTTGTGTTTTATGTTGTCTCCACTGTCCACCTTTTTGCTTGTACTGTATGGTGTTGAGGAGGGAGGGAATTGGGGGGGGGGGGGGGGGGTGTTATATGTTATATGTATGAGGCTGTGTACATCCTGCATGGAATGTAACAATGATATGTGTGAAAAAGAATATCCTTATAGGACAATAAAGACTCTATACTATACTATACTATCCCCCCCCCCCCCCCCCCACCAGTTTGCATACCGAGCAAAACAATCTACAGAGGATGCAATCTGCTCTGCCCTTCATCCAGCTTTTACCCATCTGGACAAAAAAGACACATATGTGAGAATGCTGTTCATAGACTTCAGTTCAGCATTCAACACAATAATACCGCAACAACTCATCTGCAAACTTGACAAACTAAGATTAAGTACTTCACTCTACAACTGGCTATTAAACTTCGTCAGTCAGAAGCCTCAAGTAGTGCTTGTTGGCAACAACATTTCAAGCAGCATCACACTGAGCACAGGGGCCCCTTAAGGCTGTGTGCTCAGTCCGCTGCTCTTCACACTGCTGACACACGACTGTACAACAACTCAAAGCACAAATCACATTATCAAGTTTGCGGACGACACAACTCTGGTGGGTCTCATCACCAAGGGAGACGAGACTCATTACAGGAAGGAGGTTGACCTTCTGACCACGTGGTGCAGGAACAACAACCTCCTGCTGAACGTCAGCAAGACCAAAGAGATCATTGTTGACTCCCGGAGTGGTCACACCCAACACCTGCCACTGTCCATCAACGGTGTTGATGTGGAGAGAGTGAACAACACCAAAATCCTGGGGGTGCACATCACTGAAGACCTCTCCTGGACCACCAACACTGCATCACTGGTGAAAAAAGCCCAGCGGCGTCTCTACTTCCTGCGCAGACTCAAGCGGGAAAGTGCTCCACCACCCATCATGAGCACTTTCTACAGAGGCACCATTAAGAGCATCCTTTCCAGCTGCATCACTGTGTGGGGCGGGAGTTGCACTGACTACAACAGGAAAGCTCTGCAGCGCATAGTAAACACAGCCGGAAGGATCATTGGTACCCCCACTCCCCTCCCAGAAAGACCTAATACACCACCTGCCTCAGCCGCAGATTACTGTTGTATGGGTGGTACGCTGCAGCAACGCTGGTCGTTCAGCTGTAAGCTATCAGGCCCTTGACAGAATTGGGCATTTGGCCCCGAAAGAAGGAACAGATTGTGTGCGCACACGAAACCGATCTAAGTCAACGAATCTCCTGAGAGTTACAGATGTTTTGAGTACAGGTCTGGGCGAGAGATCACATTCACTGGGTTTGCTAAATTGGACAATCTGTCAAATTTTGAGACCAGTCACTTTACGGTAACCAATCAGAACATGAGTCAGTTTTTGTCTCAACATGTATGTCTATGTATGTTTCTGACCTATGGGTTATGTGTAAGTGTGCTTTGCAAATGTCTGCTAAAGGTCCTCTCTGATACTAACATGTCTGAGTGTCAACCTGTCTCTGCTTGAACTACTATTTGGCATAGTTTGTTCGGAGCTGCAAAGCTATTTGAATCTAAGAAAACATCCGCCTCATCTGCGTTGTTAAGGGAAAGTTAACTTACTTGGCAGCTTTGTCTGTCTGTGGCAGCCACACATGGTCAGCAGCATTAGTTGGGCCAAACTAAGATAAAGGTGGGGACGCCTATTCAAAACATCCCAGTGCTGCTAACATTGTGTGTCAGCCAATCAAAAATGCCACAAAATAATTAGGAGAAAGAATTCGTTCGTTTTGTCTTTGTCTTCTCTCCTGTCAGTCGACACGAGGCCTGAGTGAGAGTGTGTGTGTGTTGGCCAGCTGATATGCATAAAGGTCACATATCTGTTACAGACTGTAACTGAGAATACACATAAGAAAGATGCATCTGACTGTTAACTGTATTGAATTGTTTTTTCTTTTTCTTCCTCTCAATAAGAGAATTATTTTTGAGTTTTTGCCTGGGATTCAAACTTGTTTGATTTACTGAACTATTCTCAACTAAACTAAAGCCAAGATTTTGTTAAGTGTTTGAAGTCTAATTCCTTTTCTCCTGTTGAGTTGTTCCTTTTCACAAAGGTAAAGGATATTCTGTGGTCACCATTGAGGGCACTCTTGCTGGTACGGTAAACACTAACACACTTAACCATAAGGTACAGATTTTCTCTGACTTAGCTGTGTGTGTGTGGTTGTTATCTCTGTACTTGAAGGTCAGGGAGCCAGTGTAAAGAGAGAGAGAGAGTGGAGAAGAGAAAAGACATTTATTACACTTGAATTATAAAGTTAAAGATTTTCGACCAATTTGAAGGTGTTTCTTGTCAGAGGAGTCTCAAATTCTCTTTTAAAATGATGTTTTGATGTTGATAGCATAACATATTAATTCAGTTACTTCTCTTAAGAGTGGCACACATTTTATTTTGGCTTGTGTTTGGTCGACATGCCTTAATTATTTTATTTTTGTTTGTTTTACTGTCAGTGCTAAAAGAGACATGTAATGCCCTTGGTTGATATTCTTTTTAGATTTGCCAGTTTTGGAAAATTATATGCCATTGAATTACGATTGTCATTGAATAATCTCTACCGTCCTAAGTGTTTTTGTTTGTTTTTCCTCTGGAACAAAATGGAGGGGGGTGATCTTACAGTCCTGGTTTTGGGGATGGGCCTCTGGAAACACCCGTAAGGGAGCTGAACACGCAGCAACGGGTAAACCAGAGACTTACAAGCAGACCAGGGCTGTTAGGTTGCTACAGCCCATCATATCTTTTTTTTCCCTGGTGATTCAGGCCCTAGCCCTAGAATAAGATATGCTCAGAGAAGCCTGAGATTCTAAAATATGAGAGATCTGCTCACAACAACAAGTAAGGTAACAAACCAACATTTGATTAAGTGACTACCCATTGAGAGTAGTCACGCTTGAGTTTGACTATGAGTGTAGTTACGCTTGACTTATGTAGCCACTTATACACGTATATAAGCACTCTTAGAATGTTAAACTCTTTGCTTCAACCAGCTGTGCTGGTTTGCAAAGATTTAATATAATTGGATGATTTCGATCACTGGCTCCAGTCTCATCTTCTTGATTCCGAATTGATTTACCTAACAGAATTGCGAGAGGTCCCGGGATCCCAACATCTGGGGTCAGAACCAGCTTCCTGAAAAACCGTACACGGTGAGGTCTGGGACCTTGGATTTGGAATCCTGAAAGCCCTTGGTTGTCTGAGACAGCAAGGCGAGATGGCTGACCCCCGGTGACGGGATCCTACTGAAAGGGAATTCTCCTGAGACGTCGGAGCGAGAACCAGTGATCAACCAAAAGGCAAACGTTCTGTGAGTAAATAAATAAATAAATAATCTCCTCCATAGGGAGTCAAGACAATTTTGTAGTAGTAGTCTTTGGATGAAAGGAAAACCAGAGCGAGCAGGCTCAGGGTTGACTCATCCTAAATAGAAAAACTACAAGGGGGGCTATTTGGTAGAAGTAGTCCTAAGATGACATGAAACCCAAAGCGAAGAGGCTCAGGGGTGATTCATCCTAAATAGAAAAACCTAGATTTATGAGATCCTTTTGATATTTATAAGGACCTCTACAGTTTTGCATGTTATTTGTGATGATCTAAAATGTATATTTACACGGTTAGCCTCAAATTACATTGATTGAATCAATGACTAAAATGTCATAGGGTCGCAACCTCCTACATCATCCTCCAGCTTTTTATATACATTTTGATATCTGATATCTCCGCATAGGAATATCTGTTGTTTTAACTAAATTTAGTGAAGCTTTGCAGGGAAAATGAAATGCTGTGTGCTGTGCTATAAAGAGTGTTGGATGCCTGGATCAAAGCATCAAGGCCATCCTTGCTCTCCCCAATCCACTACAAGTCACAGGAGCACATATGCAAGGTGATGGGTATGTGAATTATATCAGATTACATATTCCAGTTTTAGTTTAAATTTTCGATTTGTAAATTTAATAAAGGCCCCATAGAAAGTATGACCATTTTGCTTAAATACAGGTGTGACAGGGCCCTCAGGTTTATCCAACTAAATGGATGAGGACAGAGGCAGTAGTATAAACAATGTTATATTTATTATTTCTTTTCTTTGTTTAAAACGGATGGCAGGGGCGTACAGTAGGTAAATCCAATAAAAACAAAATCACAATACAAAATAATCAAAGAAAACAAAATGTAATACACATAACCATAGATTAAATGCCCAGTGGATTGGTGGCTGCTACACGGCCTGAATTAACACAGGTACAGTAACCCTCGGATGGCTGCCCAGCCCCAAAAGTGATCTATGGCCATACACACACACACCAACACGAGTGTAACACTCAAGCTTTCTAAATACAACCCACACGAGTATAAATAGGTGTTCAGTACACGCTCAACCACTAGAATGTGCCCTCACCGCAAACTAGGGGAAGGCGGCAGTCCTAGAGTACCTTAACTGCGTTACCTAAGAGACCTAGCAGGCCATACTAGCAAACAGGGGGAAGGAGGGGGCATTCAATAAAGGAAACAATACAAGACAAAACAAAAACAAGACAAACACGCTATTCAGCGCCAGTGGAGTGCTACCGATACAGCTACCATGAATAGCAGAAGCTATAATGAACTAATACTACATGGGACATAGACCCCTATGGCCCAAGAGTAACAGTCTACTGTGTGGAGAAACTAGGTTGGGAGTCACAAAGAACTCAATATGAACTAATACCACCTGGGGCATAGATAGACCCCTATGCCCCAGGAGTAACAGTCTCCCGTGTGGATAAGCTAAGTCAGGGGTTACAAGAACCCATTAAAAACTAATACTGCCGGGGGGAGGGATAAGTCTCAATAGCCTCGGAGTAACAGTCTGAAATCGCTAACTGGCTGCTAATATGAGCTCAGGGATGGCAACAGCACTACACCTGGTCGTGTAACAGACCCTGGCAAACAGTGTAAATGCACCAGTGTATCACACTCAGACAAGCATACAACACAAAGAAAATAAACCAACACAAACAAGCATACCGTACATCCAACTTTGACGTGCTGTTAGTTTAACACTGACTAATACCAAAAGAAACTCTAATGGGGGAAAACAGTGGTCAAACTGTGATAGACAGCCAGCTGTGATCTCTGCCTTTTCCACAATGCGAGCTAGCCCAGGGTAACAGGAGCAGAGGAGGGAAGTGTGTCAGCTCCACGTCCAGCATTCGCATTGGTAGTCACAGGGAAACAGGAGTAGGGAGGAGATGACAGTCCAGACCACAGCGAGGGAGTTGTTCGCAACCAAAACCCAGCATGAAGTGCGCGGTTTGTACCGACCAGCGACAAGCAACTTGCGTACCAAACAATTTGGGAGAGCTTCTTTTGTGTTTGTCGGGAAGGAAGTTACGTACCCATGACCCCCAGCCCGCACGCCCAGGTGATTGCAATTAGTCGTGATCCTGACCTGATCACACAGGCTAATTGTTTCCCCAAGCTTCCTGCTCCCCATGCTAATAGAACCTGACCCAAGTTATCCTGTTCCAGGTGTAGGCCGCAAACACTGGAAGCCATGCGGACGCTATATTCCTGCTTCAAGGTAGACACAGATGTGTTTTGACTGTTGATTGGCTAGGTGTGTAGGCCTTGAGCCCTGCCAGGTCCTGCTTTGAGTGAGGCCACCATACACTATGGTGAGCGACTGGCTGAATGGGCCACAGTGGAAGAAATATGGGTTCTGAGGGCAGAGAAGGTTCTGGATAAAAAAGGGGGAGAGGGGCACAAGTGGCAGAACTTTTAGCTTGGACATATGTATTAAGCATTGCTCCACAATCTCGTGCTTCTGGCAGTGACAACACTGACAAGAGTTGAAGCATATCAGTTAAATTCATACTTGGGGGCCAGTTTAGCAAAGTTGTAATCTTACCAACAGCAGTGAATTTATCCAATTGTTGATGCTCTGACGCACTTAGCTCTAGGACACAGTGTTATAGGCGACAACATTTTAGCTAAGGGAATAATCTTGCAGCCTTGCTGCAGATCATAAGGGGGAGTCTGATTAAGAGTAGTCTGATAACATAGACAGCTAGCTCTTGCAGTGTGTCAAGTTATGATTAAAGATAGCTTTTTCTTTCATGGAGGATGAGAGGTTGTTGATATTGACTTCACTACACTGAACTAATATTGAACTAATAGGTTCATATGTTTATTAACAACACACCCACTGCAGTTGTTATATTGGTATTATTATTATTATTATTTTTCTCATCATTGACATGAAAAAGGTTTTACAACTGTTTTACAGCTATGCAAACCAGTGTCAAGATGATAATGTGGTATGATGACATACATACTAGACCATATCGTTTACAATTATTTTGGATACAGCAATGCAAAAAAAATAAAAAATAAAATACAACTTTTCATTTGTTTAAGAATAAAGTTATAACCAAGTTCTTTAAAACATTCCTTTAGACCTGCTTTAAACAATGTGGAAAAAGGTTGAGATAATTTAGCTTTGCTGTATGATAAACAATTCTTGATATGAGGCACACACAAAAAAAAAAGTATCCATGAAGATCATGATCGTGTGAATTTATATTTCATTGCTAATTACTAATTTAGTGACTAATCATAGCAGTATTGCAATTGAAATCTTTTTAATAATGTTAGCTGAAACTTAGGAAGCACTACTGGGGCCTTGGGCCCAGATTTGTATATCTCTGTGTTTTGTTTCAGGTGCAATCAGTGGTCAAAAGGGGGAGCCTTACACTTTTCCTTTTGTCTATTGTTTCTTTTTCCCCATAGAACTGTTTGGTTATTGTTTTTATCACTGGCACTTTTATACATGTAACCATGTTGTTTCATTTGATTCATTTCCTTTATTGGGTTCTATTTGAGAATTGTTGAGAGACATTTCTTAGGTGTTTTGGTTTTATATTCAGCTTTGCCTAAGTATAACACATGGTAAAGAGACACAATTACTGCATTACTCTCAGTTAAATAGTAGGCTCATCCTGATTCAATCAGAATGTGTGCTATTGTTTGGTGTCAAAGGCTTCAAGTCTTTTAAAGGGGGACTTGAGAGTATTGGATTCAGAACTTATTATTATTTTTCATGACTTATGAAGAAATCAGTTAAATCATATATCTAATCATGTACCTGCTTATTTTGATCTGACTTACTTTAATGAACCAATTGTATAATCATTTATATTTTATATAGTGATCTGTTCTGAATTTCTCATTAGTGGGTCACTTTGATACTAAAAGTATGATTCTATGTAATGACTGTATGATATCTGTACTGTCCCTGTGTATATCTGTGTGTGACTGTGTTTAGAGATAAGCAAGAATATTTTGACTTTGCAGTGTTTCACTGTTCTGCATGGCTGCGTCAGTAGCTATCTGCTCCGGATTGCCAGGCTGCCACTAATCAGGGTCTGATTCAGTGTAGTCCACGTGACCAACGCCATCTCCCGTCAGCCTGGAAGGATACTTAAACCCTAACTATTTCCTTGTCGTTAGAGCAGCTGATGGATCTTTAGGTGAAGTCATGCTGTCTCTCCCTTGATGTGCATCATTGTAAATAAACTCTATTCCTGATTTTTCATACTAATGGTCTGACTGGGTCTCTATTAAATCTATGGTATCAAAATTACCATCAACTGTAAAAAATGCAGTTTCTGTAGACAGCCCAGGCTCCAAAAACTGCAACAAAAAGAACCTGGTCCAACCTGGACCATAAAAGCGTGAGATGATATGCACGTTTAGGAGTTTAAACTCTCTTAGGATAGTTTCGGGAGGGAGGGGGAGGGAGTAGCAAACTAGCTCTCTCTTTTGTTTAATCGTCAACAGAAGTGAGAACAGAAAACAGTAGTAAAGCAGTAGTGGGCAGTCAATACTCAAACATGGAGAGGGTGGAGAGGCAGACAGACTAAGCAGAGAAGTCTATCTCTCCTCTTCCCTTTAGTGAGGCATTGAACAGTTCAATGGCCCTGGGGACAAATGACTTCCTCAGCCTGTCAGTTGTGCATGGCAGTGAGCGAAGTCTCCAGCTGATCAAGCTCTTTTGCTTTTTAATAGTGCTGTAGAGTGGATGACATTCATTGTCCAAGATGTTGATCAGTTTGTTCAGGGTCCTTTTGTCAGATATTGAAGTGATGCAATCCAGTTCAGCTCCCATTACAGAGCCAGCCTTCCTTACCAGCCAGCTGCTGTTTATGCAATTGGGAACTGCTGGGTAAGCTATAATGGTGTGGGTACACACATGGCATGACAGTGTTAATCAAATGGTAATGCTGTTAATTAAACGTGTTCAGAACAGTTGAATTCCTCTGAATTTTGAGATGGTACCAAGTTTCAGGCTTACATCATGCCAGTTCATCTCTCAGCGGAAGACAGATGAGATACAGATACAGGTTCTATCGTTAGAGAGAGCTGTTTGATGTTGAGTGCCATTTCACCTGCAATTCACAGAAGTATAATTTCCCCTTAATTTTCTCTTTATCCCTTTTATGGGTGCAGAGGTACCACACCCTTTAGGTATAGGACATTAGGTTCAATACAGATGTGGCAGATGTACTAAATGCAGTCTTTAACAGTAATCATCAACAGTAGGTTTTTTTTTTTTTTTTTTTGCTTGCCGACCACGTTTTGTTTGTTTTTTGTAAATTTGTAAATTCTATTGTATTGTTATACTGTATACTTAACACTATTTTTTATATTTCTTACTGTCTGTTTATATTCTTTATATGTTAAGTTAGTGTTGTACTTTAAGAGCAAAGATTAACTGGAGTCAAATTCCTTGTTCGTTTATGCAAACCTGGCCAATAAAGCTGATTCTGATTCTGATGTTGACAGATTAATAAATGGTTTGGAAGCAGTGACGCTGGCACCATATTAGCCTAGAAATCTAGACGCACCCTAGAGGCAGCAAAAAGGTCTGGCTTGTCATCATTCAAAATAGATGTACCGCATAGCGGTACAAAATATGACCGCCGCTCAGTCCTGTACATCCATTCCGCGAAAATAAATCACACTTCAATTTGTCTCCATCTTTTACTCCATCCCCCACTCTTGAAACTTTTGTGTTTGCTTGTTTGGCATGCCTGAGTGTGTGTGTGCGGCTGCACAGAAAGTAGCCTACTTGTGCTGAAAAGGTGAATAGATTGTAGAATAGCCAAAGAAGATGTAGCATTGTTATAAAACCTTTAAAATCTCTAAACAATCACAAGTAGGGCAGGTCATCACAGTTCATCCATTGCAACTGGATTGATGAAAGGTCACTTACACCTGTAGGCTACATTGTATTTGGGAAAAGCAAAAGGTATCAGCATAATGTTATTTATTTATTTATTTATTTTTTATGTATTTATAAACAAAAACATCTCTGTCAGTTCCATGCCGTTTTCAACAGCTATCAAAAACAAAGGTCATTTTTGGATGGATGGATTTTTTGTGAATATTTCTTCTTCTACATAAGATTTTAGTCATCTTTAGTTCATGTAATACTTTATTGTCAATGCACAAATTAAGTAACAGTAGTCTGAAACGTTATTGTTAATGCACAAATTAAGTAACAGTAGTCTGAAACGAAATGCTGTTTTACATCTAACCAGTGGTGCAAATAACTGACATGTCCAAATGGGCCTTGATGAAATGCGTCGCTAGACTGTTCATACACATTTTAACGGGCCAAAGTTGAAGAGCTTTTGTCCGTTATTGTTCGTGCAAATATAGGCTGATTCATGTTCCCTTGCATTGTGTAACTGAGGTCCATGGCTAGTCTGGCTTTCATCAGACCAAGCTCAATCTTTTAAGAAATCAAAAAATAAATAGCGGGCAGATCAGGCTGGGTTCACCCAGCCTAGTCCATAGGCACCCGATATTGTTTAATTTTCAGATTGAGATATACACGCTCTGGCTATTCTAAATGCAAAAATGCATTAGGGAGTTATGACAAAACTGTAACTAACAAACTAGATCCTAATAGAAAGCGGTTAGCTTCCCTAAGCTACAGGTAGGATTATAAGGTAGGCCTATTTACAACATAAATTGTCAATAGGCTATGCTGGCGACACAAATAAAATCTCCTTTGGAAACCAATGGCTTACGACTTACAGTATCAAGCGGACTTAAACTGCCATATCGTGGCGAAAAGTTGTAATAACATTCACGCAGTTCCATGAGTCAAGGAAAGCGCGAATGAAGTAGCCACTTCTAAATGGGACCCACTACACAGTAGCTTAAGGTGTTTTGCTAAAGCAGCCATAATGAAATGAAGGTGTCATTGTTTGGATACTTCACACACACGTGCTTTTTAATTTCACAGACTACATCTACCAAGCTGGAATCAAAGCACATCGATTCCCCTCTCACACCCTGCACGCACTTAAAACAAAATAAACAGGCGTCTCAGTCTCACGCATGTATAGGCAAAACTGTATCAGACCGGTGTAACGTTGGTAAATCTTCCATTGCACAGAATGATTTTGTAGCACGTGCAATAAATGACAGTCGAAAGATACAAACAGTGCTGCTATCAATTTGCTTGGTATAACCGCATTTATAGTTTTCTACAAATGCAATCAATCAAATGGGCCTCCATCACTCAACCAACGCTAACGGTAAGATTACCTAGGTCCTTATTGATATTACAAGATTAACGTACCTGCAGTAAAAACCAAGCATGTCCGATAAACATCCTCACTTCATCCTCACTTACACTTCATGTGAACATCGTCCTGTCCTTATTAGATGTTCGCTGCGGTAAATTACAGTCCTTGTAGGAAGTGTCCATTATTTTTTCAACCCACTTTTAACTTCCAAAAAAATTACGTCTCACTGCAACGATGCGCCATCTAGTGGACAAACGACTACTTCTCGCCAATACTGAAAATGCAGCCATGATGATGATGATGAATATTTTGGCTTTCTTTTGATCCTATTGAATTTGTAATTATGTATCGGCCGTTCTAATACCGATAGTATGTGGGTGCCAAATGAGTGATTATGAGCCAGGTTGATGTGGGCCCTTGAGACCAACATACCATAAAAGATTCACAGAGAACTGTGTCTGCCCTACCCTCCTTTCGGGGGGTCCAGTCCAGCGGGGGGGCTGCAGATCAAAACGAAAAACGATGGTTCCATGCTATCCATGTGGGGTTACATGCCCACCAAGTTTTGTGTACCCCGGTCTTTCAGTGTCCCGGGAATCCTTGTTGGTGTACGTCACTAAATGTACACATAAATTATTTTATTGTAAGGCCCCCCATGAACGAAAGTACACAAAACTTGGCATGCATTCAGAGGGTGTCATAATGATCCTACACTTTTAATTTCGTGCAGTTTTGACCTTGTCAGCCAGAGATATTGAGATGAAAACACCTAATTTTTTGCTTTTTAATTTTTAACTAGGTGGCGCTATACATGAAATAAGTGGTAATGGGATGGGTTGACATGCCCCCTTAAGACCAACATACAAAAAAAAGGTGGATCTCCTAGGCCCTACGGTTCTCGAGATATTCACAGAAAACTGTCTCCGGCCACCTACAGGCCAGTTGGTGTATAGTAACATAAATTAATTTATTGTGTGGCCCCCCATGAACGGAATTCCACAAAACTTGGCGTGCATACAGAGGGTGTCATAATGATCCTACACTTCCAATTTCGTGCAGTTTTGACTATGTTAGGTCACAGATACCTTCAATTTCACCACCTCATTTTTACTTTTTTGTGTTTAACTAGGTGGCGCTATACATGAAATGAGTGGTTATGGAATGGGTTGACATGGCCCCTTGAGATCAACATACAAAAAAAAATGATATTCACAGAAAACTTTCAGTGTCCCGGGAATCATTGACGGAAATTTGGGCATGCGAAAAAGAAAAAAAAAAAAAAAAAAATCTGACTAAACCTATATGACCGCCGCTTCGCTACGCGGCGGTCATAATAATTGGATTCAGTGCATAATTTTCTCCATCATTACACCAACACGGTGCAGCAGTAATTTCAGAATCTGCAATAAAGCTTCATAACAAACAGGTAATCACTGCTGTTACCAGGACGTGAAAGATTTATTATACTTTGTGACATTTCCAGCTGTAAAGGCCTATACAGTAATATTATAATGCTTTATGAAAACAGTCATGAGTATTAAAAGTTACGGATATTGTCACTCATTATTAGGCTTTGGATTATAAAGGACAATAACCCTTTATTATATTATACCCTTTATGAATGTGTTTATAATGCTTCATGACTGGGTTCATAAAAAGTGTAACCAAATACAGTATATTTTTTGTGTCATAAATAGGCAAAATTGTCTTTCATAAATGTGGCAAAATGTAATTTACGAAGTTGTTGAAGGTGCACTAAATGATCTTTATTTGATACTGAGCTCTAGGTATCGTGACTGAGCCTTACATTTATTCTGACAAGTCTGAGCCAAAATCAAACAGTGTTCACAGGTGTACCTATTAACAGCATACATGTGGAGGGTTTTTGTCACACAGATAGGAAATGTGCGTGCTGTGGTAACTAGCTGCACAATAATATACAGCAGTATCTTGTGCTGATAGACTTGTTATGTTAATGGAGTTATTTTGATCTTTATTTGCATCCCCATCCAGCTTAACTTTTCCTTCAAACGGTTCTTCATAGTTTGGGCTTTTTGTACTGAGAAAGGCCATTAAAGTCATTTCTCTGCCCTGAGTTTGTTTGTACCACAACATTACATAATAGCTTGGGCCATTATGTTGGCAGTAGATCATCACTGAAGTGTTTTGGTTCTTGATCAGATCTGGAGGAATTTGGTTGACCTCAGAAGTCCAAACACAACCTGTGAATGTGGAGAACAAAATGAGCATTGATGACAAGAAGTATGCTGATGTATGCAGAATTATGGCTGATGAGATTCAAACAAATGAGCTTTATATTTACCCTTTAACAAGACCACTGTGAGGGCTGTAATGTAACCTGCATGCATGTTGGTAACAGACTGAGGTGAAGTCAAAGCTCAAGCGTTGCTATGAGCAGCATGTAGCAGATGAACCCTGAGCCTCGTCTGCCTCTGAAAGAGATCTTGAGAACAGCAAAAGAAGACACACAGCGCCCTCTTGTGTTCAAATCCAGGTCAGGGCATTTCTCAAAATTGGGCACACATTACAAACAATAATATAATCTAAATAGTTGCTGATAAAAACGTTGTCTTGATTTACAAATGCCAATGTCAGATTAACTTAATTTACTTAATATGTCCAGCCGTCTCACAATTCTTCTTGCCAGGTCTATCCTTGAGTTACACAATGTTAGTACAAAAGTGAGGCTTGAGACCCCATCACCACTTTACACCATCTGGGCATAATCCTGATATCAATCAACCACTATCTGTGGCTCTTACATAATGCAGGTGTTTTGGGGATATAAAAAAAAAACTTGTGAACAATTTGGTTTTTGTACGGGTTGAAAGCTACTCTGCACAGCCGTGCATATGCTGCACAAAAATACTCAGCAGAATCATTTGATTGGAGATTCTCCACCATCATTGCTCCATTGGTATTTGAAGTTCCATTTAATTTGATTTTGCCCTTGACCTCTGGATATGGATCTTTGCCAAACAGATATCCCAAATATGTTAACTGTCCGTCCTTTGTTTGTTTATACCAAAGAATCCTATCATAGTTTTGTATGTGGTGAGAACACTGGATCCATGGTCCAGATTGACCAATGCTCTGGATGATATCAGGAGGAGATTGGTTGACCAGACTGCTTGCTTTGGACCCTGTGACCAAACATACAATTAATACAACACATTTAATGATCAAATCTGCTAAGAAAACCCCCTTTAGAATGAAGACCTGTCATATTCATATGACCTTGTGAAATATGTAAATATGTTTTACCTGTAAAGACCAATCCCATGCAGATTAGTCTGAGGAGAGCATGGGACATTTTGATGAGAGAAATGATCTGTTTTAGGATGAAGATAATCTGAAACCACTCATTCTCAGCACTGCCAAATGAATACTGAAGACATAACAAAGTTGTTTCCATTGAAATGAACACACTGCCACTGGCTGGCACAGTGAGGAACAGCATCATTCATTTCATGTGATGTGATAGAACCCAACTTGCAATGGAGAGATTCATTTTGGGGGGAGGAATATATGCATCTCAGAAGTAACTTATAATTGACTCACCAGAGACTCAGAGACCTGCTTGTATTCTTAATCTGACTGTCTAGAGTGGGTCTGATTCACATTAGTGGCAAGTGTGAACCCTTTCGACACAGCATTTACAATAATTCTATAAAATATTCAGAATGGTCACCTGGAAATAATGTTAAGAGTGTATCCAGTATATTATATGAGAGACATTACAGTGAACAGTATGTCATGTTAATGACTCTACTCAGTCTCCTGACTCGGCTCATAAGAGTAGCAATGCTGATTGGAGTGTAGAACAACTAACAGGCAGAGAAGGGCAGGGGTGTAGTAGGCGTTGGACGCAGGGGAACACCGTCCCCCCACTTCTTGGAGCATTGTTTTGAGCATTCAGCAGTACACACCTTCTCGTCCTCTCAGGTCCCAGGTGAAAAACCTGCTAGTAAAACCTACTGTTAGGACTAAACATGGTGAAGCAGCTTTTAGCTGCTATGCGGCAGCTGTCGAACCAACTTTCGGATGACATCAAAAAGGCCCCAACTGTAGCCAGTTTTAAATGTAGTCTTAAGACCAAGCTGTTCTCAGATGCTTTCTTGCTAACTGTGCCAAGTTACAAATTCTGAATCTGCCTAGATAATTATTCTACCTTGTCTTTTATTACTTTTTTACTACTTTTGCCTTTGTTTTTGCTTACTAATTATTTTTTATTTTTAAATGATTTTACCTTGTGTTTTATGTTTTCTTTTTATTATGATCTTTACCTTTTAACCATTCTTTTACTATATTGCCTTTCTATGCTTTTATTTGTTATTATTGTTTGGTTTTGTTTATGTAAAGCAGATTGAATGACCTCTGATTTTTACAAGTGATACGAGTGACCCAACGGTGAACCTGAACAACTTTAGGAAAAACTTATGATTGGTGCAGCTACTTTCATCCAAACAAAAACTTTTCAAATGACTGGCACTTGCCTGCCAATGTTCTTTCTGTTATTTGTTTGTTTTGTTTTATTGACTGTGCACCTCTGCATATATCATTCGCAGTTACATTCATATGACGCCCCTTCAAATTGAGCTACACTGCCCACACAGCGTGTTGAATGCGTGTGAATTCTGCTTGTGCTATAGTTATTGCCATAGTTTACGTGTGGCAATGAATGAAGCCATGCCACGGCATGTTATGCGTCAAGGAGATTAGACTACAGTACACTATATTACATAGGCTACTCTACATTATGGTTTGTCAACAAAATGAAAAGAGACCATATTCATAGGTGGAAGAACAAAATGAGCATTGATGACAAGAAGTATGCTGTTTCTGTTTACAGCAGAATTATGGCTGATGAGACTCAAACAAATTAGCTTTATATTTACCCTTTAACAAGACCACTGTGAGGGCTGTAATGTAACCTGCATGCATGTTGGTAACGGACTGAGGTGAAGTCAAAGCTCCAGCATTGCTGTGAGCAGCATGTAGCAGATGAACCCTGAGCCTCGTCTGTCTCTGAAAGAGATCCTGAGAACAGCAAAAGAGACACAGCGCCCTCTTGTGTTCATATGTAGGTCAGGACACTTATATAAATTGTACACACATTAAACAATAATTTAATCTAAATCGTCGCTTATAAAAACGTTCCCTTGATTTACAAATACTGATGTGTCATTAACTTAACTTACTTAATATGTCTAGCCGTCTCACAATTCTTCTTTCCAGGTCTATCCTTGAATTACACAATGTTCGCTAGCGCAGCAGTCATAATTACACAATTTTAGTATAAAAGAGAGACTTTAGACTCTATCACCAGTTTACACCATGTGGGCAAAATCCTGATATCAGTCAACCACTATTTGTGGCTCTCAGATACATGCAGGTGTTTTGGGAATAAAAATAAACTTGTGAACAATTTGGTTTTTGTACGGGGGGGGGGGGGGGGGGGGGGGGGGGAAAGCAACTCTGCACAGCCGTGCATATGCTGCACAAAAATACTCAGCAGAATCATTTGATTGGAGATTCTCCACCATCTTTGCTCTGTTGGTATTTGAAGTTCCATTTAATTTGATTTTGCCCTTGATCACTTCCTCTGGATATGGATCTCTGCCATAGAGATATCCCAAATATGTTTTCTGTCCTTCCTTTGTTTGTTTATACCAAAGAATCCTATCATAGTTTTGTACAACACAGTATTTATCAAATCTGCTAAGAAAACGCCTCTAGAATGAAGACCTTATTTATATTCATATGACCTTGTCAAATATATACGGCTGAAGTGCCCTTGAGCAAGGCACCTAACCCCTCACTGCTCCCCGAGCGCCGCCGTTTGAAGCAGGCAGCTCACTGCGCCGGGGTTAGTGTGTGCTTCACCTCACTGTGTGTTCACTGTGTGCTGTTTGTGTTTCACTAATTCACCGATTGGGTTAAATGCAGAGACCAAATTTCCCTCACAGGATCAAAAAAGTATATATACTTATACTTATACTTATACTTAAATATGTCAATATGTCTGTTTCACATTGATGGTAAGTGTTTGTTGACGAGGCATTTACAATAACTTTATAAAACATTCAGAATTCACAATTGAAACTTTCTGATCGGAGTGTAAATCAACTATGGCAAGTTTAGGGGTGGGGGAACGTTTAGAAAAGGATTATTCATTAACAACAGATGGCAACAAAGCTCTGACTCTATGATAAATGAACCCAAATTAAGGACACATATGAAAAAAAATGAAGAATCACAAGTAGATACTGATATCAGATATCAGTGTGACACTTTGCTGTAATTGCTGCAAGTGCATGCAGCAAAGGAAATGAGGTTTTTGTTGAGCCATGTAATCATTCTGCCACACTGTGCTCACTCACTGAGCAGAAATATGTGCTACTGTCACTTGCCTCCAAATTATTAACAGTGAGGGATCCTTTCTGAGCATCAGGCTTGGTAGCATTAAATTTACCATTATTGGTCACATCAAAGTCTGGAGCTGACCCAGCTACTGTGTAAACAAGAAGTCTCATTGATTCCCCTTGGCGTTGCCGGTACCAATACATCTGATAATAGCTAGCGTCTTTGGAGTGGCTGCAGGTCATCTCAGCAGATTTGCCTTGCTGTTTCCACAGGATTTCAGGGGACTGAGTGACACCATTTATCTCTGCAAAATCTGAACAAAAACAAAAACACACAAAATAATAATAATATTGTACTGCAGAGATTATATTCAGAGTTAAGGATTATTACACTAGAAATATATGTATACGTCATTTAACCTGCAGTCCTCAGAAGTGAGATGATGAGTATTATAAGAGCTGTGCTCATGTTAGACAGCAGAACTGACAGGAGAAGATCAGCAGTTACATTTGTTTTAAGAAGAGGAAACTGGGTGGATTCAGCAGAGGATGTGACATCACATATTTAGATTAGATTAAATTCAACTTCATTGTCACTGCACAAGTAAAATACCAGTACAGTTATATAATGTAATAGACAGACCTACTTAGGTGTATTAATTCATGTACATTTGTTTAACCTCAATCAGATTTATAACATCCATGGGAGATATCAACTTCTTTGGGTGTAACATCAGTCAGAGAGAGAATATAGAGAGAGTTTGGCCAACTAGGGAATCGAATGGTCTGAGCTATCCCGTTATGCGATTGGTTCTGAGGTGGTCACGTGATCGTGGATGTCATGTTAGATACCAACATTCATCAGATCCCCATTGACATTGTGCAGTGGATAATGGAAAAATATAATAAATTATAAAAAATAACATACATAATTAACAAAATGGCCAACTGTTGCACGTTTGGCTGCAGTGCAAGACCGAGAAGCGGGAAACGATTGCACAAGTTTCCCTGTGACCCAAAAAGGAGAAAAATATGGGAGCAGAAGGTAAAAAGAACAAACTGGAGGGCAAATAATTACTCAATATTGTTTGGTAAATTTCAATTTCTCTCTTTGACTTATTTTAATACATTGCATAGGAAAAATATAGTAATATCATATGATATTAGCCTACTAACAATGCAATAGTTAGAGTTACAATTTTCGCCATTGAGTAAGTTTAACTATCCTCGGCAATGGATGAACTACAAAAGGTTAAGTTAGGACTGTGAAGAGGAAAAGAAAGGTAAACACTGCTCCGAGACTGATTAGGTGACGTGGTCACGCATTACAATGGTCATTTTACAGGCCCGTTTAAGATATACGTAGAAGGTGAATACAGAATATTTCTGTAAGGACCTTTTACATATTGACAAACATTGATAATAACATTTATATGGCTGTTAATGGTGAAAATAAGTGATTTATTTTAACATAGCATATTCGCCCCATAGGGTTACGCTATAGATGTAGAATCATCTGACGTACATGGTGCCCATGATTTGAGTTCACCAAACTCTCTCGGCTCTAACATCAGTAAAGCAACAGCTCCCCCGTCTGAATAAAACTGTAATTGTCATCCAGTTTAGTGTTTAATCATCAGCTCGGGAGGTTTTTGTTCAGCTCTGAGTAGAATCTGCAACACTGTGTTCTCTCACTGAACAGAAAAAAAGGCCACTGTCATCAGATTCCACATTAATTGCTGTTAACGATCCACTCTCAGGTACAGTTTTAACAGTAGAATATCTACTAATGTTGACGGCTCCAGGCTAGGGCTGGGCGATATGGACCAAAAGTCATATCCCGATATATTTAGGTTGAATATCGATATACGATATATACCAATATTTTTTCCGCAAAGTTTGCGCTGTAAAATGAAATGTTCAGTCAAATATGTCATTGAAAACTCACTACTCAAATAACAATAAAATGTAAACATAAAACTGGAGTGCCTTTTTTAAAATCAAAGCTCCGTAAGGTGCACATTTAAATAAAAAATATATGATATATAAATAATATTAAATAAATAATATCTTAAATAAAAATGAAGTGCCTTTTTCTGAAATAAATATATTTATATGAGAGTATAGCGTGCTGTTTCACAGCAGTGCAGAGAGGGGAGCAGTGCAGAGAGCTCCAGTCAGCAGCTTGCGTGGAACAAAGATCATGGCGCAAATTTGAACTATATCGATATATACGATATGGTCTAGTTCCATATCACATTTTAAAATATATTGATATATCTTTTATATCGATATATCGCCCAGCCCTACTCCAGGCTCTTTTGTGCCAAATGAAGTAGTGAACACAACCAGTCTCATGGTCTCCCCCTGATGCTATCGGAATATTTACTACTGTTGACTGCTACTGTGTGTGTATGTGTCATATGTACAGTATGATTACTGTGAATGTATGTGTGTGTGTGTGTGTATCTGTTTATGCACATGTGTGCATATGGAATGGGTTAACATGGCCCCTGGAGGCAAACATACGCAAAAAATTGGTCATAGGCCCTCCGAATTCTCACAATATTCACAGAAAACTCTGTGATATGCAAGCTTGTTCTGGACAGAAATTATAGACAAGGCTGTGCTTTAATATAGGTTTATCGTGTGGTATATATAAGTGGTATTTAGCATATCGTCTTACCTTCAACATTGTGGATATAACGTTCAATCCAGCTGTATCCTTTTTTCTCAATTCATTTAGGGGTGCTGACCTGTTCATCTGTCCATGTTTTGATTTCTTGGCATGTCAAGGCTGGTAGATAGGTTAGGTTTTTGGACCATCTTGCCATAATTGGGCTAATCACAAACACCGGACAGCTGACAGTTTTTGAGCTATTTGTTTGGAGTTCCCCAGAGGATTCCCACCCTGAGCATGCCGTCATAGAAAGATGGCCGCTGTGTGAATTTTGGTGAATAAACGAACAAATAAATATTGCAAATTCAAAAATGATCGGAAATGTCGTCCAATTTTCTAATACTATTATTTGATGACAACAATACATTTTGAAAACAGAATAGAGCCATTCTGCTTTTTTTTCTTTTCAAACAAAAAACGAAGCTGCACCCTTTTTTAAATTTAATCTTTTATTCCAAAATAGAATAATGAATGAACGAAAAAGTACACGGACCCTGGTACATTATGTTCTTACATTCTGTCCTTACATTTCGTTCAAAGCACATTTCATTTGGCATTTACACACTTTAAATCTAACAACACCTTTTTATATCTAAGCAAACACATTTTATGTAAATATTCCTTAAGTCTGAGCAAAACACATTAAGTTTTATAAGAAAACTTTCTTTTTTGTTTAAGAAAAACACTCTCTAAATTTAAGCAAAATCATAACAGGTTATTCTAGCAAAAACAATTTATGCTTTTGATTAAGAAAACACACTTTAATTCTAAGCTTCTTAGTTTTTAAACATTATAAGTTTAACATGTTTCACATTGGTTGTCTATCATTACCTTGCAGCATTTGCACATTTTTATTTGTTTTAGAGCAAGCTGGATTTAAGCAGTTATATGACTAAAAATCTTTTAATAGTAAATTATGATTCTGATTATAAATTATGATCACATCTTCATATTGTAGTCACGCTACAAATGAGACATAAGAAACTACAAATTTGACTTGCATCTGATGTCGCAATACATCGTACTTTCATAAATTGTGCAACATATTCTACCTTGTCTGTGGACGTCATTATTTGCAAAGTCGGTACTGGATAAACAAATAGCGTGCATGCGACAGAGGGAAAGTTCTTTGGTGTTGCTTTAAGTTCATGTCCCGACTTGATAAGTCTTAAAACTGTATAATAATGATGCTCACAAGCCCCAGATGCAGCTCGGTCAGATATCAATCATATTTGTGGAAACATTGGTATGGGTGCCTGTTATGAATGTTTGTATGTGTTTATGTATCTATTTCTTTTTTATGTTGTACTGTATGTCTTGCTTGGGTCTAGAGCCTGTAATAAAGTAGATATACCAGTTTAACTCATTGAATGCCAAGCTGTTTTCGGGAGCTTTGTCCTAGAGTGCCAGCAATCTAGACCATTGTTGATGATTTTTGTACAGCCACAGCATATTCTGTGTTATAGCTATGAACACGTAGAATAGCTCGATTAAAAGGTGAGACTTTAAGCTCTCGGTGGATGCAAACCGTGTATTTCTACACTCCTCTGTTCCTGAGAAATCCCAAGCTAAACAGTGGCTAGTTTTCATCAAAATCGCTGTTTTTTTCTAGAAATGGAGATATAACGTCTTTCATGAAATATGAAGTGTTGCCTGTTACTTACTTGTGTAAACATTCCGGGAATTGATCAGCGAGACCTGGCGAGACTGCCACCTAGTGATAGACCTACGAAAATGGCCTGGTTTTGACCTGACATACATGCGTCACTGATTCGACCCAAAGCGGCAACCGAGTTATGATAAAATGTCCAGATAAAATGTCCAGATTGTGCGTTTTCATGAGTTTCACGATCGTCATATATTTCATTTCCATTCATCACAGAGTTCCACACATAAAAGGTGTATTAGAGTGTCTAGTTTCGTAATTTAAAAAAAAAAAGCTAAAAACGTAATATTACGTTTTTTGGCACTCAACGCATGGGAAGGAAAAACGTAATATTACGTTTTTGGCACTCAAGGAGTTAATGCATACCCATCTACATACTCTACGTAAGAAATATCACTACATTATGCTATAGATATCATTCCCATTTCAGCTGTGCATCTCTTCACTGGTGATTCATCAATCTCATCTGTGGTGATGTGTCGATCTCATGATTGGGGATTAGTCGATCTCATCTCTGGTGATGCATCAATCTCATGATTGGTGATTTGTCAATATCATCTCTGGTGATGTGTCGATCTCATGGTGATGTGTTGATCTCACCAGTATATTCATGGGTTTCATCAGGTCCCTTTCCACAGGTGTATAAAATCAAGCACCTTAATTATCAATGCAGACTGCATGGTGCTTGATTAATACACCTGTGGAAAAGGACCTGATGAAACTCATGAATACAATTCGTGCAATAGATTCATCCTATTCAGCCCAGATTAGCATAGCAAGACAGAACTAGTACACCCATATGAACAGACTAAATGAAATAAACATAGGCACACATACTCACTCACACACAAACAAACAAACATAGATACACAGAGACTAAAGAAAAACACTCACGCAAAAACATACATGCATGTTCATAAAATATACAAATTATGTTACATACACATACCCCACCACAACATATACACATACATATGCACACCACAATAACATACACACACACTCACCACAACAACCGGCTCAGGCACACACACTACTGGAAACACACACACACACACACACAGATGCACAAACAGAAAATCACCCGCACATCAGTTATCAGGGCAGCTGGCACAGGAAGTCTAGTTCCTCCTCACAGCCCCTGGGCACCCAGTAGCCTGTGTTGCGTTCTATTGCCCCACAGTGATGAAGGGGGCAACTCTCCTGCACCCCTGCCGGTGCCCAGTGGGTGTCCGCCAGAGTCACACCACTCACCCAAAGCCATTCCCCTGCCAGGAAGCGCAGCCCCATCCATACATGCATCGTCTTGGCATTGCGGACCAACTGCTGGATGAGCATCTGGTTGCGGTTGCTGGCCAGGTCCCCCCCCAGCCCCCGGCAGTGCAGTAGAGCCTCTTCCCATCCAGAGGGTCCTCTAAGCACCTTCAACTTCTCCTGGGGCCTCATCAAGCAGAAGAAGGGCCGACGGTGATAGCACAACACGTCATTCCACAGTCCGTTTTCCATCAGTACACATAGCTGGCTGCTTGTCTCGCGGTTTGGCTGCCCCTCGCCCCAGTACTGGAGTTCAGCGCTGGAGCCATCAGGCCACTTCCAGGGGTTGTTTGACAGACCGATCCAAAACTCATGATTAAACTTGGTTTGGAGTTCGGCGTTTTGTCTGGCATTGTGGATGGTGACCAGATGCATGCTTTTCCTCTGACACTCCTGTTTGGCCTGACGCCAGCTGAGAAGTTGCCTGGTCAGGTGATATGTCTGCTCGTCCGTGCACACAGACTTGTGGCGTTGATTACAGGTCTCATCTCTCCACTCCCCATTAGAGTGCATCAGTCCGCAGAAATGCAGGGTCTTCCAGTTAGAGTAGCTCAGCCCCTCCCCACCTCCCCCACCATCTTCATCCACCCAGCTCCAGCCTGCATCCTGTCTCTTCAGTCCGATCCAGTGCAGGGTGTTTGGCCACTGACTGGGTTTGGTGGACACGCTTTTGAAGGTAGCCAGTCTGTGGCGTTTTTCCTCACAGTAAGTCTTGGCCTCCTCCCATGTCTTTGTCAGTTGGATAGTGTTGTATTGTCCCTGATTGTTCTGGCAGATAAACGGTAGTTTTGTACCGCAGGGTTTGGTCACCCACAGCCCGTCTGTGGTCACCACAGCACAATTGTTCCACTGGTGCCAGTTGTAGAAGGCCGGCTTGCTGCCGTCGGTCCATGTCCAGTTCTGAGCTCCCAAAAAGAGCCCAATCCAGGCCTGATGTGTGTAGCTCAGGCTCTGGAGTTTCTGGTGGTCAGCTTGGGTGAGGATGGAAGACAGGTGGACATGGTGCTGCTGGCAGTACATCTGAGCCTCAGCCTGATTTCGGTGAATGCCCACGAAGATGTGTGTCCTCTCCTGAGAGCAGGAAGTGCGAACACATAAACACACACACACCAGCAGCAACTGTGTCTGCATGATTTACATACGCTAACAGAACCTAGCGTACAGTCTGCTCTATCAGCTGTTGAAAGACTGGAGCCAACATAGAGTCTGCTCTATCTGCTACGAGACTGGACCCAATGTAGAGTCTGCTCCTCTCGGACTGCTGCTGGTGTGCTCTGCTGCAGCTCTCTTAAAGCCCCTGACTACCAGGTGGCATTTGCCAGGTAAATCACAGATGATGAGATTGAAACTGCTGAACTTTGCTGAGGCTTTGCATACAGTGTTCTTGCCAGAAATGGGTTACCAAGGTTATTGTCAAGGTCATTCTGAGAGCCCCAGTTTACATATGTAAGCCTTTAGCAGACATCCCAAGTCTCCCGGAAGTTCAGGGAGTCTCCCGCATATTGATAACAGCTCCCTGATGCCCGCAAATTAGATAAAATCTCCCGGAATCTAGAGCGAGCGAGCAAGAGCGCGCACACGAGACCGAAACTTCAAATCGTGTTTGTATCTGAGTGTAGCGCGCAGACGACAGGGATCAGTTCAGTTCAGTAGGAACAGGAGCGTCATGGCAGAGGCAGAGTGCCCCCCAAAAAGGAACATTTAAGACCCATTTCAGACTACACAAAAGTGTACCCTTGTCATAAGAGTTCAAAATAACGATAGTCTTGCATTCTGCACTGTTTGTAACAGTGACTTTAGCATTGCCCATGGCGGGTTAAATGATTGCAAAAGACATGTTGAGGTGAGTTAAACAAGTGTCATTTCATGTGCATATTATTCAGGACTAGCCTACTAGATTACTATTTGCCAAGGCTACATAAAGACCAAACTACCAAAATCTACATATTTTATTATCACAATAACTAATATTTCTATCTAGGCCTTCCTTATTTGGTGTGAGTAGAAACAATTAATTAACAAACATAGGCTATTCATCACTATTTCAGTATCTAAGAAGGCTAAAGTATTTTTTATATTTATTTTTTATTTATTTATTTTTTGGGGGGGAGGGGGTACCTCCCTGAAATGGCTTTTTGCAGGTTGCTTTAGCCAGAGCAGCAGCAGATAGAACGGAGACTCACATTCATGTATAACTCTCTAATGGTGTGTTTCTTCGAGCAGTACGGTTCAGTTTGGTATGCAATAATTTGCATTTCCATTGGCAGAATTAGGGAATGGTAGGCTAAAACAACCGACACGTACCGTAACATTTTTTGGCACCCTTTTGTTGGGGCACCAAACATAATGGTACAGCACCTAAAGGGTGAAGCTACTGCAGTCCCTTGATTGGGCGACAGATTGATCCCTTGATTGGGCGTTTGCTATTGTTTCCTAGGTGCTGACGTTAGGTTTGTGTTCTGTTGTTGAAGTAATTTTGTCTCATTAGTAACTAAAAATGATTGTCAAATAGTAACTTAGTGACACAAATAGTTATACTCAGTATACAAAGCTTACAGAAACCCTGTGATCAGCGGGAGTTTTTACAAAGGCAGGAATTAAGAAAGATAATTGATAAAGCAAGGTTTGACCTAACGGAACGTGCACACTTCAAATCTCAAACAGTCCACAACATGGTAGCTCCCAAGGCTCCACAGATTGACGCTGCCCTCTTGGCCAGCAGCTGGAGCACCACAGGCCCCCGAACTAGCAGCTTTGACTCCATTACACTCTCGACCGGCAGCTGACGTTCTGGAAGTTCTTCCATAGCTGGCAGGGGGAACCCGGCCGCTGCGGTCGTCTTCGAGGTCGCTCAAGAGTTCGCGCTCTCTAGGGATGAGATCCTCAGACGATGGCAGCATCCACATCGGCGTCAAGCCGGGAACTTCTTGCTGGCGGCGGACACCTCCGCGACATCAGCTGGGGCCGCTTCCTCCAGCAATGGCTGCTCTCGTCGGCTAATCACATGGAGGTCTGATGTGAATGACAGCTGGCTGAACCAACCAACATTAAAACGAACTAAGCCTGGCTGTTAGCCTGATCGGGAAATGAACGGTACCTGTGAAAACAAGTCATTATGGTAACAGACGTTTTAAAGGGGAACTTGGCAACTATTTCAACATAATAAACCCGTTTAGAAATCATTTGGATGGTTAAATGACCTGTTCCAGTGAAAATGGTGACTTTTCCCGCTGCCCCTAGCGTCCCCAGGCGGAAAACCAACCTTGCAACATTGAGACTACCATCCCCGAAAGAGAAGTGAGAAACAAGAAACTCGTTTTAAATCGTGTTTCTTACCTTGTAACATCCACACTGTCTGCCGAACTTATGCTAACCGTTTTGCTAGCTTGTAAACAAATCCATGTGCTTTATCGTTACCTTTTTCCACAGTTTGAAATAGCATAATGCACAACTCCAGCAGAGGGGGAAATCCTGCCAAGTTTCCTTTTAACTGCACAGCTTCATGTATAACTTACAGTAAGAGACACTTTAACCTTCATGTGCAGCAAAATGATTTTAGGTCTCCACCTTGTGGATATAATATATAATATAATAATAGCTGCCCCAGAAGTTTGTTTTATTTTACTTTGAGATCATCACTCTCACAATCTCTTCAGAAAGACCTCTTCAGCAAAATTCTGTAGGTTATATTATGGCACAGGTTTCCAATATGACCCAGGGTCACATAATGCTGATATACAAAAAAAGCGGACTACATTCTAAGCGTTATATTTCATGTGACGTTTCTGTTAGGATATGTTTTGGCTGGTATAATATCTAGAACAGGGGTGGGCAAACTTTTTGGCTCAAGGGCCACATTGGGTTTTGAAAATTGGCCGGCGGGCCGCACAACAACGTGTTATGTGCTGCCAGTGCCAGTGTAAGGACTCTAGCAGCACAGTTCTGCACATACTGCAGTCTGTCAAGTGTCTTGTTGGGCAGACCTGACAGGATGGCATTGCAATAGTCCAAGCGGGATGAGATGAATGAGTGGATGAGGGTCTCTGTTACTGAGTTGGAGAGTAAGGGCCGCAGTCTTGAGATGTTTCTCAGGTGGTAAAAGACAGATTTGGTAATGTTTTTTACTTTGTACTGAGATCTTTTTCTTTTTCTTTATAGGTTCCCCAAAACCATCATACAGGCCCATTTATCATACCATTTTACTAAAACTTCAAAAAGGCACTTTTAAGAGCCACGTTTGTCATTTTGTCCTACTCTCTGTTCTCCTCTTTGTATTGCTCTCTCTCTCTCTCTCTCTCTCTCTCTCTCAACCCCTTCCCACCCCACCCCTCCCTTCACCTCTGAGTGGTGTGTTTGTTTGTCTGTACTTTTGTCTGTCCTTGTGCATTTTCTGCCATGTCAGACCCTGAGCCGAACGAGCTCTTGAAGGAGGTCGACAATCTTGTCCAGCAGGCTGAAGATAGGGATGAACCCCAAAAGCTCCAGCAGTTCATCAGCATGCCACAGGAGGCAGTACCATCCGCCAGCCAGCCATCCGCCAGCCAGCAACCTGTGAAGTGGGTGAAGAGGGACAGCGATGGGAACATTGTTTATGCAAGGCCAAGGTCATCCCGAAAACAGAGAGGTCAGATTTACTTTACATTCATGTTAATTTAATGTTTAGCCTGGTTCTCATACATACTGATCAGCTTTGCATCTCAAGTCTGGCCAGGAGGCCTACAGTACCTCCACTTCTTCCTGTTTGCCTGAGACAGAGAACTAATCAAAACCTGACTTTCACCCCAACATGACAGAGGCGGGCTTAACACGTGTTTTGTTTAAAATATTGATGCATCCCACTTTTTTCTCTGCAATCATTGGTCAGATTGGTTATAGGGATATTCAATACCTGCAGAGGCATTTTTATCTATGTCTGTTAGTCCTGCCTCATGAAGGCTGGAGCTGACATGAAATTGGCCAGACTGATATGGATAGCGGATCAGTACGTGTGAGAATCCCGGTTTTCAAATTTTACATTAAGTCATTCCTTAAATAATGGCCGGGGCCTTTATTTACTTCAGCTGCACCAGACCCAGGGTTTTATTTTAGGTAGGCTTTGTATTACAGGCAGGCCTTTATATCTTGATGTAGGCAATCCTTTGATGGATATGGTGTCTGCATGCATGGTGTGCCTGCACACCCTTCCAATGTTTTCA
Source organism: Alosa sapidissima (assembly GCF_018492685.1). Taxonomy (NCBI): domain Eukaryota; kingdom Metazoa; phylum Chordata; class Actinopteri; order Clupeiformes; family Clupeidae; genus Alosa; species Alosa sapidissima. Next base: position 9,404,964 of record NC_055975.1, read on the forward strand.
TAGTTTGACCCCAACCAAAGTTTCTGTATTGACTACATGAATACACTATACCTAGCTGAAGTGTTCTGCTAATTATAATCACCTGGTTTTCTGTTGGAACAAATAGCCTATTTAAAACCTTTACTTTGAAGCCAGAATGCCCAACTCTGGCTATGCACAGCGGCATGAAAACCCAATGTCTATAAATGGGAATAGCCTACAACTGTGTGAATTATGTTGATAAAACAAGACCTCCGTCTTTATTTTGTGCTTCAGCAAATTGTCCTGCAGCTTATTACAGTAGATGTCCAGCAACGGTATTTCATGGAAAGCTTTACGGTCGCAATTTAGGTAGATGTGAAAACAGACATCTTGATATTAAGAGTAATCTTACTGTTGACAGGTGCTTTCACAGCAGCAAAACTAGTGACATGACTCTTCCTAGTTTGGTGACATGATGATGGGAAAGGCAGAGATGCATTACGCATGGCTCTACTCAAAGGCTGCTCTGCACTGTGCTGCGCTGTCAGCAGGACCTATTACTTCGGCCTGCATCAAACACGCATAATGCTTCCAAATAGGATTATTTTTGTATTTTTTTTAAAATCTGGCCTGAATTTTGGGTCCGGTCTTAATTTTCTTGCATTCGACCACGACCCCGGACGTAATATCAGGCCCGGTTATTATTTAAAGAATGAAAGTATGTGATTAATATATTACTTACTTGTGGCTACCATCAATGAAAAGCAATGCTAAAACTTTGTATCATTACAGTATGTATAAAAGGTGTTTGTGGTGATGTATGTGTGTGTAATTGTATGAAAGCTGTTTTTTTTCTGCTACACCAGGTCCCAGTCACAGCCAGGGTCATAAGACTGGTGGTTCTCTTGTCAGGGCTCCGGAAACCAGTGTGGAGTTAACTAGCAACTTCCCTACTGCTGGTATGTTCTTTATTGTGTCTGAACTGCACACAATTGTCAGAATAGGAATACACATTCCATATTTTTGTTTTAGTTGGATGGATAACAGTTTAATAAACGCTTAAGCCAGTGTTCACAATATTGCGTTTTCAAATTAAACTCTGTTGTGGATGCCCTCCTCATGCATATGTTGCATTATTATCATCAAGTAAAAACAAATAAAGCCAAAACAATCCAATCCAAAACAATCCAATTGGAGTTGGATTGATAATAAAGTTTATCAAAATATAAATATATTTCTGTAAATGAATCGCAAATGAACTTAGAAGGTTTTGTATCTGAACTCTTCATATATCTCCTATCCAGGGTAGGAATTTCACGGCGGCCACGACGGCCATGGCCGTCGTTGCCCCTTGCGTTGGACGTGATGCCCCTTTGAAACCAGAGGTTTACAGGCCACGGTGGCATTGGTGCCCCCTTCTTTCAATAATCTGCTTTGCGTTCTACTAATAGCGATTTTTATTTAGCCTGTGGCCTGTCAAAATAAGCTTAGCATTCACAGTGCAAATTAATTTAGTCTTTTACGCAGTGGAGGAAGTGACAGCGCAAGAAAGAAAGTGCTTCCAAGTTCACCCAGTCTTCTCATCACACATCACAAGTATCACATGAAAGATCATATGATCTCCCTACCCATTCATCTCGGTGGAATACTTCACGAACCCTTCTTTTAACACATGACAAACCATATATCAGAATGAACAGCAGACCTTACCGAACACAAAGGTGTAAAGCAGTCCCCTGTACAGTTAGCCGTTCCAGAGTAATCCAGTTTTGAATTTGCAGTAAATTTCGACATGCATGGATGTCTCAATTTTGTGCTTTAAGTTTTACAATGTGTTTAAATTGTTCCACATGATTTTATAACGGGCCAAATACAAAATCAATGTTACAAATATCGCCTAGATATTGGTAAATCAGAGGACAGCTGACTAAGAGTTTGTGAAAATAGCCTTAATGATCACAAAATGCTAAGCATGCATGTAGGCTATTTGAGTTTCTTAAAGCTGAGCTGTGCTTAAATTGTTCAATACATGATTTCATAACAGGCCAAATATAAAATAAATGTTATATATAGCCTAGATATCTGTAAATATTACTGTAAATATTAGATGATCAGATGATTTACAGCTCTATGTAATATGTCAAGTTTCATGTTTTTGTAATGTTTCATACAGTGATGCAGGTCTACTGCAGTGAATAGGCTAAATACAACTTTGATCATTTTTATAGCCTACTACTGTATAGTTAACTTTGGCCTTGGTGCCCTGACATGTGGCCTTAGTGCCCCCCACCAAATATGCCCAACTGAAGGCCAAGTGGCCTTGCCCCCAGAATGGTGAAATTCCAAGCCTGCTCCTATCCATATGATTAAGCAGTCACACCTTCATCAAATGTATGACAAGTAGTAGGTCTGGTTAACAAATTCACCAATGAACAGGTCACTCTGAATCAGACAGAGCAGCAGCCGGTACACTCCAGTAAAGACCAGTGGGCAGCCTGTGGTGACAGTGCAGCTTTCAGATGAACTCACATGGACTGTCTACATCACCAATAACCAAAGAAAAATCGAGAGAAAGAATCTCCTCTGTCAACTATGGAGATTCAAGATGTAGAGTTTTCAGTGGGTCCAGTCTCCTGCCCAGCACTGAGCCAGTTTTCTTAACAAGCTTGTCCTGCTGCTTGGTGTCCCTCTTGGTCAAACTGCCCCCTCCAGCACACTGCCGCATAAAAAAATACACTGGCCACCACAGTGTTAAAGCTAAAGCATCTCCACACACTCATCAGAAAGAATAGGCGGCTTTGTCCCTTCCTTTAGAGAGCTAGTCCAACTTAGCATCTCTGCGCTGTGCAGTGGTGGGTATAGCCTACGTAGCCTACCCATCTCAAATTTCAGAAAAAGAGTTTATCCACCTCTTGGCAGTCTCTGCCAAAACCTCCTAATTCATTTTATGCATAAGCATAGGCTACCTCGCTGTGCAGTCCACCTACGGTGATCACTGAATTCATAGTAGCCCAAACCGACCTCTTTTACCACTACACCCCTGTTTATGACAGTGAAAACTGTAACCTTCTAACGCACGCACATCTCTCTTTGCATCTAGACTCCCAGATTGTTGTAGACGTGAACCGATTCAATATCATCCCCAAATAGGTAGTGTAACTATGCTGACCAACTTATTTTATGTGCAACACAAAGTAGTTGAGCCGGTCCTCTTCTGCATTCTGCACAGGATCCATGCGTCTTTATAGTAATTCCTCCCAGGCATAATCCACAAAGGTAAATCCGGAGTGCTATTTCAATCTTCAGTGTATTTCTGTCTTTCAAACGGTCCCGCCACGTCTCACACACCCTCGGCAACCATCAGTCAGCAACTTCCGCATCAGCTGATCAGGGCTTAAAATTCATTTTTCAAAATGGGGGGGAATTCCCCCCTTAGGTTATTCATGTAGGAGGGATTTACACAATTTGGGGGGGAGGGGGGGTCGATTCTGATACCAAGTCAAGAATTGCGATTTCAATACTTCGATACTTTTTTAAAAAAAGTGTTTGATTTTGGGGCCCCCACCACCCTGACGTCATCAGTAATATATACTGTAGTGGGATCATTCACAACAGTGGACATCCTAGATTCTGCTTGACTCTCTCCACACACACAAACACACACTGAAAATGATAGCTTATGTGATATGTTTCTATCATATATTTTTGAATTCATATAGAGTGTATTTATTTAATAATGCATTTTTTAAAGTATAGCATTTTACTAGTAATTACTACTAACTAAACATATTTAGTAATTTGAATGCCTCATATTGACGTTTAACCTATAACACTTAGGCATATCTTTAATGTGGTGTGTAGGTCCAATTGAGTGCACATTGGTGATGAGTAGGTGTAATTGAGTGCCTGTCACTTTAAGAAAATACCTGAGAGTAATTCTATGGAGTAATTAGCCCCCTTTCAACCTGACGGTTTTAGGCTGTAGTCGCTAGTGAATAAAAGTTGTGCATAGTGCGGTATGTGTATGCAAATCATTATGTTTTCTATGTCATTAGATACAATAAATGTTGACATGTCGAAGACAATCTTTCTGGGATCAAGTGTTGACGTCACCTGAGCTAGCAGGATAGTTACCAAGGAGCTCTTTCCAGATGTAAAAGTTTGCCATGGTAGCGTAGCCTATTTGCGTAAGCGCAAAGTGGTTCTCTCTCTCTCTCTCTCTCTCTCTCCGTGTGTGTGTGCGTCTGCATGAGGCTATGTTCAATTCAACTCGGTAGTTGATCAGTCCGGTCAATAGCACCGCATTCAGACAGGCTGTAAAAGTGTATGCGGGAATTTCTCGCATTATGATGGCTAGAGTTGCGGGACTTGAACAAATTATGCGCAATACCCGCAATCCCGCAGTGAAATTTAAGCCCTGGGCTGATGCTCAATCAGTGCTTTCCCCCCACATGTTTAATGAGACAGCCTTTTATAACCAGCTGATGGTAACGTAAATCACTGCAATTATGTGAAGCGAAACAAACCCATTTGGATAAGCCAAATCAAATTCCAGATAAAATATAAATATTTTTTTAAAAACTATAATATTGGCAAAGGAAAGGTAGGCTACTGTAGCTCACTTGATGGGGTGCCCTCTTCCTCCTAAAATCCACCATAATCTCCTTGGTTTTAGCAGTGTTGGAAGTGGAGACAGCATACTGCACCAGTTCTTAAAGCCTCCGCCAGGTCCATGTACTCCTTCTCTTGACCACTCCTGATACAGGCCACAATATGTGTGGCATCAGAATATTTTTGCATGTGGCAGGACTCTGATTTGTATTTGAAGTCTGCTGTATAGAGTGTGAACAGGAAAGGAGCTAACGCAGTCCCCCGTGGAGCACCGGTACTGTTACTGTGACCGTCCCAGAGACACAGCTCCCAAGCCTAATGTGCTGTGGCCGTTTTGTCATGTATTTTGTAAAACAAGTGTTCAGGGAGTGATCCAGTCCCATCCCTTCTAATTTGTCTTGCAGTATGAGGGCCTGAATTGTATTAAAAGCACTTGAAAAGTCAGAGAAAGGGTTTCCTCACACAATTTCCTGGCTCCTCCAAGTAGGTGTTGGCTTGGTGGAGCATGTAAAATACTGAATCCTCCTCTCCAACATAATCCCAACACAAGATAAAAATCCTTGAATTCTATTTCATGTCAGGTACAATAGTGAGTCCATGTTGAATGTTTGATTAACTGGGTAACAGTTAATGTCAAGGTAAAAACATAATGTCAAATTAACAATCATTGCATTGATACATTTATTGTCAGTTATATTAGATGCAGTGCTTTGTTGTTACCAGACACCTTAATTGAAAAGCTGAGGTGCCTCCTGGCTGATGCTGGCATAACGACAGATCCGCCAGCATCACCATCTCCATCATCATCATCATCATCATGGACACATCGGAAGCAGGTGGCCAGTGAGCACTGGAGCAGGGCGAGGGAGGACATGACGGCCAACCTTCTGGCAGCTGAAAGACCCCCCTGCCAACCTTGTCAGGTTTTCCGGCACACAAAGGCTGTGGTACGCTGCAGGGACTGCCTCGCTCAGCTTCTATGTGGAGGCTGTGACCAGGCAGTACATAACATAATTTTCAAACCTCTAAGTCCCGTTGTAGGAGTAACCCGCAAGGATGACAGCTACTGTTATGGTATGTATGAAAACAGGGTAATTGGAAACATTTGATTATTTATCCCACAATGTAGGTCACTGTATGATAATATGGGTAATTTATAAGAATATGAATAGATTTATTTTCTTAATTTAATGCCACAGGTCATGTAATATAAGCTACATGCTGTTGTTGTATTTTTGGTTCTTTCAGATCGCCTGTTGCCTATGGCAATGCCAGAAATTTGTGCCTGCCAAACAGGCTGTCTTGCTGGACCTGGCAAGATGGTCATTGTGATGGGAATGAATGGTGAGATTTCTTATTCTGATGCATTACGGTATAATGTATGATATTAAGCAGATATATTCTTTGTTATTTACAATATATACAGTAGATACAGTATCACACCAAAACGTATGACTTCCACAGGAAGACACCAACTGGCCCTACCTTCACTTAGATGTGCTACCTGCCAGGCCACCTGGAATGCGGGCTTACCTGACCTGGTAGCAAGTGGCTACTGGCCGGCCACACCCAATTTTGAAACCATTTACTCTACTGACCTATTTCGGTCACACTCCAAAATTAAATTACGGGCACCAGGTTTGTCGAGGCAGGCATTTTTGGGGATGCTAGAAGATAGGACGGTGGCCTTTGGAAGGGTGAGTTTATTAATACCTCAAAATCATCATAAAAGAATGACACAAACTTAACTGAGACACAATGAAATAATGTTTTACGGATACAACTCAAGTACCCCCATCATATACTTATCATATACTTAAAGGAACCGTATGTAAGAAATGTATTTCAATTAATCATAAAATGGCCCTGATATGTCACTAGACATTAAGAAATCATGTTCATTTCCAATACTTATATCACTGACAACAGTAGTCCGGCCAGGATATTGTCATTTAAAAAGTGAAGTTGCAGCCCTCAACTGATGTTGATGTTGTATTTTGTCATGTCATGTTGTGTTTTGGCCTGATGCGCCACCCTCCACCTATCTACTAATCACAAAGTCAATAATGTTTCGGCATCTGGGTTGGCAACCTCGAGTCAGCGGGGAGGGGGAAGGGATACACCGCTCTACAGTAATTTGAAACTGATTGCAGTACCAGTTTTTGCCACAATCTTACATATGGTTCCTTTAATTACACATGCTTAAATATGAAATATTTGTAATATTCATTCACTCCTTTTTCATTTGATTGTCCCCTTCAATAGACTGGACCCATATGTGGCGACACTTTCCAAAAGGCCTTCCTGGAGTTGCAGCATGCAGAGTACAGAAAGGAGAATTTGTGTGGAGGGGAGCCCTTTACGTGCTATGCATGCAGGCCGCAGATGCATGCCGTGTCGGTTGATGGCAACCGGGAAACTGTACAGATTTGCAACTGCAACAAGGTATGCCTAAGAAAAATCTGAAATTTTTGGAGAATTTTTTCAAATTTCTCTCCAGTTGTCAGATCTGACTATAACTATTTTTGCAATGTCATAGCACGGACAAGGGATTATTTGAAGGGGTCTTCCTTGCAAAGGATGATCATGTGCCCTCATTAGTCGAGGACGTACATCACCGCACCCATCATGTAACTTTACAAGTTTCTCTCATATAATACTGAATACTAGCTTGCATATGCTGTTTTTGTTTCATGTTTGTCTCTGGATTTCCAATTTTAGGTTCGTGGTTCAGGAGAATGTGGCTACTCACGGTTGGCAGCTGCCAGGGAGGTGGCCAAGAAGGCGGGGGCAAAAATTGATGAGGAGGGCCTGTAGATTGGCGTGTGCCGTCATGATGTCCTCCTCATGGCCCTAAATATGTTTCGTGGCGAGATTTTCGCCTACCCCATGTACATACAAAATGTGATGGCCACTAACAATGTAGGATATTTCTGCACAGATGTTTCTTGCAAATACTGGCCATATTTGCAGAAGGTGGCCAGCGCATGCCCGGAGTACAGTGACCTACTTCACATGCATCCCCTTCTATCGGTCATGCATGCAAAGGCCCATCAGTGGACATCATTGAGGTAATCAATGTGTGTGGAATGTTGTCATTTGTCAACAAATGAGTATAAGTTTTCCCCTTATTTTTTGCCCAATTTTCTATTTCATTTTTTCATATATCTTAGGTGAAATGGTCTGGACGGAACCAGCTTGGGGCAGGCCTCACAATTGGAGAGGAAGTTGAACAGGTTAATGCCTACCTGTCCCGGGCTGGTGTATGCACTAAACACATGTCGAAAGCAAGTAGGTATCTCCACACATCTTATGAACTCATTTGTTACAGCAAATGTTTTGCCCAATCCATTGCTGCCTATTGTCTGCTGATTGGGCACTCTGTATTATGTGCTTTAGATACATTTATTTTGTTATTGAATTAATAGCAAGGTAATAATTTGCCCAAACTATTTTAAATGAATCCCTCCTTTTGTCTGTCTGTATGCAGATATGTTATGCAGTGTGCAGTTGGTCAAAATGTACAGTACAGTATGTTTACATTTGTTTCCCAAGACTGTACAATTGTAATAATTTGGTTGACATGGAGAAATTAACTAATTTACACTAACGTCCATTCAGTTACAGCTGACAACAGGTCCTCGCTGGAGATGAAGATCCAAGGTCTTCATTTGAGCCTGCAACAAAGACATATCGACCTATATCGAAAAATTGGTAATAATATCACTTTGCCTGCTTACTGTCCATGCAATTGTTTGAGATAATTGTTGGAGAGATAGTAAGTTATAGGCATGAAAAATGGCAAATAATACAGCAGATAGATGTGGTCGAATTATTTTGAATTGTTTATTTATTTGAGAGAAATGTTCTATAACACACTTTGAGGATGTCCTTACGTCCTAATTGTGACTGACTGTTCGGGACCAGGCTAGGTGCAGAGAATAAATCCCCATGGTAACTTATGTGCCATCTCTTTTGTGAAACCAAGTCAAGGCTAAATTCATCCAGGATAACCTAAAAATCCCAGCTTAATCCCTTATCTAGGTTTTGTGAAATACCCCTCAGGCTAAATTCCAGGATCTTTAATCTCATTCAGTCAGCAGTCACCGCAAACGGAAACCAAGAGTTATTCCACTGCCCACTATACATTGTTATCAGATACAGTTACACCCACTGTTATCATTTAAATGTTTGTCATCATTAATTTCAATCATTTTGGATAAATTATTATTTTAGATGATGTTTCAATCCTTTGGATAAATGATGATTTTAGATGATGTTTCAATCATTAGATAATTTGCAGTTTCCCAAATTGCAGCATACACATACACCTTCACCGCATTTTGTTCTATATTAGGCTATTGCTACCATAACTTGATACAAAAGTTAAAGTAGCTGCGTCTCGATGTTGTTTTGCAACCATTCAGATAGAGGAAATATATTAATTGGCGGAAGAATGACTATCTAGAAATAACTTTTTATATTTAGTTGCTGTGCCTTTACTTTATGAAACTTTGCCATGTATTTATAGTAACAGTTTCAGAAAACCAATAAGCCACTGGAGTCCGTAGGTTACACTGATTCTACAACAGCCAAGGGGGGTTCTAGGCACTCTGCGCTAACAACGCCCCATGCTGTTTTAGAATCAGTGCAACCTACGGCCTCGGGGCTTATTGCTTAAATATAAAATTACGGAATGTTAGGGCCACAGCAAGCAAATAAATCAGACTTTGAGAATAAAGTCATAATATTGTAACCCGTTGTTTTAGAGAACAGTTGTTAAAATGAGGGCTGTGGAGCATTTCGTGGAATTGTACTTCAGTATAGGTTTCACAAAGGACATTAATCTTATGGCACAACAGTATCACATTGTCATAAGTCTGTAAAAAGAATATGCATCTTTCCTGTAGAACTGTACACAGGGGTAACAGGGCCAGGGTTGCCAACTCTCACGCATCTGGCGTGACACTCACGCTTTCAGCACCAATCTCACGCTCTCACGCACACGCAAGAAATGTCACGCCAAATCCATTCTTATTTTTATTTTTTTGCAATCCGTTAATTTTTTGTTGATGACTAGATTATAGACCACAGCATTGTCTCTAAATAACAGGAGAGTTTAAGACATACATATATGTCTTTACACCAACAGCAGGTATTAGGCTAGGTCTAATATCTGCCTACAACGTTTACAGCGCAGTTTTCTGTTGATTCGCTGACTATTTTAATCGCGACACCTTCACAGAACACGTTGCTATTTAGACCTATGAGGCAGACGGACGCGAAGTGTGGCCGCCCATTCTTCTCTGTTGAACTACTCACTAAGTAGGCTAGCCTAGTCATCACACAGATATCACATTAAATAACTTTTTCTCGTCTTTTATACGGTGCTATAGCCGCTATTTGCTGTGATAAACGGTTTGCGAGAAAATTAACTTTCAAGAAATAATCATATTACTCTACAACTCTGTGCTGATCTCAATTCATATAGGTGGAATATCTCACACACTTTTCGTTCAACTACAAACTGTAAACCAGAATAAACAGCAGAGCTTACCGAACACAAAGGTGTAATGCAATCCCCTGTTAGTTCCAGAGTAGGCCTAATTCGGTTTTGAAATGGTAGCAAATTGTCTCCAACTTTGGGCTTTAAGTGTCTTAAAACTGAGCTGTGCTTAAATACCTATATATCTGTAAATATTGAAATCAGAGGATATACAGCTCATAGCTAAGAGTTTGTCTATGTAGCCATAATTTTTATTTTCACAAAATGCTAAGCATGCATGTATTTAAGTGTTTAAGTGTCTTGTAAGTCTCAATCTGTCCATTTCTGTCCACAAAACTCCCCAGAGATCATCATTTAAGGGGTTATTTTAAAAAAAAAAAAAATCTACCGGGGGGCATGCCCCCGGACCCCCCTAGAATTGCTGAGCAACTACCTTTTTCAGGTGGGCAGGGCGGCCCTTTTCATGTCGTGCCCAGGGGCGCAGAGGCTCATAATCCTCCCATGCCACAGGGTAAAAACACTGGTTGTTTTCAAGTGCAATCAATAAATTAATTGTACATTTTGAAGAAACTTTTCCATTCTATTAGTTTTTTTTTACATAGGCCTAAATCAGGGATTATACATAACAAAAGAGTCAGGGGACAGACATTTTTAAAATTAGGTTTAGGGAAAAATTTAACGCACACGCACTATGACTTCACAAAATCTCACTCCAGCTAAACACCCAAAGTTGGCAACCCTGCAGGGCACAGGTGGACAATGATCAAGGTAAAACAAGAGACAGGTGGAAACCATAATTAAACTAACAGACTAACGAGGATTAGATGAGAGGCGGAGACACAGGCACAGGGAACAGAAACACATAGCAAAACAAACAAAGGAGCACATAGCACAGGGGCCTGAGGGGTATTCCAGAAAGGAGGTTTAACAAACACTGAGATAAAACTTAACCTCTGGGTTGTCTGAACCTGTGGCGACTAAACCCGAGCTGTCGGTTCCAAAACACCGGTTACTAGTTAGTTCAATCAACCCTGTGTTAGATAACCCAGAGTTGTGCGCGTTCACGGCGAACTTATAAAGGCATCATCTATTGAGAGTCGAAACCATGAGTGAAACCGGCGAAAGGAATTGAGCACCGTATTTTTCAGAGGCGGAGTAGTCGAGGCTTACGAGGAGGAGAGAACTGTAATAACAAAAAAAGAGCAATACTTAAGCGCCTGCGTCCGAGACCTTGCTTGGCAGAGAATAGTCTAACTGACCGTGTAAATGCGTATGTTTAAGATAGCCTATTTAATGTCAAAAGAACAATTAAATAATTCACTGGACATCACGTATTGTATTGACTGCTTTGAATGATGCTTTCTAGCCTACTACTACTAGCCTAGTTGTCACAAATTGAGTGGGCCATAGAATTCTTTGAGAATCCCAAATGTAATTTTCTATTTTAACGCGGGTCCTGCAGCTGTGGGCCAAGTTAAACTTTTGCGCTCCATCATCGGAAGGGTGAATGTCGGAAGGCATGGGTAGCCTATTGGACACATTTCGGTGCACATTTGGAAAATTTAATAAGTGATGCCGACCTGCCAGTTGGTGAAACTACAGTACACTTTAATGATCCTCGTGGGTTTGTGTCCAGGAAAACGAATGAAGTTGCGCAGGAACTGCTTTAGCGCAAGGCAAACTTTACGCACCGACCAACAGCTTGCCGATATGCTCTGCGTCTCCAACACTACAAAAACTCCCAGTCGGAGAGCGTGTGTAGCCTATTAAAAAAAAAACATGCATACTCGGCTGAGCTGTACAGCAATATTTAAACTTATTTATTAATTTTCTATAGGCTGTTTCCCATTTTTTGTACTGTACTTGTTTTAATTAGCCTATAGGCCTATATAACTCTGGGTTAACATACCCAGTTAAGCCAGTAAACCTGCTTTTTGGAATACCCCCCTGTACTACGAAGGGAGCTTAACCTACCCAGATGTAACCCAGGGTTACTTTGTTAAACCAGGGTTGACAAAACCTGGTTATCTTAAGTGGTGTTAATCGGTACTACGACGCTAATTATGAAGTTGATTTGTTGAGCCGGGGTTAACCTAATTGGAGTTTGTGCGCGTTCACATAAAAGGGGCGGGTTGCAGCGCAATTCACCACTTTCAATGATGACGCGATCACCTTATTTTACGGATGAGGAATGCACAATTATTATGACAAGTTATGAGGAATTAAAACCCACTCTACGACACAAATAAAATACTTCGGCAGTGAACAAAGTAAGCCTGTTGGCAACGTATTGCAGATCGGGTAGTCTAAATACCTAAAAGAAAAGTTTTATTCCCACATGTTCTTCAAATATGTGTTACTGAGGATTAGTAGCTTGCAGAATGTCTGAAATGAGTTGAAATAATTAAATAGCCTTTTTTGAGTTCATAGAAAGGCCTACAGATGCAACCCAATTCAGAAGTGGGCATATAGATTACAGTAATAAGGATAATTGAATGTTTAAGTAGCCCCCTTTGACTGATTTAGTGTATGCCTAATCCTGTGAACATTTCAGATGCAACACCATTGCCAAAAGCTCATGTCAGCAAGTGAAAATGAAACACAAAAGCATTATTCAGAATAGTAGGTTTATATAGTAGCTTGCATTAATATTTCTTAATTATGAAAATATGTAGGCCTAGCTTATAGCCTTCACTTGGCCTCTGTTTTACAGCTAACAAGAAAAAGGTGTCTTTGAACACTACTGTAGGAGGAAAGGCACCAGAGTGTTTTACAGTAGCAGAGGAGTTGGCCATCGCAAATAATAGTGGAAGGCCGATTATGGAGGGGGTTGAGGGAGGCATTCGGTCGGATTCTGGTGCTGTGGAAATGTGTAGCCTTTATGTGCAGGGTACAGTAATATGACATTCAATTCAATACGTTTGTTAAAATGGTGATTTTAATTTATTAGGCCTACTGTAGGCTATGTCCAATTTATTCTTGCTCAGATGTTCAGCATACTGTAGGCCTATTTCCGATTTATTTTCGGACACACAGTATTCTTGCTCAGATGTTCAGCATCACCGATGGAATGCATGAATGTCCATGTACGGCAATTGCTATGAGACGTCTTCCTAGATCATCTGACAAAGATAACGAATTCCCTCGGCTGACAATCTATATCTTCATAGAGAAGATCATCTGGGTAGGCTATATATATTTTCTGGCGGTCTCTAAAACCCCTCGCCCTGCGAAGAGAGTCCCTCACGATTTGCGCTCCAATGTCGTATGGATCATCCAGGTACGCCGACATGTCTCGGGAGAAATTGTTAGTGGAGGGGTGGTACTTATAAAGGGTGTGGTTAACGGAAACCTCGGGTTAACCAAGAACATAACCTGCTCGGAGCAGGTTTGAGATGCAGCGTAAATTGCCATGGCAGCATACCTCGGTTAAAACCTATTCACCTTTCGTAGTACGGGTTAATCGGGAAGTTACGCCACACGTGATCAAGTTACTCTCGAAGTTACCCAGATAAGGCAGTAATCCTGCGTCGTAGTACAGGCCCCAGGAGGCCAAAGGTAATTTCAACTGTGGCCCTGGCATGAGCATGGTTGTAGGCCTGCTGTGCTTCCTGGGGGTCTGTGAAGGGTGTCAGGAGAAAAGGCTCCCAGCAAGAGACACACACCAGAGAATTCACCTGTCAACACAACATCTCATCATTACAACCTCATAAACAGTGTGATATTCTCCACACAGCCATGAGGTAAAAAGTGGTTATTAACTCATTGAGTGTTTTCCTTCCCATTCGTTGAGTGCCAAAAACATAATATTACGTTTTTAGCTTTTTTTTTTTAATTACGAAACTAGACACTCGAACACACCTTATATGTGATTTTGGGAACTCTGTGATGAATGGAAATGAAATATATGACGATCGAAAACTCAATATCTGGACATTTTATCTCGGCTTTTGATGGTTGCCGCTTTGTTTCGAATCAGTCACTGATTAGCCTATCAGTGACATGCACGCCAGGTCAAAATCAGGTCATTTATTTTCGTGGGTTTATCACTAGGTGGCAGGTCTCGTTACATCTCTTCCCAGAAACTTTGCAGGCAACACTTCTCAGGTGCTGAAGGGAGAAATTAAAAAGTCGAAGAAAAAGATAATGCAGCAGGTGCGTATTCGCCAGACAACGCTGGATGAGTCCACCTTTCTACTAAGACAAGATCACTCTGACCACGACAGGTCAAAAACATTACAAGGAGTGACTGAACACCGTGCTGAGGAGGGAGTTCCATCTCCACCATGAGCCGGGCCTAGCGGAGTGGGTGGTAGGCCAAGTCGCGCTTGCAAGAGGGCACGCCCTAGCCAGAGTGCCGAATATGTCGGTGATAGTGACTCATAAAAGACGCAATATCTCCATTTCTAGAAAAAAAAAAGGGATTTTGATGAAAACTAGCCACTGTTTAGCTTGGGATTTCTCAGGAACAGAGGTGTGTAGAAATACACAGTTTGCTTGGCATTCAATGAGTTAATAGGGGTTGTGTGGCTCACCTTGTGATAGGCGCTGATAGATGTCAGAGGTCCGAAAGACTCGGAGTCATGGACTGAGCCAGGACATTTTGCCACAACATTGCTGATCAGACAGTCAGCATTGCAGACCATCTGAAATCATTAGATGAGGAGCATTAAACCCATCAATGCACATAAAAGGGGATTTGCTACTTGACTCATTTATTCATGTTATTTTATCCCCTTCTGCTATTGATCCCCCCACCAGACTAAGCCACAGAAATACCATATTGTTGTGTGGCAATTACAGTTTCTATTCTATTCGATCACAGGCAATGAAAAGTGTTCATCAATGGACAATATCAAAAAGTTTTGCTCACCTGAACATTGATGCTGTGGAAGGATTTCCTATTCACATAAACCACATCATGGGCACCTGAGGGGGATTTTATCCTGATGTGAGTGCAGTCCAATGCACCAATGACATTGGGGGAACCTGTAACACAAAGTAATGAGTATCCTACTATGAGTGTTAACAGTTGTCCAGTAATTTGTAGATTCTCTTACCTGCAATCCTATAGAACTCCTCTTTGATGTCACAGAGTCTTCTGTGGCCAGGGAAGGAGATGAACACATCTGACAATGCTCTGACTGACAGACACACACTCCTTATAGTGCGGCAAACTGTGGTCTTGTTAAGCTGTTCTGCATCCCCCACTGAGTAAAGGAAGCCTCCACTTGCAAAGAAGCGTAAGGCTACACAGACCATTTGCTCCACACTCAATGCATGGCTCCGTGCTGTGCAGTGTTTAATCCTGGGACCCAGCAGTCTGCACAAATACCTGTACCTTTCATATAGATGGTCATCAGAGGGAAGGCCAGTAGGTCCAACCGGTCTCTGAACACCCTCTCCCGCCTGAAGGCTCTCCTGAGCACAAGGCACAAGTTCTTCCTCATCCACCACATCTTGTAAGAATGGACACACCATTGTCAGAGCAGAAAGGAACCCACCATTCTGGGCCTTCATATAGGCGCTGGGAAGGGGGGGGGGGCACCTGCATGACCACCTGTATAGGCCGTTACATTTCTATTTTGTCGTTAGCAAAAATACAACAAAAAAGCGACCAAAGATGCCACTGGTCCAGTGTGTTCACAATGGGAGCTCATATGTCATGCCCTACACGCTGCAAATTAACTGGCTCACTTCACAAGGATTGACTTTTTAATTTTTTTATTTAGGGTGTGTCATCTTCTTTTATTTAAGTGTCATCTTCTTGGAGTTGGGGGGAGGACAGGACAATAATGATTAATACATTTGTGTTACAGTTAGCATAAAGTGTGCATTGAAGACATAACTCACCTCCCGCTCAAGTTTTTTTTATTTCAAGGTCCAGTTTTCTAATGTTCCTCTTTTTTATTTCAGACTCCAGTGTGAGGTTTTCTATCTTTTTCTTCTTGCACTTGATGTCTATATCTACCAGTTCTATTTGGCACCGGAGATGGTTGCCATACAACTGTCTGACAGCTTGTGATTTTTGTGAACACATGACAATTAGCACAGCGGGAATTTTGCACGATGGAGTGTCCCCCCATTAATACTAACTATGTTGCCAGGCTGGCTTTCCCCCTGTACTGCAGCATCTGGGTCCTGTTACAAAAATGAGATTTTGTGATTTTGAGTGGGCTCCAAATGATGACTTCTCACCATTGTAGACTGAATAGTACTTTCACAAGCTTGACATGATACCTCATGCCTTCTGGAATCCACAGAGATGGTCTCCTCATTATCATCATTGCAGTCATGTGCTGTTGCTGCTGCACTGGTGCCTTCACCCTATCACATTTAATCGGATTCATTTTGAAGCTAGTAGCCAAGACATGCCAGTCCTACAGTATGCTTTTGATGGAGTACTTACTGGATCAGCATCGTCTGGTGCTTGTGCTGGTGGCTCTAACAGCAAGACAGTGCTGCCAGAAACTGCAAGGCAATAGCCAGACCAAAGTCAGACAGTCCAAATGGATTCAATATGAATGTGGTTGTCCCATGTACAGATGGAAGGACATACCTTGTATGAAGCGGGTGGCATCTTGGGAGGGACATATGCCTGTCTCTGTCCCCCCAGGGATGCCCTCTAACACAGGCCTGCCTTTAATTAGCTCCAAGGCTAAGTCCTCTGCGGGGGTGAGGTCAGCTTTTGGTGACCCACCACCCAATGCCTGCCTTGTCGGTGGGTTTTCTTTTTCACTGCTAAAACAGTACAGACAATGTGTGAGCAGGCACCTTCTGGGTACAATATATGCTTGTGCATAGTACAGACAATGTGTGAGCAGGCACCTTCTGGGTACAATATACAGTCGTATGCAAAAGTTTGGGCACCCCTCTGAGATTTCATGACAATTTGCTCTTCCTTTATAATAGAAGATCACAGCAACAAGATTTGTTTTCCTACAAAGATGTAGACGTTTGAGTGTTTTCCAGACCAAAATTCTTAGAGTAGCATTACATAGTTTTATTATAATAAAATAAAATGCAAAATATGGGATGTGCAAAAGTTTGGGCACCCTTTTAATAGCATTCATTTCAAGACCTGTACGGATTTATAGCTAACAGGTTGCAGCACAAAACTGCTTTGATTAGCTCATTAGACCTTCAATTACAAAGACAGGTGGAACTAATCATGAAAAAGGCTATTTAACATAGGTAATAGCTGGCTGTGCTTGCCCTAGGTTCTTTCTTAGAGAGTGGCAACATGGGGACCTCAAAACAACGCTCCACTGATCTGAAAGCGAAGATAATCCAACATTATGAATTAGGAGAAGGGTACAAAAAATTATCTGACAGGTTTAGACTGTCTGTCTCCACAGTCAGAAATGTAGTTGTGAAATGGAAGGCCACAGGAACAGTCCGTGTGAAGGAAAGATGTGGTAGGCCGAGAAAAATAGGGGAAAGACACAGGCGAAGGATGGTTAAAATAGTCACAGAGAAACCACAGACCACCTCCAGAGAACTACAACAACATCTGGCTGCTGATGGTGTAGTTGTTCACCGTTCCACAATCCAGCGTACTTTGCACCAGGAAGAGCTAATTGGAAGGGTGATGCGCAAAAAGCCTTTCCTGAGTATTCGTCACGAGAAGAGTCGCATGAGGTATGCAAAAGCACATCTGGACAAGCCAGAAGCATTTTGGAACAAAATACTGTGGTCAGATGAGACCAAGATTGAGTTATTTGGTCATAACACGAACATGTATGCATGGCGGAAAAAACACACTGCATTCCATGAAAAGAACTTGTTGCCCACTGTAAAGTTTGGTGGAGGATCCATCATGTTATGGGGCTGTGTGGCTAGCACAGGTACTGGAAAACTTGTTAAAGTTGAGGGCCACATGAATTCCTTACAGTACCAGGAGATTCTTGACAAGAATGTTCAAGAGTCCGTCACAAAGTTGAAGCTACGCCGGGGTTGGATCTTTCAGCAGGACAATGATCCTAAGCACCGTTCAAAATCCACCAAGGAATTCATGCAGAAGCACAGGTACAATGTTCTGGAATGGCCATCCCAGTCCCCAGACCTTAACATCATTGAAAATGTATGGATGTATTTGAAGAAGGCTGTCCACGCACGGAGACCAAGAAACCTGACTGAACTGGAGGCGTTTTGTGTGGAGGAATGGGCCAAAATACCACCTGCCAGACTTAAGGGACTTGTCCTTGGCTACAGGAAGCGTCTACAGGCCGTTATTGCAGCAAAAGGAGGCAATACTAAATATTAATGGAATTATTTCTTAGGGGTGCCCACATTTATGCACATGCCTATTTTTCTTTAAATGCACATAAATATGTTTCTGTTGGACCAATAAAAGTTATTTCACTACTGAGATGTTTCTGTTACCATAACATATAACATATGTTAAAATGAAGTTGCTGCTTCAAAAGCTCAGCAAGTGACAAACTGATGCAGTGGTTTTCGTAAGGGGTGCCCAAACTTTTGCATGCGACTGTATGCTTGTGCATTATTAAGTATTAGTCAGGGCCCTTGCCATTTTGCAGGATGTTCTTATATTTGATTTTGACTTGCTGCCATGTCCGTTTTGGCCCAGTCATGTTTAGTCTACAGTACATCACACACACACATGTAGAGCAAACATAAGAAAAGAGACACTTTCTTTATTTATCCCACAAGGAAATTCAATGGAGTCGGTGAGCAATCGGCCTTGGGTCCTTTGAAAGGCGCTATATTAATGACAGTGATTATTATTATTATTATTGGCTCATCTATTTATCAAAGACTAACAATCTGGTGGAGTTACATTTACACAATTTCACTCATATCTGCAGTCCATTTTGATTAATAATACAATTGATTCATAATCCGTGTACAACTGCGTTTTTGGAGATGTGAATTAACTATTTGGATTGCAATTGCGATGTTTCAGCGTTCAGTGCATTCAGGCGTTTTTTCTCTTTGTTTAATCACTGTGGCGGTGTTGCCTTTCTTCTGAATTATGTGCTTTACCTCCTCGTGTGCCTCCAAAAGGAGTTGCGCCTCTGGCGCTCGATTTGCCATGGTGAATCAGTGAATCTGCGATCGGTGGCGGGTGTCTATTTTAGGGAGCCGTGAGCGTGCGCTTATCCAGGATAGATTTCACCTGGCTTGATGAATCCGTGTCTGCTCATCCTGGCTTGCTCGTTGTGCAACCAATTAAGCCTGTATGCTCTTGTTTTGGATTCATTGAGCGCAGTGGGGTATTCCAGAAAGGAGGTTTAACAAACACTGAGATAAAACTTAACCTCTGGGTTGTCTGAACCTGTGGCGACTAAACTCGAGCTGTCGGTTCCAAAACACCGGTTACCAGTTAGTTCAATCAACCCTGTGTTAGATAACCTCGAGTTGTGCACGTTCACGGCAAACTTATAAAGGCATCATCTATTGAGAGTCGAAACCATGAGTGAAACCGGCGAAACGAAGAGCACCGTATTTTTCAGAGGCGGAGTAGCAAGTTCTCCTCGAGGCTTACGAGGAGAAGAGAACTGTGATAACAAAAAAAGAGCAATACTTGAGCATCTGCCAAGGAACGAGACCTTGCTTGACAGAGAATAGCCTAACTGACCATGTAAATGCGTACGTTTAGGATAGCCTATGTCAAAAGCACAATTAAATAATTTAGTGGACATTACGTATTGTATTGACTGCTTTGAATGATGCTTTCTTAAACTAGCCTACCTTGTCACAGATTGAGTGGGCCATAGACTCCTTGAGAATCACAAATGTAATTTTCTATTTTAGCGCGGGTTCTGCAGCTGTGGGCCAAGTTAAACCTTTGCGCTCCAGCATCGGAAGGGTGATGCATGTCGGAAGGCATGGGTAGCCTATCCTCTATCCCCCAGTAGCATACCCATCAAGTTCTCCTGTAATTGCACATATAACATTAAGTTACAGCCTACACATTAATAAGTCTGTAGTGGATCTGATAATATTCTAGTAAGGTGTAGGCCTGCCCTAACGCACCCTGTTGAAATGTGTCGCTCAAATTAGACTCCCGGATAGGCTACATCATTCCTGGCATCGTGTAGGCCTACTGGGCCCTGCCATTTCGCCTCCACGTTTGTGATAAGATGTGAAGCATAATCACATATAAAAAGAGAAGTGGCCTATGACCTATCCATTCGACCATAAGGACATTCTGAAAAAGCCAAAGTCCGTTAATTGAAGCTCACCAGCTAAGACAGCCTATCGTCGGTGCACATTAAGTGATGCTGACCTGCCAGTTGGGTACTAATGATCCTCGTGGGTTTGTGTCCATGAAAACGAATGAACTGCTTTAGTGCAAGGCAAACTTTACGCACCGACCGACACTACAAAAACTCCCAGTCGGAGAGCGCGTGTGTAGCCTATTAAAAACTATTTTATCCAAAATGCCATCAGCATTCTTAACCAAACTTAGTGACAACACGCATAGTCCTACCTGCATGACAGCTGTTATGCAGTCTTTATTTAAACGTATTTATTAATTTTCTATATGTTTTCCCTTTTTTGTAGGCTACTGTACTTGTTTTAATTATATCTTCAATGTGTCTGAGATGTTTGTCCATCTGTCTGGTGGGCCAAAGACATGTCCACTATGGTGTAGGCTAGCTAGCCTACATTAAAGATTTATTTTATTCTATTATAATCCACCATGCGTAATGTAGGGATGGAGAATGCTTTTCAAGCCTATAGCCTATATTTATGATTCAGCTGAAAAACTCTAGCGCTCTTGAAAAACTTGTTTAGAAAAGAATGGATAGGCTATCATGTGATGTCTTCTTGGTCTATCGCCCTCTCACGGTGAATTGCACGGATGAATATTAGCCTACATGATTTTGTGCTTCTTTGTCAATCGGACCTTCGTCAAAATGAAACGCCATTGTGTGACAAGTGTAAAAATAGCGGCCTGGTTGAACATGCACTGAAATAACCGAACATAATTGAACATAACCTGAACAAAACCTACCCCCTACCAGGTTAAGTTCAGAGCCTATGTTCAGAGCTATGTTCAGAGCCTATACCCAGAGTTAGTGGTAAACCTGGGATTTCAGTTCCAGAACGCTCAAATATGACAGGCTCTGAACTTAACCTGAACAAAACCTACCCCCTACCAGGTTATGTTCGGGTATTTAAGTGCACGTTCAGCCAGGCCGCTGACACACAATGGCGTTTCCTTTTGAGGAAGGTCCAACTGACATTGAAGCACATCATTCGGGCTATTCACCGTGAGAGGGCCACAACAAATCAACACCTGGATGTCTCAAAATTTTCTTCAGCTGAACAAAGAAAAAACTGAAGTAATTATATTTGGTAAAAATGAGGAAAGACTTAGGGTTGCCACTCTCCTTGACACAAAAGGGTTGAAGGCAAAGGATACTGTTAAAAACCTTGGTGTATTAATTGACAGTGATCTAAATTTCAACAGCCACATGAAAGCGATAACTAAATCAGCTTTTTACCACCTCAAAAATATTGTCAAACTCAGAGGGCTGATGTCAAAACATGACTTAGAAAAACTCATTCATGCATTTATCTCCAGCAGGGTTGATTACTGCAATGGACTGTTCACAGGCCTTCCTAAAAAGACTATTAAACAGCTTCAGGTGATACAAAATGCAGCAGCTAGGACTCTAACAAAAACTAAAAGAACTGACCACATTACTCCAATTCTTAAGTCCTTGCACTGGCTTCCAGTAAGTCACAGAATTGACTTTAAAGCACTATTGCTTGTTTATAAATCAGTAAATGGAGCAGGACCTAAATACTTGTCAGACATGCTTCAGCAGTACACACCTTTTCGTCCTCTCAGGTCCCAGGTGAAAAACCTGCTAGTAAAACCTACAGTTAGAACTAAACATGGTGAAGCAGCTTTTAGCTGCTATGCGGCTCAGCTGTGGAACCAACTTTCGGATGACATTAAAAAGGCCCCAACTGTAGCCAGTTTTAAATCTAGACTTAAGACCAAACTGTTCTCAGACGCTTTCTGCTAACTGTGCCGAGTTACAAATTCTGAATCTGCCTCGATAATTATTCTACTTTGTCTTTTACTTTTTTTACTACTTTTGCCTTTGTTTTTGCTTACTAATTATTCTTTATTTTTAAATGATTTTACCTTGTGTTTTATGTTTTCCTTTTATTATGATCTTTACCTTTTAACTATTCTTTGACTATATCGCCCTTCTATGCTTTTATTTGTTATTATCGTTTGGTTTTGTTTATGTAAAGCACATTGAATGACCTCTGTGTATGAAATGTGCTATATAAATAAACTTGACTTGACTTGACTTGACAACACGACATGATCTTTTCCTAATGAGTTTTGCGAGAGCGCTATCATTTTTCTGCAGAATCTTTAATATATTTAAACAACATTCTCCATCCCCACATTTCGAACGTTATGCATCGTGGATTCGCTCTCAATTCTCTCCAAACGATGTGCATCGCTCTCTGTTTTTTTGCGACCGGGAGTTTTTTGCACAGTGTTGGAGACGCAGAGCATATCTGCAAGGCAACTGTTTGTCGGGCGGTACGTCAAGTTTGCCTTGCGCTAAAGCGGTTCATACACAACTTCATTTGTTTTCCTGGCCACAAACCTACGAGGATCATCAAAGTGGAGGTTCGCCAACTGGCAGGTCAGCAGCAGTTTTCCAAATTTGCACAGAAATTATCTTTGCTGGTGAGCTTTAGGCCACCTTTATTTTTTGACGCTCTGTTAATGGTGTTGATGTTTAAAACACATTTGACTAATTGCCAGATGATATGTGATGCTTCATACCTTATCACAAACGTGGAGGCGAAATGGCCAGGGTCAGTACATGATGCCAGGATGTACCGGGAATCTAATTTGAGCAACAAATTTCAACGGGGTGCGTTACATCATGCAAATATTATCAGATCCACTTCAGGCTAATTAATGCGTAGGCTCTAACTTAATGCTATATGTGCAATTACAGGAGAATTTGATGGGTATCTTCTGGGGGATGGAGGATACCCATGCCTTCCGACACTCATCACCCCGTACCCTGATCCGGTCCCTGGAGCGCAAACCAGATTCAACGTGGCCCACAGCAGAACCAGAGTTAAAAAAAATCAGGATTCTCAAGGAGAGATTTTAGTGCCTGCGTGGGCTGAGAGTCAGTCCTGAGAGGGCATGTGATATAATTGTTGCGTGTGCCATATTGCACAACATTGCAACGTTGCGCAATTAGTTAGTTCCTGATATTGAGGAGTTGGTGCCTGAGGAACACATTCAGCAAATTGATATCCGAGATGGTCAAAGAATGCGTGATGAAATCTGTCACAATCACTTCAATTAAAAATAAAAAAAAATGCACGTAAGATTGTTTGACACTGTTATTTGCCCATTGCGTGTTTCATGGCCTGAAAAGAGAAAACGCTTCATTATAGAGCAAATATTCTGATCCAATGTTCTCATGCACTGACAGAAAACATGAAGAAACTACGGTATGCTCTAGTCTCTGCACTGCCCATTTCTTTACCTCGATCTTTAGTTTCAGGTATTCCATCTCCAAATCTGCCTTCGCAATTTGCCTTTGGAGATGGACCCTATAAAGTTCCTTTACAGACATCTGAAATACATACCAGTCATGTTCAGCATTCGAGCTAGTTATGCATGTTTAGACCAATTATGGTTGACCAACTATGGTTATTTCTTACATTTTTGTATTCATTAGGCCTACTCGGCGCCGGATCCTCCACCGCAGCCACGGTCTGTTAGAGGTACAGTACATTTCCAGTTGGCATTTATGTGAGCACTGAATGTTAGGTTCCATAAATAATTTGATCATGGCAAAACATACCTCTACAGACATGGGTGGTTCCTCCGTGACTGCTGATAATGTCTCTTCATCCTCCTATTATTTATATAATCGGTCTTCCTCCTCTCCGCTTTCTTCTTATTGGCTTTGGAATGAATGTACCTTGTTGCAATATGGCAATTTAAGAATATAATATTGGATAAGTGATATCTAAGATGACGCACCCAGATATATCTTACCAATTTAGATGATGTTTTTATATTTCGTTTTTACCTGCGGCCACGTTCTCTTGAGGGCGGTCAGATTACATCTAATTGAAAAATAATACAAGGTAGTCTAGTATAAGAAAGCCTCATACAAAGAAGGCAATATGTAGCCTAATATCTACTGAAGTAGATGTACCGCAGAGCGGTACAAAATATGACCGCCGCCCAGTCCAGCACGTTTTCCACAAAAATAAGTCACACTGAAAGGCATATATGATTCTAACTGTCTCACTGAATTGCATTATGCTCACTCAATTCTCACTGGTATCTGCTAGACAACAAGTACCAAAACATTTCACATGTAAAATACATTTTATACAACCCCACCCCCTATCTTGCCTGTTCATAATTCTGAGAAATTCTTGAATTGTGTGCATGTGTGCGCGTACAGGTTTGTTTATGTGTGTGTGGGTGGGTGTGTGTGTGTGTGTGTGCGTGCATGTGCTTGTGTGTTTGCCTGTTAATGTACCTGTGTGTGTGCATGTGCATGCATGCGTCTACTGTGTGAGTATGTGTCATACGTAGGATTACTGTGAATGTATGTGTGTGCGTGTGTATCTGAAATGCACATGTGTGCATATGGAATGGGTTTACATGACCCCTGGAGGAAAACATACACAAAAAATTGGTCATCCTAGGCCATACGGTTCTCAAGATATTCACAGAAAACTGTGTCTGCCCTACCCTCCTTTCGGGGGGTCCAGTCCAGCGGGGGGGCTACAGATCAAAACGAAAAATGATGGTTCCATGCTATCCATGTGGGGTTACATGCCCACCAAGTTTCGTATACCCCGGTCTTGCAATTGCTTGGGGCCCCGAGCTGGCCAGGGTCCCCAAGACAACGACTGGTTAAGAATAAAATGCAACAACAAACTGTGAGCGCCCCTTTCAATCAATGCAGTCAATGCAGTAAAGTGCAACGACACTGTTACTGACAATACCGGGATCCCCCTCAAGGGGGCCCCTCTCAGTAGTCGCTGACAGCAGCCAGCCAGCCAGGTTTGTGGTCTCTGCTGCTGCCGCGAAAATATAAAACCTCGGCAGTCATAATGAAGCGGAGTTATGCGTCCGGAAGCCAGAAGAGAAAGGAAGAGGATGACAATAAAAAACAAGATAGTGGTAAGTGATAAATTACACTGGATAAAATAGCTCTACTTGTCTTGTACAAATGGTGTAGCAGCAGGAAGGCTAGCCTAGCAAAAAATGTTTGTTAACTACCTGCCTGACGGCCCATGCTGCTTGTAACAAACTAGTTAGCGCAACTTTTTCCCCCCCGAACGGACGGAATATGGTTACATACTGTAATATGTTTATTAATGGGATAAGGAAGACGCAGATCTGTTCCAGAATCACTGTTTATCGTATTTAATGACATAACATTGCTATAGCTTTGTAATAGGTTTTGATGAAAGTGGCATAGCTTCTCTGCTATACTAACTATTCGACCGTGATAACCCCCATTTGGTAAATAGATTAAGAAAACCACACGATAAATTCCGTGCGTCAAAGCAGACTGGAACATTCATGTCTAGTAGTAGGCTATTCATGCACCACAGCTGTTTACTGTCTTTAAAGAACCAGGTGCATCTGTCTAATTCTCAAACAGCAGAATGCTTAAATGCTATGTTAAGCTACAAGTAGGCTTAGGTCAATGTATAACATTAGCTTGGGATGTTTTTACAGTAAGCATTGGTAGTTGTGAAAGCAGCTGCATCCCTTCTAAATATCAAAATATGGAAATGCTAACATATCTTTTCTTTCTCCCTCAAGGTGCTTTGCTTAAATTTCTCAGCCCTCAGGCTCTTCCTAAGGATACCTCCACTGATGAAGATGGCCTGAAAGGTTAATCTTATGTGTGTGTGTGTGTACTTGTATTTATGTTGGATTTTTAAATTGCCATACAACCTGCACTCTTTATAGTTTGAACCATACATCATTTTTCTGCATAAGATGGCAGTGTTTTATTTTCTCACTTTGTGAGAACTGAAAAATGTTAATGTGAGTGTGTGTGTGTTTAAGTATTGGATTTTATGGTACGGTGGTGTTTTTGCAAATGTTCAAATATTCAAAATGTTTAAAACTAATGCAAAGTATATATATGCAACTGCAGTATTTGCACTGTCAAAATTTTGTATTTATATAAAACTGTGGGTGAACTTAAACTGTATGGCTATGCGGTGGTTCCTGTAGGCTTTGCGTGCGGGGGGGCCCCCAAATTCCTTGAAACGGCCCTGCAGCCGAGTATTTCTTCTGCTGCCAGCTTGTGCCAATATGTTTTTGCATTGCATTCTCCACATTTTTAGCTAAATTTTCATGTACCACATCAGCATTTTTGTTCAGTGAATCTTTTGTAAATTGCTTTACAATTAGCGCGGGCACTCGTCAGCAGCCTTCGGCTTGCCTCTTGCCGCTATTCACTCCTTCGTCTTCATTAACATTCTCAATATTTTTGGCCTCTATGTATCCAGTTACATCTGTCTGTTCTTGGTCTTTGTGAAATAAATTTCTAAATATCACCTGCTTGCTGCAGCTTTGGTCTGCACGTCCTATTGGTCTGGGCACTTCTTTTTTAAATCGCATCTTTTTCTCTCTCGTGGGCATTTAATCTGCTGCCGGCTTCTTACTCCACATCGCCCAAAATGCTTGATTGCATTGCATTCTCTACATTTGTAGCTAAATTATTCATGTACCACATCAACATTTTTGTTCAGTGAATCTTTTGTAAATTGCTTTACAATTACTGTTGGGCCTATAGGCCGATGGCCTGGTTTGCACTTTGGTCACGTCCTTTTAAAACCGTCTATTTATCTCTCGTGAGCATTTAATCTGCTGCCAGTTTGTGACTCCACATTGCCCAAAATGCTTGATTGCATTGCATTCTCTACATTTTTAGCTAAATTGTCATGTACTATATCAGCATTTTTGTTCAGTGAATCTTTTGTAAATTGCTTTACAATTACCTTCGGGCACGTCCTTTTAAAACCATCTTTTTCTCTCTCATGAACATTTAATCTGCTGCCAGCTTGTGACTTCACATTGCCCAAAATGCTTGATTGCATTGTATTCTCCACATTTTAGCTAAATTTTGGTGTACCACATGGCATTTTATTTCAGTGAATCTTTTGCTTTACAATTAGACCTTCCACCTTGGCTGCCTTCACTCCTTCGTCTTCATTAACATTAATCTTTTTGGCCTCAATAGTCCAGTTACATAGTCTTTGTTTTTGGTTTTTGATTTTGGGAAATACATTTCTAAATAAATGCGACTTATAGTCCAGTGCGACTTTATATATGTTTCTTTCCTGTTCATGACTAATTTTTTGACTAATGCGACTTATACTCCGGACCGACTTATAGTCCGGAAAATACGGTAGGTATATATATTTGCACCTTATTTTATTATATTTCACTGTAGATAATATAATTCTAGTCTTTTAGTAATTACCTTCTTTCACCATGGGTTGGAGAGAAATGTCATTTCAATTCCTCTGTATGTCAGGTAGGTTACATGTGGAGAAATTGACAATAAAGCACACTTTGACTTTGGCACAGTGATTTGTGTAAGAAAATGGCAGTGGACACACCATAACTGGAGTTTGATTTCACACCACTGTGTTTTTGTAGACGTGAGTTCTGCATTCCTTCTTTGGCTTATTTGAATTCACATTTGCTTTATATTGCATAATATGTAAATACATAAGGACATCAAGGACATCAATGTCACCACAATGTCACTGCAATCCACTGAATGGGGTGTGACATCAGAGGAAGCCAGAGTAAGCATGTCATTTTCTACAGAGACCGTAATTTTTGAACCCAAACAGAAATAACAACAGAGCCTAGATTAACAATTGAGTGCCCCTAAGTATGGCCGCTCTTTCATTATAAGTCCCCCCCCCCCCCCGTCATCTACTTCCAGAATTTTTGGTCAACGATACCCAGGACACCGAACCACATGAAATTTGGTGGGTATGTAGCCCCACTAGACTTGTACGGAAAAATTTTGTTTCGTCCCCGGGGGCCACTCCCCCCCATGCTGGGCCCCCCGAACCGCAAAAAAAGCAACTACCTGAACCGTGGCACTGAGGATGAAGAATCTTTTATGGTGTGTTGGTCTCAAGGGCCCACATCAATCTGGCCCCCCGGTAAAAAATGAAAATGCAATATTATTCTGCTTTAATCGCCCCTATCTTCAGTTAAGATGATTAGAACTGCACCAAATTTTATGTGTATGATTGACCTGGCATTCTCTGGTTTCGTAGAATTTCATCCATGGGGGGGTCTAAAAAAAATTAGGTTATGTGTTAGGTTAGGCCAATTTGATTGATTGCATTTGTAGAAAACTATAAATGCGGTTATACCAAGCAAATTGATAGCAGCACTGTAATTGTATCTTTCGACTGTCATTTGTTGCACGTGCTACAAAAATCATTCTGTGCAATGGAAGATTTACCAACGTTACACCGGTCTGATACAGTTTTGCCTATACATGCGTGAGACTGAGACGCCTGTTTATTTTGTTTTAAGTGCGTGCAGGGTGTGAGAGGGGAATCGATGTGCTTTGATTCCAGCTTGGTAGTTGTAGTCTGTGAAATTAAAAAGCACGTGTGTGTGAAGTATCCAAACAATGACACCTTCATTTCATTATGGCTGCTTTAGCAACAGTGTAGTGGGTCCCATTTAGAAGTGGCTACTTCATTCGCGCTTTCCTTGACTCATGGAGCTGCGTGAATTTTATTACAACTTTGCCACGATATGGCAGTT
Organism: Alosa sapidissima; assembly: GCF_018492685.1. Classification (NCBI taxonomy): domain Eukaryota; kingdom Metazoa; phylum Chordata; class Actinopteri; order Clupeiformes; family Clupeidae; genus Alosa; species Alosa sapidissima. The sequence goes on from NC_055975.1 coordinate 9,433,871, forward strand.
TAAGTCCGCTTGATATTGTAAGGCGTAAGCCATTGGTTTCCAGGGAGATTTTATTTGTGTCGCCAGCATAGCATATTGACAATTTATGTTGTAAATAGGCCTACCTTATACAGTAAGTCTTCCTGTAGCTTAGGGAAGCTAACAGCTTGTTAGTTACAGTTTTGTCATAACTCCCTGATGCATTTTTGCATTTAGAATAGCCAGAGCGTGGATATCTCAATCGGAAAATTAAACAATATCGGGTGCCTATGGACTAGGCTGGGTGAACCCAGCCTGATCTGCCCGCTATTTATTTTTTGATTTCTTAAAAGATTGAGCTTGGTCTGGTGAAAGCCAGACTAGACATGGACCTCAGTTACACAATGCAAGGGAACATGAATCAGCCTATATTTGCACGAACAATAACGGACAACAGCTCTTCAACTTTGGCCCGTTAAAAATGTGTATGAACAGTCTAGCGACGCATTTCATCAAGGCCCATTTGGACATGTCAGTTATTTGCACCACTGGTTAGATGTAAAACAGCCTTTCGTTTCAGACTACTGTTACTTAATTTGTGCATTAACAGTAACGTTTACTACCATATTTCTCTTAAGACACAATCAGGACGATGCAAGATCAGGATCCAGGCTTTATTCTTTTCAATGAGGGGCCAGTGGCCCTCAAGGGAGAGAAGTACATGTTTGTTTCACCCCATCATGGATTTCACCAGATTCTCAGTATTCTCTGACTTCTCTTCGACTACAAGACTACAAGAAGAGGCTGGCCTTTTATGCTCAATTTGCAAGGGTGTGGTTCACGTGGTGATCATAGGTACAACGTCCTCTGATTGGCTTTCTCTTCCCGCCATTTCCGTCAGCCACACCCGGCTGTGCCGTCCCGATGGAAACTGTGGTGGAGAGCTGCAAGGGAAGCGAGTGCATTTTGGCCGCTGGTCGAGGAGCTCCCCCCGTGACCAGCATATGACATGATCTATCTAGCTATCTATCTACCTGTTGTCGTGGAAATCATCCACTTCCCAAAACCTCCAATCCAACTAGCACTCTGATGTCAAAGACCCGAAGGAGAACACCAAGACGAGAGAAGCTGAAGACTGTTGATCCTTTATTCACCGTATTGCAGTGATAATACAATCCAAACAGCGTCAGGACTGGACCGTCAGGCAATAGAGTGGTGAGTGGCAGCTGCTACCCCGATGAGATCTGATCTGAATGTGTCTGAGCTCTCTCTTTTATGCTCTCGGGGGCCTGAGAGGCGTTCCTATCCCCAGGAACGTCACCAGGCCCCTTTTAGCCAATCAGAGCGTTTTGGGACTTGAGATATTGGTGGAAACCCTTTCTCACACAAACATTAAAAAATGTGTGTTGCTAGGCAGAATACATGTGTCCAGGTTCTATGTGTAATCTGTTGCCAGGCAGGGTACGTTTTGATTTGGTTCTATGTGTCACTTCAACTTTGGTCTCACTTCCCCTCTCTGGAAGTCCCTGCTTCTCCTCTTCTGCTAGCCCCTTCTATTTATGCCCTTCTGGTAAGCACCTTTCTCTCCCAGGCCCTGTCTTGTTTACTTCCACTCTTAGCCTTTGACCGTCCAGTCTCATGACTTCCAGTAAATGTTGCATGACAGCTGCACAAACAATGTTCTCATAGTAAATGGAAGGTCTCCTTAATAGACCAGTACACACACAAGTATTATTATTATTATGTCTAGATAAAATCACCACATATTCCCCCCTTTGAGGCTAAATTAGCCTCACTATGCAGCATAAGCATCATCTAAACAAAGGAGTGTGTCATAACCCCGTATATTGTCATGACACCTCAGGCTATGTGCACACGAGCGAGTTACAGGGGAATGGTGTCTACTACTACAAACCTTATTGCGTACGTAAAATCTTAAACTAGTAATAAATGTGTTGCCCTTGCGAGAGTAAATAACATCGGTAGGCAAACCCTGAACGCCCAGATCAAGTGACAGAAAGACCAATTGCTCGTTTTTTAAGAACGCGCTGTGAAATCTCCCCATTTATGGAATAACACAAATGGCTGGAACCCGAAACGGATATGTCCCAAAAGTGGCCTGAAACCTCATATATTTCAACCAGTCACCTTAAGTACACGAGGTCAGGTAAAACCCCGTGCTTCATGGCACTCAATGCAGGGCATTGGTGCGGCCTGATCCGTCACTCATCTATACCCTTCTCGGGCGCATGGGTCCTGCAGACCTTATGTATGCGAGTAAATAATGAATCAAGAGCCCCGGGCGCCTGGAGCAAGTGAACGACCAATTCCTTGTTACGAACATATGGCTAGGACCCGAGACGGATTTGTCCCCAAAGCGGCTAATGTGCTAGTCACTTTGAGCATAAAGAAATTTCATGCAACGGCCATTGGTGCCAAATCGGAGTTACATAACAACTTCATGATCCTATTCGTCACTTGCCCATCCCCTAATGGCTCCTTTAGTAGTAAGTGATATATATATGGCCCTTTTCTGGCCTTTAGGCGTCACACTACACCCCCCTTTGTTACTCGCATCGTCATCCCCTTTCTCCTCCGGAGTCCTCCGGGCATTCACACTAGCGTGAGAGTGGGTGAGCACGCCGGCCGCAGGCGCGCTACACCGAGGGGACGGGCCGCCATGCTCTGCCTTAGGTTGCCCCTGCTGGCCAATGGGGTCGTACCCGTCCTCGAGCGCTGACCGCGCCACACACCTGCCACACCACTAGGCGGGCCAGGTCCGGCGTGCGGTAACTTGGGGTGAGGTGATTACTTCTAGTAGCAAGCTTCGGTTACATCTATCCAGGTTTGGATGGCCTTGCAGTGGAGGGCTACACCTCCATTAAACCTAAGTTACCGTCTATGTATAGCGAAGCACTAAGATGAAATTGAATCAAGATCACTTAAGGCGACCTATTCGTATCAGGTCACAGCCCATAATACCCCTTGACTCTAGTATCCCTTGACTCTGTCACCTGGGCGTGCAGTCACGTGCCTTGTGAATTACCTGTCAGTGTTGTGTATGTGAGTGTGCGTCAGTGTGTGTGTAGAGGTGGGTGACTCGCAGGACCCCACCCCTACTCGCACATATCCGGGAGAGGAAACTCCGGGGGAGGAAACTCCTGCCCCTGCTTCCGCTCCTGCTCCAGCATCCGGGCGACGAAGTCGCTCTCCATTATATAACCCTCGTTGAATTCGCTTTCCATTATTCGTCCCACACTAGTTTGTACTAAAAGGATCCTCTCACTCGCATCCTCCTCGTCCCAGGGCATCCTTACGTTTTGGACCACTAGTTGTCTAGCGACTACTTTGGAACAAACCTTACCACAACATTGAGTAATACAGCAAAACATTCCTACCACTAAGGCTGCTCCAAACAGTAATTTTCCCAGAAATGCTACAATCTTACCCCCCCATGACCCAAAGGTGTCCGTTAGCCACTGGGTTACGGGGCCAAAAATATCCAGGGTTCCAGCAAATGTCGGTGTCAATCCAGAGCTCTCGTGGGCCTCTTTGTTGACGGCCTTGAGCCTGTTCATCGCGTTCGTGAAGTCATCCATGTTCTCGTCCTTACCTGGGACGTACGTACAACACGAGTCTGTTCCGACGATTGCGCACACTCCACCTTCCTTTGCCAGTATCCAGTCCACTGCTATCCTGGTTTCCATTGCCATCTTCGTGGTGGCGTTCAGCCTCCTATCAAACGCGTTGAACGCATCCATAGTGGCATTCATGAACCGTAGGGCGTTGTAGTGGATGTAGTTGATCCATTGAACATTCTTGGCGATGCCTACGGATGCTCCGTAGAAGGGGATGGCGGCTTCAAATCCGGCGAGCACCGCGTCCCGGGCTTTGAACTGTCTCGGGACGTTGTGGGGCTGTCCGAACACGTCCATATATACTCCATCGTCGGCGTCCCTCCGACTTCTCCTCAGGTTCCCTTCTACGGGTGTCTGCTGGTTGTGCCCTGGGCCGGTCGAGTTCAACGTTGAGCCGCATTCTGACCAGGGGACTATGTAGGTTTGCTGGGCCAGGGTGACCCTGGCACACTTTCCCCTCCAGTATTTCGGAAGGGTGTTTCGCAGTCCCCATCGTCTTCCACAGGCCCACCATAAGTCTGCCAGCGGAATATCCCGTCCGTACATCCAGTTTACACTCAACATCGTGATGTTTGCTTCAACTCCAATCCTCTTCCCGTTTTCGCTCCTCTCTACCAGGCGAAACGAGAGGCTGTTGGATTCGTGGACCCACTTTGCTGCGCAGCGTCCTTCAAATGCTCCTACATCCGTCTTGCCCCCTTTGACCATGCTCTCAGTGGGGGTTACTTCAAAACATTCAAACTCTACGTCTTCTGGTATTTCATAGAGGCGGTGTGTTTTCCTTGCTACCCTGGCTCCTATGCCTGGGTAGTCTTTTGCACATCTCGCCTCATTCTTTTGGATCTTGTGCGCCTTCTTTCCTTTTGTTCGTTCTGCATATAAGGGGCCTATACCAGTCCACCCCTCACGTAACTCCTCACTTCCCAATCGCTCAAGACATGCAAAAGGAGACAGCTTGTCTTCTTCGTATTGCCTTCCCGACGCTTGGTATACCGCATCCTCTTCTCCACTTCCTGGTGCTGGTAGTATGGCCAGCTTGGGTCTCACTGCTGAGCACACATAACACCCTCCTTCTGGCTTCACTGTCTTTGCTGTGTACTTGGCCCATTGCATCCATGAATTGTCCTCCCACGCCTCCAGAGCGCCTGTTGATCTCTTTCTTCTTTCTTTGGCCTGAGTCCCATCAGTCTGGTTCTTTGACAGGTTTTCTGGAAGCGTGCCTGTACTATTTACATTTTTGCTCTCATTCTTGCTTTGAGTCGTTGCAGTGTTCAGCACCGGGATGTATTCGTTATTTCCTGGTGCTTCTAACTCTGGGGTGGGCATCCCATCTCCTGATTCCCCTATGTACAGAATATTGTCCGTGTCTGGGGCACTGTCGTCGAGCAGCTCCTCTCCGTCCCCTCGCATATCGTTATTGGGGGCGGCAGTCCGTACCCCCTTCGTCGCTTTCGTCGTCCTCTGGGAATCTCCGGAGAGGCCAATCAATGGCCTCCTCAAAGCCCCCAGTCCAGTGGGCATCGAGGGAGTCGTCCAGGCCGATCCCTTGGAGTACTCGTCTTGTCTCTTGGCTGGTCCCTGGGTGGCTGTCCCCTGGGTCCGTCGGCCTCTCCACAGGCTCCGCAGGAAGCTGCGAGCCCTGTCGAGGGGGTGTCCGGGGAGGAGGCGTAAGGACAGCGGGTAGCCTGAGCGCGTCGAGGGCCTCGGCAATTTCTGCGGCGGATGGCTGTGCTCCAGTCTGGTCGTCAGCGGGGGCGTCGGCTGGGTATGGGTAATCCCAGTCGGCGTAGAAGTCCCCAAAGTCGATGGTGTCGTTCCCTTGCTGGTGTGGCGGTGGCGGTGGCGGTGTTTCTTCTTCCGACCTCGGCGTTTCTTCGGCGTCACTCCCCGTGAGGTCGGGTGTGGTCGCGGCCCGAGAGTGGGCTGTGGGGTCAGCTGGTGGATCACCGCTGGTCGAGGCGGTGGCAGGTCTGGATACTTGGGATTCGGGAGTGGCTCCCACTTCAGGTGGATGTCGCCTTCCCATCCTCGAGCCTGGCTCGGCTCCAGCATCGCCAGCACCTGTAGGCATAGATAGGGGAGGGAAAACAACAGGCACCCTAGGTACATTCCGCCCAGGGTCATCAGCAGGAGCCGGCAGTATCCTCCGCCTCGTACTCCTACGCGCACCTGGTCCTCCCCTTTGTTCCCCACCACCATCATCCTCCCCGGGGGAGTCTGGTGGGGGTCCTGGCGGGCCCTGGTCCCCGTCATCGTCTTCCACCTCCTCTGGACCTCTCGCTCCTTCTGGTGGCACCGCCCTGTAACAAGAGTTAAGGTGATACCACAAATCTGATCCTTGCACTCTTACCGCCCGGGGGGTAGCCTGGGTCACTCGGTAGGGCCCTTCTGCCCTGGGGTCGAGACACGATCTCTTAAACACCCTCAGGTATACCCAGTCTCCCACTTGGATCGGTCCGGGCTCAGTCCTCCGCTCCCGAGCTCTTTCTCTTCTCTTCTGCTCGTTGAAAACTGCCCTGTGAACTTGAGAGAGCTGTTTAATGTAACTGCTTACTTCCTGTTCTAGAATTTCCAGCGGAGGCCTCTGATCCCCTCTGAACCGTGGTGTGGGCATTGCCCGCCCCGTCACCATCTCATGCGGGGTCAGATGCGTGGTTCGATTTTTTTCGCAACGCATTTTCATCAGCGCGATTGGCAGCGCGTCAACCCAATTTAAGTTTGGCAGATTTGGATTGTCATGTGCGCTTTGGACGATCTTCGCTATCTTATTTTTCAGCGTTCCGTTCGCCCTTTCAACCATCCCCTGAGACTGCGGGTGGTAAACACAACCAAACCGAGTCTTGATGCACAGCGCCTGCGCAATCTTTTTCCACGTGTTGGCCGTAAACGCTCGGCCATTGTCGCTACCGATTATTTCTGGGATCCCAAACCTGGGTATCACTTCCCTTGCTAGGAATCGAATCACCGTTTTCTCGTCCTGCCCTCGGCTTGGACAGGCTTCTACCCACCGTGAGTAGCGGCATATTATCACCAGCACGTGTTTGTACGTGTTTACCGTTCGACCCATGTCGATGTAGTCCATTACCAGGTGTTTGAACGGTCCCTCTGGGAGTGGCACGTGTCCCAGGGGCCGTGGTCCTATGCCTGTTGTTATGTTGTTTCTGTAATTGTGCGTGGCACAGGTGTGGCAATTTCTTAGCACGTAATTGATGCGATCTTGAAGGTATGGGGCCCAGAACCCCTTGTCAAGTATCTGCCGCTTGACCTCCCCCCTTGCGCAATGATCCACATCATGCGCATCATGAATGAGGAGATCAAGGAGCCTACTTGGGGCCACCACCCTTCCATCATGACTCCTCCATACCCCATTCCTGCCTTTCGACGCACCCCTTTCCTCCCACAGCAGTGTTTCGGCATGTGGTGCCGCACTCTGTGCGTCTTTGATAGCGCTAAGCGTGAGCATGGGATCCACAATTCTAAGCGTTCGTCCGTCAGGCAAGGTTCGAACCACTGGGGCTTGTATTACTGTGTCGGTTGCCGTGAAAAAGCGATTAATTACGCCTGGCGAGTACCTGGCCTCACAGGGCTTGTCCCCGCACTCGGGGCAACTGGCCCTCTGGCATAGCGCGCAACAGACGGGATCTACCTGGTGCTTGTGGTCGTCATCGCACCATTGGGAGCACCACATACATGTGTTGTAAGGGTAGGGGCATTTTGTAGGGCAGGGCACGCTGTGCCCCGTCCTGTTGAGCAGTATTTTATGTGGTTCGTTATCCTGTGGAGATTTAGGGGCGGCATTTGACCTTCTAGCCTCCAACGCCGCTTCCTTTGCTGCCTCATCTGCCTGTGCATTCCCTAGAGTAATGTAGTCCTGTCCCTTACAATGCGCCTTGCATTTGCATATTGCCAGCGTCTTTGGACGCATCATCGCTGCTAACAACAACTGAATCTGCTCCAGATGCTGGATGGGGTTCCCATCCGATTTCTTGAACCCTCTCTGTTTCCATTGAGCGCCATGCACATGGCAGACGTTGTGGGCATAGGCGCTGTCCGTGTGTACGGTTGCATCCTGTCCCTCCGCCAGAGAGCACGCTGCTGTCAGCGCCTTTAATTCAGCTAGTTGCGCTGAACATGGTTGTGTGCATGGCTCACTCATAATTGTCGCAAATGTTTCTGGACCTGTCATCTGCACTACGCTGAATCCTGCATGTGTCCTGTTGTCATAGTTATGGCTAGAGCCGTCCACAAAGTAGGTGATTCCCTGTCCTAATGGCTCGCTCTGCAGGTCTTCCCTCAGTTTTGAGAAGGCGATTGAATCAGCCACGCAGTCATGTGGCTCGCCCTCATATTCAAGTGGGATGAGATCCGCCGGGTTTCCTGCCGTGTCACATACCCTTATAGTGACATCTGGGCAGAGTGACAGATTGTAGTACCTCAATTGCCTCTGAGGCGTCACACAGAATTTTCCTTGTTCCACCAACTGTGCTATTGCGTGACTGGTGTGTATCACCACTGGCCATCCCATGGTGATGTTAGAGGCTTTGACGTAAGCCGAATATACGGCTTCAAGACCCTGGAAGCATGGGGGGTAGCCCTGGGCCACCGCATCCAGCTTCGAGCTGTAGTAGGCGATTGCTTGTTTGCCGCGTCCATGGCACTGTGTTTGTGCCATGATTGCGGTCATGTATGCGTCTTTTCCTGTTTCCTTCCTGACCGACACGTACAGATAGAAGGGTCTTCCGTAATCCGGCAGTGCAAGTGCCGGTGCTTGCTGTAGCTCTCCTTTGATGCGTTCAAACGCCTCGTTTCCGTCCACTGTCCATGTGAGACGATTCCTCAGGTGGCTGGTTCCAGCCTGCACGATCATGGCTCGTAGTGGGGCTATTTTTTGTTCATAGCACTCCACCCAGTCGCTGCTGAAACCTATGAGTCCAATGAACGACATCATTTGCTTCACCGTGTTTGGCTTCGGTGCCTTGGCAATTGCCTCAATGTGTTCCGGGGCGATGCCCTTGTGCCCATGTGAGATCCGGCGACCTAAGTAGATCACCTGGGGCTGTGCAAATTGTAGCTTTTTCCTTGATGCTTTGTACCCCCCTTCGGCCAGAACGGTCAGCACGTGGACCGTATCCCTTTCACACGTTTCCTGGTCCGGTGAGCATACCAAGACGTCGTCAACATACTGCAGAATCGTGCTCCGGCATGCGATGTGCTTTAAGTCCTCCTTGAGGGCTTGGTTGAAGATGTGCGGTGAGTGCTTAAACCCTTGTGGGAGCCTTGTGTACTGGAACGTCTTGCCCTGATACTTGAATGCGAAAAATTCCCTACTTGCAGGGGCCACCCGTATTGTGAAGAATGCTTGAACCAGATCAATGGCGGAGAACGTTGTCGCACTTGCCGGGATGTTGGTCATTAGTACGTTAGCATGTGGGACGTCCGCTGGATAGTCCTCAATGCGTTCGTTGACGGGTCTGAGGTCCTGGACCATTCTCCATCGCACTCCATCCGCCTTCAGCACGGGAAATATGGGTGTGTTGCACCTTGCACTTGGGACTTCCTCTAAGACTCCTGCTCCCAGGAGGTCTTCAATTGTCCCTCTTATCCCTTCAGCTGCTTCTGCTGAAATGGGGTACTGCGGCTGGAACGGCAGCGTCGCTCCTGGTTTCAGTCTGAACTCCACAGGGCTTGCTGACTTGACCAGCCCTATGTCACCATCTCCTTGTGACCATACCGCAGGCGGCACTTTTCTCAATATTCTCTCTGCCCGTTCGGCGTCTGTTTCTGTCGCCTCTTGCAGCATCATCATTTTCCAGGGGGTCGGTCCCGGCCTCCCTGTCTTCTTGTCCGCCTCGCCGTCTAGGTAGTACTTCTTATATTCCTCCCATTCTAGGTCGGACTTGTTGATGGGCACATGGTTCTCCTTATCCCAGCATCGATATCCTGCTCCTCCCAGCAGGCCATACATGCAGTATGGGTTGCCATAGGGGCACCCCTTGACGTAGGGTATGTCATGAACCTCCTCCGGGAGATATGTTGCTGGTTGTGCTGCCCTCTTCTTTGGGCACCATGACAGGTGTCGCATGTACGTGCTCCATTCCGCGTCTTCTTTGCTGAACGGTACATGTCTCGTTTTGTCCCAGCAGCGGCGCCCCGCTCCTGGGAACAGGCGGTAGAGGCAGAATTGGTTCCCATATGGACATCCTTCAACATAGGGTATCTCCTCTCTCTCCTGCGGTTCTGTGTCCATGATTTCGATTATCTGTGGGACTCCCCACACGGTGACTGGGTTGTCCAATTTTATCCTGAACATTGGCTCTCCTCCTCTACTGACAGCCGTTTGGAGTCGATCATTTCCTGTGTCCTTCCACTTGACGCACAGGGCCTTGAGCATCACTGGGCCCATCTCTCTCGCTCTGTGACCTCTGGCCACTCTTAGAGTAATGTGTGGCATTGTTCCAGGCATGTCGAAGATCAAGCCTAGATCCCATCCTTTCGCAAATCTCACCTCGGCGGCCACTCCTTCCTTGGCCACCACCAGTGCGTGTATGTCGAGTGGGATGCGTCCCCACTTACTCACGTCCCTATTCCATCTTTCCTCTCTTTCCTCGCTTGGCGTTTGGTCGAACTTTATCGTACAATGAAAAGGGCATCTTGGCGTCCTTAGCCGAGCATGAAGGCTGTTTATTTGGAAAGCATACTCGTTGTAGACTACTCGCTCTACGCTTGGCTCCAATTGTCCAATCCAGTAGACCTGGTGAGTTTCAGTTTGAGTTGGGGCACTTATCCTTAGGGCCATTTGGGTTGCCAGCCCTGTTATTTGTACTCCTGTTGGGGAACACTCAATTTGGAGTCTTAGGTTGCACAGTGCGTCCCGTCCCAATAGGTTGACGGGCGTGTGCTCTGCTATTAAGACTGGTATCCTGATTTCCTTGTCTTCTATTTGGATCGATACTGGAGCCGTCATTGGAATTAGCTGCGTTTTTCCCGAAAAACCCACTGTCTTCATAAACTTTCCTGAAGATCTGGGGAGGTGTTGGGCATCTTTTGGGTGAAGACAAGTATATGTTGCCCCTGTATCCACTAAACATTTGACTTCCATGCCCTCGATTAGAACCTGCAGCATTGGTTCTGCGTCAGCTCCCCTTGTCAGGGCGGGGAACTGACCCTCCCCTGGGTTTTCTGGGCCTCGTCAATTCCAGCTTCCCCCGTAAGGGGAGACTGGGCCAGAGGGTGCTTGCATTTGCTGTGGGGCTCTCCCTTGTGGGGGAGCATAATTCCCTCCGTGCACTTGTCCTTGATTTGTCTGTCCTCCTTGGTTGTTCTGGCCTCCGGTCTTTGTCGGGCAATCCCTGGAGATGTGTCCCGTTCCTCCACACACCCAACATTGGATGCTGTTTCCTTGGCTCGGCTGGCCTTGGTATTGTCCCCTTCCATAGCCTCCTCTGCCTTGTCCACCTCTTCCCTGGCGGAATCCTCCTCTGCCTCTTGGCTGGTACCATTGTTGTCTCTGTTGCTGTTGTTGTGGGGGTCCATATGGCGCTTGTTGCCATGCTTGCATCATGGGCTGCATGGGTTGCGGCTGCATCATTACTGGTTGTTGCACCATAGGTTGCTGCATTACTGGTTGCTGTACTATCGGTGGTGGTGGCTGTGTGGTAGGGGCTGTAGCAGGCATTACCGGAGCTTGGGTAACTGCCTTCTTTGCCCCCTTTGCCTCCTGGAGCTGCACATGGGTCAGCTTCCTTATCGCTTCCTTCTCCTGCTGCTCCTCCTTGTCTTTCCCTTGTCTGTACAGAGTTACGTGGTGTACCACTGCCAGTCTAAATTCTTCTTTTGGCATGGCTGTCAGGCGCCAGTCGCTTTCCAGCTGCGTCCTGACTTCTTTTGGCAGTGCGTCCATAACCGCTCTTCTGAACTGCATGGTGAGGGGACCTGAATCTTCTGGTCTTTGTTCCATCCTTATTGTCCATTCCTGCGCTGCCCTTTCTACGAAGGCTGCGGGGTTATCACTGTCCTTGAGTTTCTCTATCCAGACGGCTGAGGGGCTGTAGTGGTTGGGGTAAGCTGCCCTTAGGGCCTTCCACACGTCGTTCCGGACGCTATCAAAACACAGGGCGTCTCTGCTGGCATCCATCAACCGCCCTAGGTTTTCTCTCTCCAGTACGGCCTCTGTGTCAGCTTTTCCCAATATCAGGCCGAGCAGATATTTTATATCTCCTACGGCCAGGTTTCGGCCTTGAGTCTCTGATTCTAGCCGACTTATCCATCTGCCCGCTCCCTCATGCAGGACAGGGAGCCGTGAAATGAGGCCATTCACATCTGAGTGGGTCCATGGCTGGTAGTGGGCCGTTTGGTTTTTTGTTATTAACGGTGCCATCACAACTGTTTCTTCCCCATCCGATTCCTCCGGGATGGCTTCTTTTCTTTCTTTTCCTTTCCGTGCCCTTTCTCTTTCTTTCTTTCCCTCCTTTTCCAGTTTTTCCAGCTCCTTCTTGTTTTCCTTTAGTCCTTTCTTGACCCCCCCTTCAATCTCGTTGAGCCCCTTTCGCACTCCTTTTCTGATCTCGTCCAGGCCTTTCTCCACTCCTTTCTTTACCCTGCTGATTCCAAACAGTCCTGTGGCGAGCACACTGGGTGGGATCATCACTGGGAGTATTCCGGCCCGCTCTCTACATTCCTCTGTCTGTCGCTGGTGGGCCTTCACACCCTTTTCTCCTTTGAACGTTCTTTCGCAGCCGAGACACACTGAGGGGCCCGCTCCCTTCGGACCCTGTGGCAGTTCTCTCTGAATTTGCTCTTCGAGGAGCTGTTCCATGACTCCCAGTCCTACCTCCTCGTCTTCCACTGACTCATAGTCCTCTCCTGAGCCAGCCTGGCTGTCTGCCCCGTCCGTATCTTCCTCCTCTTCTTCCGCTATCGTGGTTGGACCGCAGGTCAGTTCGAAGGTTAGTCGGCGGGCCCTCCTCCTCTTTTTCATCTCTTCCTCTCTGAGCCTTCCTTCTTTTTCCTCTCGTGCTCCCATGGCCTCCATTCTTTTCAGGACTTCTGTCATTTCCCTTTTCAGGCTCTCGCCGCAGTTCCTGCAAGCCCTCTTATACTTGGCATGTTCTGGCGTGTTTCCCGGGCCTGTCCCCTTTTCTCCCCACTTCTCCATCTCCGTTAATTCCTCCATAATCTCCTCGGCCAGTTCTACCTCCTGTGATCCGATCTTTCTAGCGGCTTTCAACTCCTTCAGACCCTTTTCCATTCTCTCCATTTTTTCCTCGTACCGATCTTCAACCCTCTGTTCCTCCCTTCTTCTGTTTCGGTATCTCTCTTCCGCTTGCCTAATGGCTTCTTCCACTTTCCTCCAGCACATCTGGGTGTATTCCTCGAGCTTCCGCCATGACTCTCTGCACCCCTCCTTCACCGGTTCCTGGTCCATCTGTGACCTCACCCAGGCCAGGGTTTTCAGGGCCTCTCTATCTCGGGCTTCTCTCTCTTCCTCCCCTGTGGCCTTTACCCACTTTCTCATGACTGTCTCCAGGTGGTCCCACAGCTTCGCATACCATTGTCTCTGTTCCTCTTCTCCCTCCTCAGGGGCTTGCTCCTTCCTTTGGCCTGGAAGGCGTATGGGTCCGCTTCCTCCAGCTTCTGGATCACCTGCACGCGTCTTCTGGCCCTCCCAACGGAGCTCTTGGGGGCTGGTCACTGGAGATCCGTCTGTTTCCCGGTGACCTCTTATGCTTGTGTGGAAGTCACTCACCACCCGCTCCTCCAATTCCCTTGCAGTTTCTTCTTCTTCATCCCACGCCTTTCCTTCACCCGGCTCTGTTCTTCCCAGAAGGTGTTCTGGGAGCGTTTCCCTGGTGGGGGATGATGGTGGCGGTGACTGTGCGGACGCCGGTTGGGATGTTGATGGTCTCGGCTGGGGGTTGGCCTGTTCCCACCTTATTCTCTTTACTTCTTTCAGCACTTCCGCGCAGGTCCCTTCCAGGGTGATCCCCTTCACCATTAGTGGGGCCTGTACTGCCAGGTGCACCGTTGGGGCCTGTGACCCATATCCCGGTGCTTGTACTGCCAGGGTCCGTGGGTCCCTCTCTTCCAGGCGCCGGATTATTTCCCGCACGTTGTCCTCTTCTCGCGGCACCTCCGGGTACAGTTTGTCCTTTTCCCTGTATGGGGGAGGACGCAGCTCCTCCATGGGCGGAGCTCCTGGCTCTGCTGCTTGGGTCGGGGCGTCCAGCTCTTTCTCTGTGGGCTGTGATTGGGGGCGCTTCTCTGTGGTGGGCGTTTCAGGCGGCGTGTCATTTTGGTCCGCCCTTTGCCTTCTCTTTCTCTCCGATATCTTAGCGAAGGCCTCCAGAGTCTTCAATTCCTTCTCTCTTTTTTCCTGCCTCCGTGTGCCTTTGTCATAACCCTTGTAGTTCATGATTTTTTCCCTCATTTGAGCAATTATTGTCGGGTTGAGTGACCCTTCTTTTGGCCATGCTGTGTGGTCTCCTTTGTATCTTAGGAACCATTTGTGGTTGATGTTCTTTACGTCCTTTTCAGCAATGGCATTCTCCCTTACTACTTCCTCCAGAGGTGTCATTACTCTGGTTGCCATTTTCCTTAGCGGTCGTTGTCTTCGGTGGAGTGGGGATCTTTGCCGTAGTCTAGTTCGTTTATGTCCTCCCGGTCAGTGCAGAACATGCGATAATCCTTTTCGTATTGTCTTTTCCTCTCCCTCTTGTATCTGTTCTGGTCCTTTTCCTCCCAGTCCAGTCGTAGGTCGCTCACCAAGTATAGTATAGAGTTCCGCACGTCGCCCCACTCCTTGAAGACAGTATTCAGTTTGCCTCTCCTTTCTTCAAATGCCTTTCCTCTATCGTTTACTGCACTCACGCTCCACCCGTCACTCCCGTGCTCGGAGATTCTTATTGTCCACTTCTCTTTTATCTTTAGGTCACCCGATGTAGCCTCTCCTTTACTTCCGGCTGCTTGGGGCTGTGGTTCCTCCTGTTTCCTCACTGGCAGGCTATTAGGGGTTAATTCACTCAACAAAGAAAGCGTTGCTTTTAGGTCTATGTCGTCTCGATATTTGCACCTGTACGGGAATTTGCACTCAAAGGGGACCTTACCCACGTATCCTACGTATTCTCGGCCCTCTCCGTCTCTGACGCTTGTCTCCCAGTCGTGTTCGTCGTATTCAACGATTTCTATGGCCCAGAGCACGTTCTGCTGTCCCTGTTCCATATACTTCTTAGAATCCTTCCTGTCCTTCTCCAAGGAGCCCTTGAGTTTCTGCCAGCCTGATGTGTCACTTTCCTTTTAGATGTCTTCTGAGCTTTGTTAATCCGATGTATCGCTGTCGTCGCTCCTTGTGTCCATAGGTGTTCCTAACTCTAACGGGTAAGCTTTCCCTATCAGATGTTCTATTTTTTCTAGTAGCTCTGTGTAACTGTGGCACCGATATGCTCCGTTCACGAGACCCTCTCGGTTTCTTGTAAATATGCACCACTTATTATCCTGTAGCCGAATGAAAGTGATATGCCACTTGCTTTCTAAGTTCATTCGCTATTTGTGGGCGTTACTCTGCTTATTTTCTCTGGTTCCTGCTTCTATCTCAATATTATAACTATCCTTCCTATTTCACCAACGTTATTGTATCAGTGGGGGCTTTGAGTCCTTATCTTTTCTTTTCAATAATACTTCTTCACTCAAAATTATCTTTTAACCTTTTATTTTGCTTTTACAAAGTACATTTACTGGCTTTCTTTTCTCTTTATTTTATTGAAGCAGGTACAACACTTTCAATTTAAGCAAAGTCAGCGGATTACAAGTTTTTTCTAAGCCGTTACTGTGGGGTTTATTCAGTCCAAGCAGTTGTTATGGAGGCCCTGCAGCAGTGCCTCCCCTTCCTATCTATAATCTCTATTTGTCCTTCTCCTTCTTGCAGCTGGGGAATCCCTCTCAAACTTGTGCTTCCTTCCCTCAGGTGGGGCAAAGAGCTGGTCAACCACTGGCCTTGTGTTCACCCCCACAAACTTTCCTACCTGCTCTATTACTGTCTGCAGTGCCAATGGTGCTACGCTGGTGCCTAGTCTTGAGTGGGTTCCTCCGTATTTGTCAAGGTGGTCAACATGAACTGAATATTTATCCCTAGTGCTCCCTTCCTTGTTCCAGAACACTGATACTGATAAAGACTCTCTCATAAAATCGGCCAGCCTTCCTCTATCTCGGCCAACTATCTCTTTCAGCACCTGTTCTATATCCCGCACTGGCTGGGGCTCAGTCGGGCCGTGAACCTCCTCCTGCTGGGGCACAGTTGGACTGTAGCTTGAGTTGGACCGGGGGTTGGTTGGGCTATAACTTGTAGAGGGCGGTGAGCTGTATCGGGGGGTGGCTGGGCTGTTAACTACACGGAATGGGCTGCGAATCAGCTGGTGGGATACGGTGTTGCCTGGATAGGGAGTTGGAGCTCTCACTAGACCCCCTTGACCTGACTCCTGGCGTCCCTCTTCCTCTGACCCTAGGCTGCTGTATCCTGTCTCTGGTGGGGCACTTACTTCCCCTGGCTCAATGTCTGCCTCTTCCTCTCTCACACTACTGTTTGGAGTGAACTCTTCTGGGGAGTCTGTGTCTGGTTCTTCCTCACCTGAATCATCAGAAATTTCAAAGCGGTAGAGGACTTTTCCTAGGGTCTCTGGCCTATGGTCTCTCACAATCCTAAGCTTGGGCACCGTTACTCTAACAGGGGGCTCGGGGGGGGCATCTGCAAAAACCTCCAACAACTGCAACAATCTCCTTATGTTCAGGCTATGGTTGCTGTGCAACCTTCTTATGAATATTGCAGCCGCAACTTCTATTATGTGAGTTTGACGTCCGTCTGTTAGCGTGGCGATCCTCCTTCCCTCGCCGAACTCCTCTACCTCAAATTTGTATGTGCGCTTGTCTTGCATCTATTGTGGGCCCATGCCCAGGCGGTCAAAAGAAAACACAACGGCGCACACTCAGTTTTCACAGAAACAACAGCAGATTATAATAAAATATATTTTGTTCATCACCCTTTGCTCAGGACAGTTTCACACGTTCAACTTACAGCTAATATTGCAGTTTTTACCTATTAACCCGTTCCTTTTCTCTGAAACACACATATATTTTAGGGCAGCCCGTGCTCCCTTTACACAAAATACTATTTTAGTTTTCTCCTTGAAAACTAGATTTCCTCCTTGGAAATTAAAACACTATTTTAGCTTTCTCCTTGAAAACTAGATTTCCTCCTTGGAAATTATTACATGGCCATTTGACTCAGTTTTCTCCTTGAAAACTACTTTTAACCGGTTCACAAAACTACAAAACGCTTTTTAAGACCAACAGTGCAACCCAATCTCTGTCTTGTGTCTCCACTATCCTTTTGAGGATTCAGGTTAGCACCCCCTCCCGGCCTACCCACCGACTCCCACAGTACAGCTCTCCCTAATAATAAGCAAAGGTGCTTACCTTTTTTGGGCCCGGAGAGCTGCACTGGAGAAGTCTGCTTCACCCGGGACGGAACTGCTTCCCTTGTTGAATCCTTTCAAATCTCGGTAGGAACCTCCAGATCTGTCGTGGAAATCATCCACTTCCCAAAACCTCCAATCCAACTAGCACTCTGATGTCAAAGACCCGAAGGAGAACACCAAGACGAGAGAAGCTGAAGACTGTTGATCCTTTATTCACCGTATTGCAGTGATAATACAATCCAAACAGCGTCAGGACTGGACCGTCAGGCAATAGAGTGGTGAGTGGCAGCTGCTACCCCGATGAGATCTGATCTGAATGTGTCTGAGCTCTCTCTTTTATGCTCTCGGGGGCCTGAGAGGCGTTCCTATCCCCAGGAACGTCACCAGGCCCCTTTTAGCCAATCAGAGCGTTTTGGGACTTGAGATATTGGTGGAAACCCTTTCTCACACAAACATTAAAAAATGTGTGTTGCTAGGCAGAATACATGTGTCCAGGTTCTATGTGTAATCTGTTGCCAGGCAGGGTACGTTTTGATTTGGTTCTATGTGTCACTTCAACTTTGGTCTCACTTCCCCTCTCTGGAAGTCCCTGCTTCTCCTCTTCTGCTAGCCCCTTCTATTTATGCCCTTCTGGTAAGCACCTTTCTCTCCCAGGCCCTGTCTTGTTTACTTCCACTCTTAGCCTTTGACCGTCCAGTCTCATGACTTCCAGTAAATGTTGCATGACAGCTGCACAAACAATGTTCTCATAGTAAATGGAAGGTCTCCTTAATAGACCAGTACACACACAAGTATTATTATTATTATGTCTAGATAAAATCACCACACTGTCTATACACAAATCCGGCGAAACACGGAAGTAAAGCAGCGCCGGCATTACTGCGTTGCCTTGCTGCTAAGGAAGTAGCGAAGTAATGTGTTGGTCCTGTAGGTGGCTGTAGCAGACGTTAGCTGTAGATGCGAAATCTTCTTCTTTTTCTTAATTTTTATTTAGTACGTATGCTGTCCAGTGATGCCAGGAAAAGCGTGTTGTGTGGTCGGCTGTTTTAACAACAGTAAGAATATACAGACCTAGAATTAAACCGTTTGTGAAATTCACAAACCTTTGTTGCACATTGAGTGCCCATGTTTACAGGCTTACGGATTACACAGAGTTCCTTGTCGACCAAGATGTGCGTTAAAAGTGGATGAAATACATACGATTAATAAAATAATCCTGAATACCTGTAAGAACATGTATTTAACTGCTACAAGTGGTCGTGGCTAATAGTTATTTGCAACTTCTGAAGATTGTGATATTAGCAACACAGCTACTAATGATAGCATTCAGCTTATTGTTGTCATTAATTAATACACGTCTTAATACATTATGTTGTCAATAAATTACCTTCATTGATAAGTTTTGGCCACTGCCTGACATCTACCCAATGTTCCCTTTCACCTGACATTTTTTCATGAGCAGGATCTCCTATTTGATATTCTCTGACAGGATGCTTTCATTGAAAAGCCATTAGAAGGCACTGGCAAGTGTCACACCGTCACACTCCGCAGGCACGCAGTAATGGCGGCAGGCAAGATGGCAGCGCCCATAAAGTTCGCGGCGGATTGGTGTATATACATATCTGCGCTATCTACTGCTGAACAATCCCTTACTCGTCTCTCTTTACTCCTCTCTCGTTACTCTCAAGGGTCTCAAGGTGGGCTTTGGCAGAGAATGTCTAATAGACCCCTTCGCAACGGTGGTGAAAACATAAACATTCGGGTGGGCGTGACGTCACTGGAGGCAGAAACAATCGTTTGGATAGTGAGGCGGCTATTTGAATAGTACTAGTGAGGCAGCTAAAATCAGACAGTAATCTAAAATCTTTGCTAAAATGTGTAACAATATAACACAATACGTACACTCAGTGTACGTGATCGGGAGGATTATTTGAAAAAACTAAGGCTACATTATCAGATGGGACCATCCTGACAGACCCAATACCGTCAGTGATTGGAAAGACAGGTTTGCCATCAGTTGAATGGCCGGACATTATTGAAAAACCGAGTGTCTACAGTAAGGAGAAGCTGAGGGTGTATAAATCATTGAATGCATATAACTATCTCCTAAATGGTCATGTCCAAGACTTACAATAGGCTACAATGACGTGGTGAGTTTTGTGTTTGCCGAACCGACATTTTACCGAGCCAGCGCCGCCCATGTCACAAGGCAAAGATGTATTGCAAACGTGCTAATTACCAACCATTTCGTTTGAAAATTCTAAAACAACAATGTTTTTTAATACTTCAAAATAACATTTGATAAATGAACCTCACATTTTTCAGTAGCCATAGGTGTCTAGATTTGAACAAAATCTAGTTTGTTTCTTACCGGGGCTTTTACTGCCTGAAATATCCAATTTTGTTTACCACGCTCGGAGTTAGTGCTGGGCCTTACACAGTAGTAGCCTAGTAGCTAGTAATCAAGGATTTGGTTTAGCTCTTCGAGTCACAGTAAAATAAAATTTTTGGTAGGCTACATAGCTTATTTAGATACACTTATGGTGTGGGCGCTTGCGTTTTTTTAGGAATCCGCAGTCTTGGTTTGTATAGAAATGAATAAGTGACATACATGTAAAGAGGTTGGAAATACAGGACGATTGGTAGGCTAATATGTGAGGTTCTGATACAAGGCTTGGGTTATCGTGAGTCAAACGAACAACTACGTTCTCACTGGAAACTGTAGCCTAGGCCTACTTATTTCAAATTTAACCGATGACTTTTTCGGTTCTGGCACCCGACAGCACAGCAAGATGAGACCATGATAACCTTTAGCCTCCCGAATATGACTGTTCGTTTAGCTTCCCAGCTGAGGTGATGGTTTGTTTTGCCTCCAGTGAACGTAATGACGTAGGCTCAGAAGGTACCTATAGGAGCTCTGGCTTTGGTCTGTAGCCTCCCCAAGGTGACGTAATGCAATGCATTGTGGGGGAAAGGAGAATCACTTCAAACGCTGTGAAATAGTACCTGCTTTTTCGTATTATATTCCGTTTTGTGATACCCAACAACATCACCCTTATGCAACAAAAATATATTTCTCAATATATTATGTAACAATATATTTAAAGCGTATTCATATATTGTGAATTTTAAATGGTAATATATCTTAGAGTATATTATATAATGATATATTATATATACAAGTGATATATTACACAGTATATTAAAATACTGCAATTATTGCCGTTTTCATATATTGATTAAATACATTATTATACTATTTAATATATTATTAAATATATTAAAATATGTCCCATATTGTATGAGATTATATATCAGAAGAAGCATTCTAAATATATGTAAATATATGATAAAATTATATGAGACATATATGAAATATACCTCAATGTACAAGATAATTTAATCAGATATATATGGAAACATATATCTTATCTATGTTGAAAAATATATTGATTATATGTGTGTATATATATATATATATATATATATATATATATAGTTGTATGTATTGTACAGTATATTTTATACATGGTACGTATGAAATTATCTAATGTAGTGTGTTAAATTGTATGCAACTGACATTTTCTTTGTATACAACTTAGTTTTGACTACCATTACCTGATGAATGAGAATCTTCAGATAATCTAATGTACAATTTCTGTCTTACATTTGGAAATATTGAATAATACATCAATATACAGTACTTCCTTAACAGAATAAGGTTTA
Organism: Alosa sapidissima; assembly: GCF_018492685.1. NCBI lineage: Eukaryota > Metazoa > Chordata > Actinopteri > Clupeiformes > Clupeidae > Alosa > Alosa sapidissima. The sequence continues at coordinate 9,454,659 of NC_055975.1, forward strand.
TTTTTTTAAAACAACTAAATGAAGAAACAAGAATAAGTGCAACAACAGAATAGTCCTGAGGGACAATCAAAGGACAACAAACAAAAGTGCACATGCTAAGGTCCACTGCCTGTGCTTCAACTGCCTGTGGACTTCTTCTCTTGATGCCTCAATTCACAGATTCTCTTATTTATGGCCGTTCGGATATCAGCGATGTTCACACCTGGATGTTTCTGAGTAACTGCATCTGTAAAAGATAACATAAGAAAGACAAATGTTATCCTCTGATTGTTGCAAAAGGAAAGATGAGGTGGATCCCAATACTGGTAATATTTTTCTAGCATATATTAATCCACTAAAAATGTTTTTTTAGTCTTACCAAGTAAAGCTTTTAGCTTCTTGGGGTCCAGAGGCTGACGTCTCTCTGGTTGGACTTAACCCTTTAGGCGCCAGAGTTTTTTTTTTCGAAACGTTCGATTTTGACATCTTAATTTCAAAAGGCTATATCTTAAAAGTGATAAGAGATAGAGACTTTGCATATTATGACGTCATATGACGTGGCGGCCATCTTGGATTATAGAATTTTCATGAAAAGTCACATGTTTGAATGATAAAATTCAGCACTTCTTTCCCCCCAAAATGTCCCTCACCTTCTGTGTGCTACCTACTGTGTAAATCATTACTAATAAATGGCAGTAACAAACCGAATGAATGTAGCGGTAGGTTGGCCTTTTGCTGTAGAGATTTTCCATTTACTACATACAGTAGGCACTCTGAAGCCATGTATGGGGTACATATATATTATTCATACGACACACAAACACAAGTAGACAAGACCTGTTTAGTTCAAAAGCTCACTCGCCACGGCAAGGCACAGATCAGGAGTGAGATGACGAGACAAGACGAGAGACAATGTTAGTATTTTTTTTTTCTTTTTGTTGTTTTTGTTGATGTTTTTTTGGTTGTTTTTTTTTTTTAGCTGACAAAGACACATACATCACAAGGACATGAACTCACAAAAAAGAACACATAGTGTACACTACTAAATGGTCAGGGAAATAGATAGTAAATCAACAGTCTAAATCATTACTAATAAATGGCAGACAAAAAAAAGAATTTATGTAGCAGGCCTTTCGCTGTAGAGATAATGACTCCCTATCCATCCAGGTGACATTTCTTGTAGTGTTTCAGGGTGTGGTACCTCTCATTGCAAGGCACAACACAAAGACCCACCCCACACTGCCTACACATGTATTTTGTCTGGCGGCGGCCTTTAGGGCGGGTCCGATCAGAACAAACGACACAATCTGGCTTACCATCAGCCTGGCAGATAAAGTGGCGTTCAGTGAGTCTCTGTGGCATGTCTCCCAGTGAGGATGACTTTCGGCCTTTGTTGCTCTCTTTCCTGGAGAAGCCTTCCAGTAAAGCAGTGATGACATCCTGCACGAAGACTTTCAGGGGCTTGTGAGGAGCAGCAGTGCAGCGGCAGTAAATGATGTGGGCATTCACCATGCTTACACTGAGAATGGCATTGAAAATCCTATTGTACCATTTCCTTGATCTATGGGGAAAGAGGTAGGTCTTCATTCTCTGGTCTGCTGTGTCGACACCACCCATGAACGAATTGTAGTCATCAACACAAACTGGCCTATTTATCTCCCTATAGCCACTATCAGTGTGTTTGGTCCTGATGCGCTTTCTGACACATGTGTTGGAATGCAGTGTAGAGAGCATTGTGAGGCGCTTTGTATCATGCCACGCACAAGCTAGCATTTTCCCCTTCCTCATGAAGACTGGGTCATCTCCCTTGCTCAATGGCAGCTGTTCACGGGTGAGGCCCTTTGGCATCCCCTTCCTGTTACTGCTGACAGTCCCACACAAACCCGATTCATTGCTTGCCAGCTCATCTGCTATGGCTGGCGAGGTGTAATAGCTGTCCATATACACCTCATGCCCTTTCCCTGTGTACGGGGCCATCAGCTCACGGACAACAAGGTGTGTGGCACCGAAATCAGCATTAGGCCTATTTTGTCCAGTGTACATGGACCACTGTAGCACATAGCCTGATTTTGCTTCACTCAGAACAAATACTTTGTAACCATATTTGTCTGGTTTGTTTGGGTTATACATTTTGAGTGTGGATTTCCCTTTGAATGCAATGGTCATTTCATCCAGTGACAGCTGCTTAGATGGGCCATACACTGCTGAAAACCGGGGGATGACCAAATTAATGATTGGGCGGATTTTGAATAGCCTGTCATAGCCTGGCTGACCCCTGTCAACATACTCCTCATTATTGGTGAAATGAAGGAAAGACAAAATCATCTCATCTATTCCTGGACATCACCTTCCCAAATCCAGGTGTTGCTGTTGGCCAATATTCAGCCCAATAATCCTCCAACTCTGACTTCTCTACCAGACCCATACTCAAATGCAGAGAAAAGAAGGCTTTCATTTCACTGACAGTTACATCAGACCATTGATGAAATCTGGAGTTGATGGGAGGCTAAAAACTGATGGGCATAGCGATTTGTCTCAACAACAAGTAAATTCCAGAACTCATCAGAGAGAAAGAGTGATAGAAAATCTAGGGGCGAATTGGCATTGGAGAGTTCTCTTTCCCCCAGATAACCAATTGGCTGATCAAAGGGCGTGATCCAACTTTGGTACTGCTCCTCATTGGCCAAGTACTCAAAGCCATCATCTTGCACTAAACGATGCATGGCTCCTCTGCCCCGTGTCACACCGCCTCTGCTCCTGCTGCGACCAGCACGGCCTGATCTGCCTCGCGCGCGCGCCGAGTGGAGAGAAGTTGCACAGCTCGAACTAGGCCTACTGTCATTCTCATTGCGACTCCCCCTGCCTCCACGTTGCCCCCTAACTGTCTATGAACACCTCGTCTAACATCCCCAGTGGCATTAGACAAATGCTCCAACAACACGTTACTGTCGCCGCGATTGCGGAGAGGCACACGGTCAGAAGACAAAGAAGCTAGCTGGCTAGCGCTGTAAAAAGACTGGACCCCCACATAACTTCCAGCCTCGTTTTCCCACATCACTAACACGCCTGCTAACTTCCCGATGAACACTACGACCCCGTGAAACATTGTTCCCAGCACTGACATTGGGCAAAGGACCATCTACATTGGGCAAAGGATTCATTTGTGCTTGGTGTAGGTCTAAACTTTGTCCAGCTGCACCATTGCAAGGCAGGGACGCATCTGAAGCGTGGTGAGTAAACGAATCACCGTCATTTTCTAAAGGCAGATATTCTCCTTCAGAATCAGGGTCAGCGAATAGAAAACCCAACACTTCATTGCGGGTAAACTTTTCTGATGCCATTACACGATAATGTAATGCAAATACTCTCTGACGTTGACAATACCGCTCTGATAAAAATGGCACACACGCACACTAGCTCCGGTATTTCTCGCACTGATTCAATGCGCTCTAGCGGGAAGATTTTGTATAGAAGCATGACGTTTTTCCGACTCGGTGATGACGTATGACATGTCTGCCATCTAGTGGAGTGGAGTTTGAACGAATTATGACACCCTATTTGACAAAATCGGCCGTTTTATTCAGTGCCGCATCTTGTCGACTAAAGTCGACTGTGGCGCCTAGAGGGTTAAGTAAGACTTCAATGCTGAACAGGCCCAGCAGGAGGGTGCGGGCCATGCCCTTTGCTGTTGGTTGTGCCTTTGCCGTCTCCCAACAATGGGCAGCCACCCTGATGTCATCATTCCCTAGTTGCACCTAATCAATTGTGAGAAGGAAAGACAAACAGGAACAAAAAACAGAACAGTTTTTAATTGACGTTTTTAAAGAAAAATTACCAATGACAGAATGTTTTTAATCGATTATTACAAAAATGTACTTACTGATGTTGATTTGGGAGATGTGGGTTGAGGAGATGATGGTAGAGCAGCACTGGTCTCACATTCACTTTCACCTTCATAGTTTGAGCTTTCGGTCATCTTGTCTGCAATGAGGGTCTTCACAGCTGATAAGACTGATAGAATTTCTGGAAAATATGGCCCACTGAATTTACTACAACAGGACACCAAACAAGTTGCAAATACATAACATGTTAAAAATAAAAATAAAAACTCCTGTGGTCCATGAACTGCATATCACATGCTGCTTTTTCAATTTAGGTTTAATTGATGTTTAACAGATGCTTCACAACGTGTATAATTCATGTTTCAATGCCAATTCAAAATGTGTGTGAAGCGAGACGCATGACTAGGCTAATGGCCGTTAGCTAGCCTGCTAAAAATTCAAATGAAGCAGGACTCGCATGACTTTCGGCCTAGTCCCGCTCACTGTCCAACTTTATTTGGCCAGCAAACATTACTTGGAAAATGATGCAAAAACCTCAGCAGGTGCCATCATGATTATTGTATGACTAATTAAGTATAAAGACATCATAAGCACAAATACTTGCCTGCCAACTGCAAAATGTGTGCTGATTCAACTGGCCACCCATTAGCAGGCTTTTTCACACCGATGCTGCGACACTCGACAAGATACTCTTTTTTTCCGTGACCCAATTTATGGGCACTATGCTAAGGGCGCCTTTTATCATTCCCCTTCGACCAGCTCACAAGATCAAACTTATTTTTTTCTTCTAACCGCAACCACATGCAGAGAACAGTACACTGGAAGACGCCGTCAATGTTGGCTGGCTCGTCGTTCTTCGCGCCCGATTTTTTATATGGCTCTGTTCCGCCAGGTTAAGGTGTCTATGGTAACAACTAGCTCGCCCAATCAGAGACGTTGCTTTTACACCGTAGGGTTCTGGGTAGTGTTGTAAAATTCTGCTGGTTAACTTAGCGTTTTAGCATCTGTGCCATTGCCTTATACCAGCGGTCCCCAACCACCGGGCCGCAGGACATTCCTAACCGGGCCGTAGCCTACGACATGAGTTTAAAAAAAAATGCATGCAAACTAAACTAAATTTAATTCGCAATAATGTCACGTTTTCACATGGCATAGGCCTATATGCAGTTGTTTGATTGCACGCATGTTTGCAAGGTCTATTTTCTTACGTCTGTCTGTCCCGCCTTCAACACCTTTACATATTGCCTTCAGCGCTGCGCAGCCTCAGGTCAGCTCACTTCACTAGATCAGTTCTTGGCGAACGGTAGTGTCACACGAAGTTAGCTAAACTGCTAGAATGAGCAACAAAAAACAAGCATCTTTAGCAGGTCACTGGCCAGAGTGTTTGAGTTGCGAGAGCCGCTGCAGAGATTTCTTACAGAAAAAAAGTCACCGTTAGCTGCACATTTTAGTGATGAGGACTGGGTGTCAAAACTCGCTTACCTGTGTGACATATTCGGGTTGCTTAATGACCTCAACCTGTCACTCCAGGGGAGAATGACGACTGTCTTTAAACTGGCAGATAAAGTCGCTGCATTTAAAGCCAAGCTTGATTTGTAGGGACGAGTGGACCGGGGTGTATTTGATATGTTCCAAAAAGTAGTGGGGGTTTTGGGAGAGACTGAGGCAGGGCCCTTTCTCTCAACCATTTTTCACATAATAATGCAATGCATCCAACATGGATGTATGTGTATATACAGTATAACCATGTATACCATTCATATGCTTTGTCTTAAACTGGATCAGGAGTCCTCTGACCTCGACTCTGACAATGGCTCAGAAGACGGACACGATGGTGGTGGGATTACTGTAAGTAATCTACTAATAACTACTACTAATCTACTGTTCTTTGTTTGACTGTTTCACTGATAGTACTTCCTCTAAGACCTCTCTGTTCTTACACAGCAGAACTTGGATCAGAACTTGGACTTGTGACCCTTGGTCTACACTTTGTGCGAAAACTTACTAACGAAGAGATGCTGGCTATGAGAGAGACATTTTCAGTCACCACGGATACAGTAGTGAAAATATTCAGCAGGATTTTGGTCAAAGGAGAACTGTATTACTCAGAGCAATTCACTAGAGTAATGAAAAGGAACAGCTTCACTGTTTTGTTGGATAATGGACACATAATCACTGTGTATTATTACATTATGGTAGAGAGACTTGATAACAGAAAATGTTTTGCTGTTGGAAGACGGTATGACAAATCACACAGTTCAGTTGCAAATTTAGAAAATGTGGTTGGCTTGAAAATAGTGTTACAAGGCAGGAAACAGGTTTTTGATGTGGTGAAATTCAATGGGACATGTATGTTAGTTGATCTGCCACATTATGCCAACCTTTATGCATGTATTCCTCCACGTTACAGTGTGGAGGACTGAAATGCCATGTTGATTATGAAATGTCATGAGAAAAAAAAATGTTGAGGATGAAATGTCTCATAGAAATAAAAAGTGGACTCTTGTACTTTTTGCTGTAATGATTTCTTTTAAAATACTCTGCCACTTACATTTTACCATATATGAATCAATACATAGCCATATATAGTCTATCCATATGGCTTTATAATGTAAAATATAATGACTGTCATGCTTAAATGTGATTTGGAGCCTGGAGCTTGCTTAACTCAAAAAAATACTTTGTTACAATAAACATACATGCAATAATGTAATACAGGTTTGTTTGCACAGCAATACATTCTAAAATATATTAATCAATACATAGCAATATGTTGTCCATCCATGTATTGCTATATATTTTCAAATATATGTCTAAGTTTCCCATATATTGAAATATATTTCCCAATGTATTGCAATATAAATTCTAGTGTATTGCAATATACTTTTGTTTCATAAGGGCAAATACAATGGATAACAGTTTCAATGTTTATTACCAACAAGCAAATTGTGCAAATTCGTTGGAAAATGAACCCTGCAACACGGCCTTTAACATTTTGCATCCCATAAAATTATTATGCTTGTTAATGAAGCTAATTTAAATACTTAATACCTTATGGGTTTAGCTCCCTCCTGACACATTAGGGCTCATGCTAGTCAGTGAACCAGCACTTTTAGGACACTTGCTAGTGCATTCAGCGCCCAGTCCTTGGGTGTGCTTTGTGGTGGAAACACCAAAAGCTGAAGACAGGTAAAGTTGAGTATCGTCCACATAGCAGTGATAATCAAATTCATGGGAGCGAATGGTCTCACCCAAGGAAGTGTGTAAATAGAGAAAAGTAGGGGCCCTAATACTGATCCCTGAGGCACACCTGTGGTGAGGTCATGTGCCCTTTAAGGTAGTATTTAAACCAGTGAAGGGATTTCTTAGACATCCCAGTTCAGATAGTGTAGAAAGGAGAATATCATGGTTAACAGTATCGAAGGATAAGATAAGATAAGTCTAGTAGAATGAATACTAATGACTTAGCAACTTAAATGAGGACTTAGCTACTCTCAATGCTTCGGTCACAGACAGAAAAACAGTTTCAGTAGAATGACTCTTGAAAACAGACTGCATAGGGTCTAGCAGGTTGTTCTGATATAGTAAGTCCAAGACTTGCTTGAAGACCACTTTCTCCAAAAACTTTGACAAGAAAGGAAGAAGGGAGATAGGTCTGTAGAAACAGGAATGGTTTTAGAGGTGGTGGCAAATGATACATTTTCCATCTTTATCCTCCTTGACTGGTTTTTCAGTTTTACATTTGGCTAGGGTCAGTGTCACTACTGGTAGCATAAGCCAGTACCTGGAGCCTACAAACGTTGCACAGGTAGTCCAACTCCTCCAGAATGTGGCAGAAGGGATTGATACCATTGACTGTCCCCCCACACTCCCCTGACTTAAATCCGATTGAACACCTCTGGGACATTATATTTTGGTCCATCCAACACCGCCAGGTTGCACCACAGACAAGGAGCTCAGTGATGGCCATGTCCACATCTGGGAGCAGATCCCACAGGACACCATCCACCGTTTCATTAGTAGCATGCCCCGATGCCATCAAGCATGTTGGGGCCATACGAACTACTGAGTACCATCATGAGTTGCTGCGCTGAAATTCAAGCGAAATGGACTTGCCGCGTCATTTTTTCTACTTAGATTTTCGGGGGGGTCTTTGAATTCAGTCCTCTGTGGATTGATAATTTTCATTACCAAATAACAAAGTGGCATCCTTTTGTTCCTAACATATTACCCAGTCCATATCAGTTTGAATCCTACCTCACAGGATGCTCGTTTAACGCATCATGGCTTGGACAGCTGTCCGCACCTCACCATCCCACCACAGGGGTCCCCCAGGGCTCAGTACTGGGCCCCCTTCTCTTTGCTATCCACACTACTTCATTGGGACAGATTATCCATTCGCACACCTTCTCATACCACTTCTATGCAGATAACACACAGCTTTATCTTTTCTTTCTGATGACCCCTTGGTCTCGGCACGGACCTCGGATTGCCTCTCAGACATATCTACATGGATGAAGGCACACCACCTCCAGCTAAACCTCTCAAAAACCAAACTGCTGGTCCTCCCAGCTAAAAACGTACTGCTCCCACCTACTCGAATGCCCTCTTACGGGCATATAGCTCTGCCACCGGTACGCTCAGGTCAATCCAAACTTTTTTCATCTGTTGTTCCTCGTTGGAAGAACGCGCTACCAGTTCCTAGTAGAGCAGGGACATCCCTCTCCATCTTTAAAAAACTCCTGAAGACCCAGCTCTTCAGAGAATATCTCTTCTCGTAGCACTACTTACAACTAGCTAATTCTAGCACTTACCACCTGACTTGACTGTATAAAAACAGCACTCACTGATGCACTTTTCCCTATTGTACTCTACCTTTTTGAATTGTTTTAAATTGTTCTAGAATTGTTGAGAGAAATTGTTGTTTACCAGGTTGTAAGTCGCTTTGGCTAAAAATGCGTCAGCCAAATGTAATGTAATGTAGATATCCAGCATGATGTTTTTTCCCCATTGAGATCTGATGTGTTTTATTTTTTAAAGTGTATAATTTTTTGAGCAGTGTATAGTCAGAGGTAAGGTTTGCTCAGAAAGAGAAGGTGGTTGAATAAGAATTTATTGATGTAGTTACTTCAATTAACCAAGATATAGAATAATTGGCTTATTTTCTTACACATAGTGGCCATATTGGAATCTTACCAGATTATACTTGATGCTTCGTATATTATTGAAGTTGTCATGCGATAAAATGACTGTTCAAACTTTGAAATTGTTTTTGAATGATATTTCTATCATCAATAACAATAGAGATGGTCTATATTTTCACATTTGGTATCCGCCATATTGGATTTCAAAATCGCCAACATCAAGTTTGTTTGGAAATCATGTCAATAGCTTCCTTGACCCTAAAAATTGAGTGTTAGAACTTAAAAGACTTTTTTATCTTGTTTAATTTTGAAGTTGTATCAACAATTCTATTAAGAATGGTAGGCATATTTGAATTCAAGATGGCGGCCACTAGGGGGCGCTATATGTTGGGGTCCATTTCAATTTTTGATCACTAGGGGGGGTAGTATAACTTCGCCAAGTTTCATGCTTTCTTCAAAAACTGAACGATTCCGGTGCTTAGCAGCTGTACTATTTGTTTATGTTTAGCCAGAAAAACTTTTTGCAATAAACTCAGTTGAATTGCCTTTTGCTGGCATGTGATTAGTTTCTAAGCCGTTATAGAATATGTCTGAAAGCATAATTGTATATATCCAACATTACGTTGCTTTACTGCTTGTGCAAATGTAGACAGCAGAGAGGGCTCTTGCACAGCAGAAAAAAAAAATCTATTCAGCATTAAGGCAGAGGGACAGTTTGATTGGAAAAAAAATTACAGCAATGTTCACAAAAGACCAAATTCGAGCAATTGGACAAAAGTACAAAGGTGGAATACTATGGGGGAATGAAATGGAATACCATTACCAGACATCAGAACAATCCAAAGGTGGGTGCCTCAAGCTGGAGCCAGGAGTCTTACAGGAGGTGTTTGAGATGTTAAGGCTGAAGACAGGACTGGTGGCATGAACCACATGGAGCGTGATGGCCATCACAAGTGTGGAGCTGCACATGGGGACAGGGCCGTGCAACTCATGCCTGCGCGTGCCATGGCAGGAATTGCCACATGCTGGAAACAAATTGTAGGATACCACTACAGTGGTAATTCCACAGATGGGGCATTGCCATAGGGGAAGCAGCAGCTGGCTTCTCATCTCTAATGTCACGACAGACATGGGGAGCCCCAACAGGGCGATGTGGAAATCCTTTGGGATAGACTACAATCAAATATGGGCGCCACATCCTGTCCAGTCACACAGGAGGCTGTACTTCATGCCAAATGTACCACATCTGGTGAAGAACCTGAAAAGTGCCCTTGTCCGTGAACAGATCATCACCATTCCACAAGATGTGGTTGACAAGGAGAGACTACCATCCAACAAAGTGTCTATTGATCCATTACAAGACCTGGTGACCTAAGCTACCAGGAGAATGGCTGTGAACACTTGGCAGACTTCCTGGACATAAAGGACACCATCTGCAGTCTACTACGAAGGGAGTTTAACCTACCCAGATGTAACCCAGGGTTGTTAAACCGGGGTTGACAAAACCTGGTCATCTTAATTTGTGTTAATCGGTACTATGATGCTGATTAAGAAGTTGATTTGTTGAACCGGGGTTAACCTAATTAGAGTTTGTGCGCGTTCACATAAAAGAGGCGGGTTGATGGTGCGATCACTTTATTTTACGGATGAGGAATGCACAATTATTATGACAAGTTACGAGGAATTAAAACCCACTATACGACAAAAATCAAATACGTTGGCAGCAAACAAAGCAAGGCAAGGCTGTTGGCAACGTATTACAGATCGGGTAAATGCGTAAGTAAAGTTTTATTTCCACATGTTCCTCAAATATGTGTTACGGAGGATTAATAGCTTGCGGAATGTCTGAAATGTGTTGAAATAATTAAATTGCCTATTTTGCATTCATAAAAAGGCCTACAGATGCAACACAATTCAGAAGTGGGCATACAGATGTACGCTGAGCGAACCTAAGGACGCTGTATGCGAAACGCGTTGTTCGCACTGAATAAAATCGAGTAAATGTAAACAGTGTGCGGTAGAGCAATCTTATTTTTTGCTATTTAAGGATAATTGAATGTTCAAGTAGCCCCCATTGACTGATTTAGCGTATGCCTAATCCTGAACAGTTCAGATGCAACAGCAGTGCCAAACGCACCTGGCAGCAGGTGAAAATGAAACACAAAAACATTATTCAGAAAGTTTATATAGCTTGCATTAATATCTTTTATGAAAATATGTTGTATGCTTAATAGCCTCCACTTGGCCTCTATTTTACAGCTAACAAGAAAAAGGTGTCTTTGAACACTAGGATAGGCCTGTAGCGACGCGTCGACTTCAAAATTACGTCAACGTCATATTTTTGCGTCGACGCAGCTCGCCACACACATGTGGGAGACCAAAACAGAATCGCAGAAGAAACAGCAACCTTCTCACAGAATTTCCAACAAAGCCCTGCAAAAACAGCTCGCCCTAAATCATCGAAGGTATGGGAATACTTCAAATTTAGTCCCAAACGTAAAGGTGTCGTTATTTGCGCTCTTTGCCAAATGGAGTTGGCATACCACACCAGCAATGTGGGGGCATCTGAAACGGAGGCACCCCCAGCTGCTAGATCTAGCTAACGGTAGCAAGCAGATTGCAGTAGCTTTTAACGTTATCTGTCTAATGTTAGCTAACTCACGAGTCATGACTTAACGTTAGTCATGCTGTGATCATTTACGAGTCAAATATAACATTAGACTAACATTAGCCAGCTTATAGTATCATGATTCATTACGTTAGTTCGCCAATGTCAACTAACGGAGCCAAGCAATGTCCAGGCAAGGGCTGCACATAAGCTGGTGCGCAGTGTTCACGAATGAATGAATGTTGGGACCAGTGGTGTAGTCTATTATATTTGATACGCAGGACTATGCAGTATACCCAGGGGTGGGTAGTAACACGCTACAAGTAACGCACATGAGTAAAAAATTATTTTTTTCGTGGAACGGCAACTTTCCAGATTCCTTTTTCAAAACGGTAGCCTACTTCTACTTTTACTCAAGTACATTTTTGAGCCTGTAATCTACTCTTTACTTCGCTACATTTTCAATCGCCTTTCGTTACAAGTACAAGTTTATTATTGGCGGAGAAAGTATCTCAAGGGATAAAAGCGCACCTATCCCTTGGTGTACAACGGCTTAGGAGAAAAGAAACAGGGCTTCAGAATGCACTACGTTTCCCCACAATTTTAAAAGTAATGACTGGCCTACCGGTATGTAGAATCAATCAGATCACATTGTAGCCTACTACACGGAAGTATATGTTCTATATCTAATAGCTCAGTTAAAGAAGCCCTATGCAACAATTTTAGCAAAAATGACCTTAATTATGCAGGTTGAGAGTCGTTCTGATGGTTCTACAACACTTTCTGGGTTGTTTGGTGGGTGCTTCGTCTCCCTCTATCGTTTCTCCGCGGAAAAAACGAATATGCAACTTTCTGAACCCGGACCGGGTAAATCCGGATGTAACTCAGCGGAAGTATCCAATCGCGCCTCGAAAATGTAGTCATTTTTGTAGATTGTAGTTTCTAAGAAGACTGCAAAACGGACGCCGACTTGGCTTTGTTGCTGTTGAAATTGTAAGTAGCCTACCCTTGGATGAATTTCGTTTTTGTAATGTGGTTTGATAGTCTCTTGAACAATGTGTTTGCTCAACCGTTTTATTGTGAGCCCTGTATGTGTTTAGCTTGGTTTCTTGATGGCTAGCTTGCTAGCTAGTGGGGGTTTAGCGTAGCAGTCACTTGCTACCGAAGCTGCAGGGTGAGCTATGTCGTGAAAAATGCGAGCCCAAATCCGGCGAAAACCCAGAAACAGCCTGCATAGGGCTGCTGTATCTTCTGGTGAGACAGCATAGCAACGAGATGAGAGGTATGACATGACACAGAAAATTAAGCCTATATTAATTTCTGGCCAGCATCGTTCAACAATCACATTGGGCAAGGAAAGCCCAAGTGTACCCACTTAAAGAGCATCACCATCTCAATATACCCACTTAAAATAGGCAAGGATACGTATAAACATTTCGGGTTGATCACAGTATACCCACTACAGCTAACTATAGACAACACTACTGGTTGGGACTGTACAACTGAAAACTGGAATTTTATATTGTGTTAAACACTCTCAGGAATGTCTATGCTGCGCACTGCAGTGTTTTTTTTTTTTTGCACTTGTACTGGTACGGTAAACAGGCTGGCCTTTCATTTTGTATAACAGTAAAATTCAATTTATTTTATTTTGTGTAAAGCAGAAGATTTTTTGCTGTGCAAAACTGTTGTTTAATAAAGTATATTATTATTTTTTTGTATTTATGAGATACATTATGGTTTTTATTAATCGAGCAACAGAAAAATAACCGTTTTTAATCGTCCAATTAGTCGACTAGTCAATACATAGACTGTATACAGTCTATGAGTCAATAAAATAATCGCCCGATTAGTCGTTGTTTACCCCCAGTCCTACTGGAGGAGAAAAGGCACCAGTGTTTAACAGTAGCAGAGGAGTTGCCCATCGCAAATAATAGTGGAAGGCCAATTATGGAGGGAGTTGAGGGAGACATTCGGTCGGATCCTGGTGCTGTGGAAATGTGCAGCCTTTATGTGCAGGGTAATATGACATTCAAGGTTTATGTTAAAATGGTGATTTTTGTGTTCAGTGTCATATGGTGTTATGTGTACAGTTGAGGGGGATAATGTGAAGATCATCCAGCCACCACAGCCCAGCATATGCAGTGATCCTCAGGCCCAGGTAATTGTAAAAAGGAATCAAATTGGAGTAACTGAATTATGTAGGTGCAGCCTCACAAATGTAAATTATTTTTCAGTAGGACGACGAGAGTGAGGACACACTGACTGCCAATTCAGACACTCACATCCAGGTTGAAACATTTTATCACTGCTATACTGTACAGTCAATAATCTAGGAGGATGACTATTACTTTCCAGTTTTACGTCTGTGAATTGAGTGACATATCAATGATAGGTTATCAACCGTCTCTGCTCATATTATTTTGCAGGAAGAGTTGCAACAGCTTCTGTCCCCTCCTGAGCCAACCTCCTCTCGGCCATCACGGACTCAAAGGGCTTTGTCATGGGTTCCTTTGTCAAAGGGTTCCTCATGCTCAAATGTTTAATGCATAATACATTTTCTTTTTGGGGGGTTCTGTAGGCTGCGACGGACAATGTGCGCAGCCTGTACAAGAGAATGCTTCAACTTGACTGTGAAAAAAACAACTGGAAATTAAGAAACTAAAGCTCAAAATTGAGAAGCTAGAACATGACAAGAAGGTATTACTGGTAGATCTACATTTACCAGTCCATCAATGTGTGTACAATCATTAATTGGTTTTCTTTCTGTAGTTTTAAGGAAAGGAAGAACTTGAATAAATGATCTTGAATGTGTTTATTGATTGTGTGTTTTTTATTTTAATGAGTGAAAAATTGGTTGGTGATTGCCTCACTCACTGCACGCCCTGTGGGATGGTCAAGGGTCATGGGGTCAACAATGTCTGGGGGCAAAGGAATGTCATTTGGCACCATTTCTTTTCTGATTGTGGCTATATTGTGTAGCACCACACATGCAGCTACGACCTGACAGGCCCTCTCACGAAGGCCTTTCAGACATGCAAAATCTGCCTTCAAAATGCCAAAGGTCATTTCAATTCTAGCCCTTGTGATGCTGTGGGCAGAATTGAAACGTTTTTGCGGCCTTGTTCGTGGGTCAGCATATGGTGTTAGGAGATGTTTGAGGCATGGGTATCCACGGTACCCCAGCAGCAGGCCATCAAAAAGCCCTTAGATGAAATGGAGAGCAAATGTCACGTGTAAATTTGTGTCCAAAAACAATTCTAGGATGCTGATTGCCTTACCTTCTTCAAATCTTGCAGATAGCGTGGACTCCCTAAAAATGCGGGAGTCGTGGACTGAGCCTGGCCACCTTGCGTCCAAGCTTGTCACCATGAACTGGAGATCACGTCATCTAAGAATTTAAAGCTATTTGGTCATTTTGGTAACGTTCGTGCAAAAGTTAGGAACATGACTAAAGTTGAAGCAAACTGTTTCGCCTGAAAATGATCAACAGGACCACCCCATGTGGATAACAAAAAAAAATGAAAAACATAATGGCGAAGGAATGTGAAATATATAAATATAATTGTTCAAAAAATGCAAACCAACACTTTAGCTTATGTGGGTCCAATAGGTGAAGAGAAGGTGAACTTGAGGTAGGACATGACGGCCTATTCCAATCACATATATCAAATACACCTAATACCTGCACGTTTATGCTGTAAAAAGATTTGCGATTGATATAATCGCCCTCATGCTCTCCCAGGGGTGCACTGATTGGGATTTGTGTGCAGTCAATGGCTCCTATTACTCCTGGGAAACCTAGGGAAATTGTTAGTCATAAGTCTCACAATTGTCTTTATGGAGGTAGCCTAGAATAGACCTATTTTGATATTAGTAATTACCCGCGATTGCAATGCATTGCATTAAATTATATTTAAACTTTTCCTTAATTTGCAGAGTGGTTAGATGGCCAGGGAAAACGACAAATGCATCCAACAGTTTAGATAGAGCAATTACCTCTTTGCGAATCATACAACATACAGTATTCTTGCTCAGATGTTCAGCATCACCGATGGAATACATGAATTGTCCACTGGCAAAATATCTCAATGAAAGGCACATTATCTGCTCTATCGTAAGGGCATTGCTACGACGGGTGACATTAGACGTCTGCCTCGATCAGCTGACAAAGATAACGAATTCCCTCGGCTGAGAATCTAGATCTTTCATAGAGAATATCGTCCGGGTACGTCAGCGGATTCTGACGGTCTCTAAAAACCCTCGCCCTGCGAAGAGAGCCCCTCACGATTTGCACTCCAATGTCGTATGAATCATCTAGGTACACCGACATTGTCTCGAGAAATTGTTATGCCCGAGGCACCCCCATCGGAAACCTGTTGGTAGCATCGGCTAACTAGTGCCAGATATCGGAGTGCGAAGCCGAGATGAGCTATGAGTAAAAGTTCACACTTGGTATTATGTTTCCACACACTAAAAGGCACACTATGCAGGATTTTTAGCTTAATGTGCACGTTTTTTAGCTTAATTTATCTTCATTTAACAGCTTCAGAGTCATTGGAATGGTTATATGCCTTTTTCGGGTTGAATGGTGGCCGTCTCGCTTCCACCTAGTGCCTGTGAGCGGAAAAACCACCCTTGCAACTGTGGGCCGACGGCCTGTGTCAGGAAGTATAACGAGTGTAACGAATTGCTTTACTGCATTCAAATACATATACACGCCAGGCACCGGCTAGAAAAAGGTAGCGATGGAGTTTCTCAGACATTCGTCATGACAGCCAGCGAAAAAGAAGCAAAAACCGAGAAAACAGTAAGGAAATTGCCAATACTGCATAGTTTACCTTTAAGGCCAATATCACACCGAACTTCTCCTTTAAGTCAAAATTGAAGACATAAGCACATGGTTGGGGAGGTATGCCACAGTCTTCTCTAGGTTTGAAGTTAAAGGTGCTCTAGGCGATGCCACACGTTTTTTAGGCTAAAACATTTTATGTCACTTACTGCAAACATCACCTAACCATCCACTAGCTGTCTGTGTCCTGAATACACTGTAAAAAAACGCAATCTCTGTGGACAGCTCAGGCTCCAAAAACGGCAACAAAAACAACCAGGGCAAACCTAGCCCATAAAAACATAACAAACTGTTCTAGCAAATCACAGACGAGATCCGCGTTTAATGGCGGCCTTACATTGTACGATTTTGGTCTGTTTTCACAGTCGGCGACTACATTTACAAAGTCGGACAGATATCATGGGAGTTGTACTGGAATCGCGGCGCGCTCCCGTCAACTAGATCGTTAAGTGTAAGGTGCCAATCTTAGCGGTTTTAAGTCAGTCGAAGTCAGTCCTTTTCTAGTTTTGCCGTTACGACAATATCAAACATGTTGGATATTATCGCAAGTCTTTCTAGTCGTGGCTCATGCAAATAGTGACGTGAACTATAAAAACCAATAGTGACCTCTCTCCAACACCAAACATGAAGGGGCAAAGTAGGCGACAGCTGTAGCCTATATCAGGGGTCCCCAACCTTTTATGTACCGTGGACCGGTTTGATTCCCGTTTGAACCGTGGACCGGTTTGAGGACCGGGAGGTTTCGGGGGTTCCATGTTCCATATGTGTTGCGCATGCATTACTTGAAAAGAACTAGCTCCAGTTAACAGTGAAGGTAACAAACTCTTAAAAATTTGAAAAACGTGAACTTGAAGAAGTGAAAATTGAACAACTTGAAGCTACATCTATCAAGTGTGAACATGCTTAACAAAATATGGGAACTAAACGTGCATTACGAATATAATCAGTGGGAGCCCTGTGCTCGTTTCCCTGCAACAAGGTTAGATACGTGGTGGGAAATGGTAGCAACGTTTTCAGCGCTTTTACGGCTATCTCGGGATATTCTGCTTTGGTTTTGAGCCAAAAACTCGCCAGAGGTTTCCTCATACACACTCTTTAGACCCATCAGTAGGCTACAGAATATCTTATTGTTATTTCCAAAAGAGAACTGTTTTGATCAACTCTCAAAAGTTAGAAGTTAAGTGCACTGAAATACCATTCTAATTACTAGTAAAAGTAATACCTTTACAAGAAGCCTATTGCCTATTTCATGAAATATTGATTTGGTTTATTTTTAGATTTCATGAGACCTGGAGGTAAGACCCAACCTTCTCATATACTGTATTCAGAAACCAATTTTCCATTATAGTCTATGGTAGTCAGTGTCAAATCAACATAATTGCTTAGAGATATGAGAAACCTGAGCAATCTTTAATGTGATTAAGGAGCATACTATGAAAAACCATACTACCACAGAAGAACTACAGAGCGGTAGGCCTAACCTACAAGAATCCGATAACCAGAACAAGCTGGGTATCATCAACACTACAGTATCCTACTGTACAAATGAGTCACATATACACATGCACACATACACTTTTCCTTTTCCTCGTAGTGTCTGCGAATAAAATAAAATCCTAGTTTCATTAAGATAGTATCAGGGTTCTCAGATGAAACTACATTTATTGAACTAAAAATATGAAATAATAGAATGTAAAAACAATACTAACCAGTTAAAAACAAATTCAAATACTAGCATGTGCTATTCAGCCTAGGCTACTTGGCTCTTTTTATGTTTCCACAGGTTTCACTGATGTTATGTAGGCTTAGCTACATCAGACCCTCTTGTGCATAATATCCTGCTCAAAAAAATTAAGGGAACACTTACAGTTTTCCACAATTGTTAAAACACATTTTTTGAAACCTTCCACCCTTTTCTCCATTCACAGAATGTCTGACAGTTCTTGCAAAATAAAACACTCGCCTCAAAAGTTTTACTTGTGCTCAGAACCAAACTGTGTCAGAGTACCGATCCAGTAAATGAAGTGTTCCCTTATTTTTTTTGAGCAGTATATAAAAACAACACAGGATCTGTACCAAACTAATTTCAAAAGGGCACAATAATGTATTCAAGATAAAATTAGAATGGACACCTAGGCTAGACTGGAGTTCATCTCCTTGGAAATGACAATCGATTTTACCTCACCACAATGTAAAATAATAATAATAAATGATTTAAATAGAGAATTACCTTGCTAACTAACCTTGGTATCTAACCAAGGTCCACTTTACTAGCCTCAGTGGGTAAGTAGCAGGTAAGTAGCCGGTAATTAAATGTATGAAGACGTGACATGAGCTATGAAAGAACAAAAAACGTTAATACATTAAGGTTGTAAAATAGCACATTTTCAACAAGCTAGACGTAAGCTAGAAACTTACATTTACCCATGCACATCAGCAGCAAACCGAATTTAGGCTACTGGAGGAATCTACCTAGCGTTTTGTCATTCAACGTTGACACTTGCTTGAGAAGTTGAAGTCGTTGCTTCTAGCGCCACGGTGGTTAAAAATGGTACAGTCCATAATAGGGGTGTCTGAAATCACTTTACCTTAACCATTTTCTAGTGAAAATAGCAGTTGACTTGTATTGTAGCCTACTGTAATGATATTTTTTCACAAAATCAGAAAAATTATCTGACCCCCCCAAAACTGATATTTCTGTCTCTTTGGGGGGTACTGGGTCTTCATTGGGAGGTATAGTACCCCCCAGTACCCCCTGTACGAACTATGGACTTACAGTAGGCCTAGGCTACAGATCAATATCTTAAAAAAAATAAATAAATAAACAGCCAAGACGTGTGTCAATGTGGACGTACTTAGATGATCAAGTTAACTCCATCACTGTTGTGTGAACAGCAGATTTATTTTCCATTCGCCAGTAATTGATCCAGCTCATTTCGGTAGTTCTGAATACGGAGCTTTTAATTTGACAAAATGCTCCAAGACGCTGCTATTGCTGACTTCACGCTGGAGTTGATGGCATTGTACTGTCGCTGTTTTCACATAGCCGGAAGTAAACTCATGTGGTTATGTACCTTAAGTTCAATCGTATCCTTCAAAATATATTGGTGAGTCAAAGGATCTTTACATCAAAAAGTGGGTGCTTTTTGTAGGCCTATGTGTTTTGGACTGTATACGGCTTACATTTGCAATCCTCTTGGCTACAACTTGGTTGGCAACATGTAGCAAATTGCAAGCTGACTAAATATGGTATCAACAGCTAAAAAAAAGTGTTAACGTTACAGTACATTTAAGTTAACTAAGACAGCCTAGAATACACATTTATCCACTTAATGGTAGCCTAATGCGTTATTAGGGTTAGGGCTGTCAGCGCAGTTTGTAGGCCTACATGTTACCGTGTTGTCGTCACATCTCTTCAGTGGCATTCGACCTTCAGGACCAGTCAACATGACATGCGTTTGGTGAATATATTCGTCACTGAATTCACTTGTGCGGGGGTAGTGAAGACCCCGTTTTATAGCCTACACACAATTCGCTTACACGTATACGTTTGGGGTGATGGGTAAATAATACCCATGTCCCTGAGAAGCCCGAGAACAGACAGTCCTCTAAAAGTACAGCTTATTTTTTATGCCAGGCTACAATTTGGGTTGAACTGAAGTTAACATCACATTGACTAAATATGACAGCTTGCCATATGCATAGTCATGGAATGCACATGAGAAATGGTTGCATTTGGTATGCGCATGCAAACTTTCCTGGTAAATGATAATAATAGCTTAGTGCATTTTACAAAACCTCCTTGCTATGTTATTTGTCCACTAGGGTGCGATAAAGTGAAAATGATTACCTGCATGTTTTAGCTTGCCATGTTCCCTTAAAGATGACATAAAATGGATGAACAGTATTGAGTATTTTACCTTGGTCTCTGATGTTAGTATAGAAGGTATGCAGGTCTGTCAAATGCATGCTCAGATGCTATTTCAGAAGCCCATGGTTACAATACAATGAGAATAAGATGGCCCATTTCAGCAGATATCTAGTGCCCCTCATGTTTACCTGGTAGCCTACCCTCATGAATAATTAAGTGAGTTTTAAGCTGATTGGCCACCTTCAAGTCAAGTTTATTTATATACTGTAGCACATTTCATACACAGAGGTCATTCAATGTGCTTTGCATAAATAAAAGCAAACAGTAGCAAATAAGCATAGAAGGGCAATAGTCAAAGAATAGTTTAAAAAAGTAGAATTAAAAAAAGAAAACACACAAGGTAATAGTACATGAAAGCATAAAGGGGCAATAGTTTAAAAATGTTTTAAAAGTAATAATTAAAAGAATTGGATTTTCAGAACAAATCGGATCCGCGTCCACAAACACTGTATCAGTTTCTCAGTAGATACGATGCATAGATATATGCTGGGTGGCGGTGAGTAGTGGTTAAAGACCTTGGCTAGCGTGCAGTACCCTGAAAAGTTGTGGGTTCAATTTCCGGCTTCCACCGTTGTGACCTTGAGCAAGGCACTTAACCCCATGTTGCTCCGGGGACATATGTAAGTCACTTTGGATAACAGTGTCTGTTAAATTAATTAATGTAAATGTACAGTAGATACCATGTGCATCCGTCCACATTACTCCATTGATACGCAAATCTAATAGGACGATCTAATGTGGATTGGAGGGCGAATCGTAACAAAAGTGTGTCGGATACAAACAAATCCGAGCTAGTGTGGACACGGTATTAGAGTAAGATTTTCAACACACTGTTCATTACTCCCCTAGTAAGCATGAATAAGGTCCTGGTCTGGTATCGTCAAATCAGCGGACGCGTTTGATCTAATCGGCTCTGTGCAGATCTGGCTAAAAGTCATGTTTGTATTGATAGATTCAGCCAGATCAGCGCAGCGCTACAAGATTGAACGCACCCGCTGATTTGACGATACCGGACCAGGAAGCCATGGAATTTTCTTTCTACAGATACAGGTCTTGCTATAACCTCTGGACACTTTCAAAGCTTACAATACTTTGGTTTGTCTGTAGAAACCCTCACCACACTACCACAGAAGTGTGATTATATTTTGAGCATTGTTCGTGGTATAAAATAGTGATGTGGCACCTTGCCCTGTTAGCATCACTGTAAGCCCATTCAGTGGTAATGCAAATAAACAGTCTTGCTCAAAACGCCACCAATTAACGTAATTTTGCTCTCAATCAAAAGTTTGAAGTTGTTAACTACCATAAATAGACCCTAGGTTGTATTTACTCCCATAGTTACACTTTAATCAGTATGTTTATCACAATGTGCATTGTAAGGTTTGAAGATAATACTATTACCAAATAAATATTAGTTAACATTGTTGTTGTTTGTACAGATGTTGAAAATTGCCTGCACATGAAAATTATAGGCTATTAATTGTACTAAAACCATCTTGTGTTTCTCAACAGGAAAATCACCATTCTGAGAAAAGGAGTGCCAAATGAGTTTCTCATTTCTGAAAATCTCTGCATTTCTGCAGAAGTACCGAACGCCAGTGTTACTCGTTAGCTGTGGGGGAGTTTTCACAGCCAATATTTTCTATCATGTTTTTCCAAATGGGACATATAGAAAGCTGTATCAGGCCTGGAGCAAAGGGGAACCTGCCAGTCTGTCTGAGAAACTGGAGAACACATTTCAAACAGTGTTAAATGATTGTGCTGTCGGCTCATCCGAAAACTTCAGTGCCTTTGCGTCCTTTGGCTTTCACCCAATTGGTGCTGGCATTCCCTGGCTACCCTCTGGTGCCCAAGTGGGCATACCAGCCAATTTCAACAGTACTCCAGACGACCCAGCTGGCATCACCAATCGCACCATACTTATAAATGGTAGAGAGGTCGAGTGGGACAGTGATATTGGCAGCAGCCTGAAAGAGTCTCTTGTGTTTTCTTCCGAGGCACAGAAGTTTGCCATAGCACGGGAAGTGCTCCGGTTGGATTCGGCTGGGCCAGTGTTGCATGCTGCGGTGGCTCCAGCTTGCCTGGTCGGGATTTGTGTCAACAGCGTGGTGCTTAAACATATCTTTGGGCTATACGCTGGTCCCATTCTGGCCAGGGGGCTGGTCAATTTAGTTGTTGTTGGTTTGGGTGCTGCGTTCTACTTGCTGGCAACTGATGAAGTTAGCCAGTGGATGGACTACAGGTCAGATCGCCGCGCAGCCAGCCTCTCTCCTGAGTACATCAAAGGAGGAGTGGAGTTCTATGACAAGATCATCTCCCGTAATAAGACTTTACGGATGCTCATGGGCGAGAGGGGGGAAGAGATGTATGCACCAAGTGGCAATCTTTTCCCATCTAACATGTTCAGTTTGAAACACGCTCCATACACTGCTCGAAGGGAAGGAGTTGCCAACCTTTTAAAAGAACACAAAATGTAGAGGAGAAACCCACCATTTCAACCATGAAGTGTGTAACTTATTATCGAAATTATTAGCATTACTGTGTTATGCTGGTGATTTTCTGCATATATGAGAGTTATGTGTACTGTAGAACATGAAGTGTGATATTTGAACATGGAAAAGTCCTTGACTAAACGTATAAACAGCAATTGGCAGGATTCAGCCATCATTGGTATTGGAAAAGATTTGAAAGAGCTGCCCTTTTTGGGGGTATGTATTTTATAGCAATACTGATAAGGCATGAGATGGCTCCCTTGTGTGTCACAGTTGTTCTTGTGTTCTGAGTTGTTACACCAAATGGTTTTTTTTTTAACAATTTCCCATCAAGGAGAATAAAGTTTTTAAGCAACTAAGTATACTCATCAACTTATTGAGAGACAGAAAGAAGTATACAAATTCAGCAAATTGTATATAAATGCCTAATAAAAGAAGGACCGAATTCAGCTGAAAAGACTAGTAAATTATAGCGAGAGGACCTCACTACCTGACATCTTATGAGACATGCTAATAAGGTGGCTAAACTCTAGCTGCTAGCATCTGTCACCTGCTTAGTTCCCACACTGTTCATCCACAAGTTAACTATTGTCTATTTTCTATGTGGAATGTGGATGTACAGTAGACATTTTTTTTAAATAGTCTGGTAAGATCTGTAATGAAGGTAGGGGGGGGACTGTGGCGCAACAGGCTACAGCGCCCGTACCAGGTACGGGTCCAAGTGCCCACGGGGACCCAGGTCAAGGCCAAGGTCATCATCTAGTACCACTGCTGCCAAAATGGTATTCTAAGACACAGAATAGAACAAACCCACCCCCCCCACCCCTCCCTTAATGAAGACATCTCCAAACCACTGCATTCCAGCTGTCCCACTTGTCCTTTGGGCCACCTTCCCTCTGTTGTTTTACAAGCCATCTCACCCACACTCCTGCCTGCACTCACACACATGGTAAATGCTTCACTAGATTTTGTTACTTTCCCCAGTGCAGTCTGTGGCTTGTGCTGCAACAGTTCTCATAACTTGTTGGATTTGTTGGGAGCCTTTGACACACTGAACCACTTGATGTGCTCCACTTAGTAGCTCATATCACATACAAGCTACAAGTTTCAGTGCAATGGCATGGTGGTCCCCCCACCACACACACACACTTGACTACAATGGCAAGCTAGCAATTAAAACGCTTTCATTAAAAAAAGTATGACATTGCTTATCACCTCTGCTTCCATAGATGCATATGAACATAGGTCAGCAATACAAAGAGCACAACATTGCTTATCACCTCTGCTGCCATAGATGCATATGAACATAGGTCACCAATGCAGGACCAGAGTGCAGCACCAGCTTATTTAAACTCCTTTTCCCTCATCACAATCTACCAGGAAATGACATCAGCATCAATCACATTAATCTTCTCTGTGGTTCATTGTTTGAGGAATGAGCCATCTATCTCCAGCATATGCAGATCTAACTTCCAAGCACATTACAGAGCTTTTTCTGCTGGCCCAACTGATTTGTTTAGCTGCTTATAAAATACAAAATATTTGGAGGGAAAATAACCATATATATATAACACCAGAGAGAAATTGTTACCCTGATTGTCTGACTGACCACCCAGTGAAATACAGAGAGCTTGTTGGTCGGAAGTAGGTGATTATAGTGTATTTTTTTTTTGTTGTAACATGCTCTGTTGTTGATATTAATTAAACACAGATTTTGCTGAATGAACACGTCTCGCCCCAGTTACAATGAACAGTGCGAGACTCCATGATGAGAGGGATTGGAGACTGTTGTGGTTAAAGCTCTAGAATGTGATGTTGTTCCACAGCAAACACAGGCACACATATGCATGCATTTATTTCAGTTAAAACAATGACAATGAGATGAAGGGATTTATTATTTGTTTCATCGACATTTATATAAAATATATCACACACAAGACCAACCAGTTGTCTCAAGCACTCTTGATTCCTTCCATTAGATAAAAACAATGTGGTGTGTCATTTATTCAGAGATTGCTTCAAGTTTGCAACAAGTGCTTGATACTAGCTACTCTGTTATACCAGTCATTAAAAGCAAGTTCAGTGTTTGGATCTTTGATTTCCTGCATAATTTGTAACTCAACTCTCGGTTTTTCAGGCAAGATGCTAAACAAAAACTGGCCTCAGATGCACATAAGCTAGATGGCACTGTTTGACACATCTGAATTTCTTACCTGTAATTGCCATGACAGGTTTCATGGAGTGGAAAAGACGCTTTAGACAATATCAGACACCTATGATGAAAGCAGGGATATCGGAGCTATTTTTGACCTTACATATTCTGATGAAAGCCAAATTTGTTTGTATAAATGGAAACAATTGAGTGATTCAACATGTCAGGAACCATTATTGTGCTATTTTTGACTTCTATTCTTTAACTGGCAGGTTGCATCAAGCATATTAAAACAGTGCTGTGACATTCTGCTCAAGTTGGAAGTATAATTAGGCCTAACAAGCACACATTTCTCAGTACGTGGCCCTCTCCTCACGAAAGGTAACTGACAGATACAACAGGTTCTCATTATAGACCTATGAGAGACTGTAAAGAAAAGCTGATATGTTTTATGGCTCGGTTTAATTGTGCAGTAAAAATTTCGACGGCTTGTCTCCGTCTGTGTCATTTTTCCACAGTTTGAGTGTGTGTTTATACTTGCCTACTTTTAATGGATGTTCTCTGCTAACAAGAAATCCCCCTCTTCAATTCCACTAATTAGTTGACCTTGTTATAGACAACACACAGTGGAGTACAAATGACCCACCTTGGTGTTTGTGAGTTCATTATTTTTTTCATCCTCTTGTGTGACTTTTTACATGGAGTTATAGGCCTACAGTACATGGACGATTGATTTAATTTATTTAAATGTACCTTTTTGTTTGCTGTATACATTTACATAAATAAACATACAATATACTATACATTAAAACAATAAAATACCTGTTATGGTATCTCTTCTCCAGAGGCATCATGTGGTCTTTCCATTCATGAGCCTCAATCAAGTCATTCAAGCAAAGGCAAAGATGTCTGGTCTTCGCACTCAGCAACCTCATATCATTCACATGAGTGTTTCAAATGTACACAGGTCAGAGGTGTGCCAGAATTCACAGGCCAATAATAACTTGGAGAGGTAAATTCTCTTCTCAGTACTACAATCCAACCCTCAGAGAAGTACATCCTGCAAGCGAGACTGAAGAATATTAACTGTAACGGTAAAATATGTAGAAAAAAAATGATCACCCATGTTCAGATTACACTCACTCAACAGGAGAGCATTGTCATTGTCCAAGTCCTAGCCATCAAAGACTTGTAGAGCACAGCACACAGAAAGAGACCTGTTGAGGACAGAAGCTCACAGCTGTGTCTGAGGCAGCTCGTGCTGCATGTTGTTGGTGTATCTGGGCCACTCAGGTGCTGAATGTGTTGAAGTTGGTCTTGTTTCGGAGCAGGATGCCCTCTGACCCACGGAACTCTGCTGCAATGTCATCAAACGTACGCCCACGGGTCTCGGGCAGACGGAACAGGGTGTAGAAGAATGATACAATGGCCATTGCCATAAAGAGCAGATATACATAAGGTCCACAGAGTTTCTGTGTAGTAAAACAAAAAGAATGATCACTTTCCACACATTAAAGGTACTCTAAGCGATGTTGGGTAGCGTCACTTCTTTTGACTTTCAAACAAAATAGAGAGCTAGCTCGCCCATCCCTCCCGTGCAACGGCGGTGAATGGCTGTAAAAGTTTCATGGTCCAGGCTGTTTTTCTTGCCGTTTTTGGAGCCTTGGCTGTCTACAGAGACCACATTTTTAACAGTGTATTCAGGAGACAGACAGATAGCGGATTGTGAGGAGATGTTTGCTGTATGTGACAAAAAATATTTTAGCTTCCTCTTATAGATGTTTTAGAAACCGCGTAACATCCCTTAGAGCACCTTTAAGCAAAGTACCGAATCAGAATTTTGCTGCTGTAACAATGCATATCATGACACAATTATAGGATTATCTTTATACAATTTCTGGACATCAAATGAAATGACAAAAATGTAAAGCTTGCTTCATGCTCCATGTATCTACAAGTTTTATCTCAGGACGTTAGATATTAAAACTTACGAGTAGTGGAGGGAATAGCAGTGCCAGCAGAAACTTCCCTCCCCAGTTGAGCATGCTAGTGAAGGCCATGGCCATGGGCCGGGCAGACTGGTCAAAGAGTTCTGCAGCAATGAACCAGGAAATGGGCCCCGGCCCGACCTCATACGAAGAGATGAGGAAAAACACCACGAAGACATGCAGGCTCCGCACATCTGGCACAATATGCTGATGAAGGGGAGACATCGAAATAATAATATAAGTGGGGACATTCCATAAAATGTGAAATATACTGTCACACTTATTATTATTACAAAAATCAGTATTACTCTCGAGGCCTTCAGAGAGATAAGGATCTATCCTACCAGGATGGAATCTGTAATGGTCATCATCATGTTGCATAGTGCCAAAGACAGGAAGCCGGTCAGAAGCAAGCGCCTGCGGCCAGCTCTTTCCACCAAGAAAAACTTGAAAGCAAAGAAGTGTTTCAATGAGTTCAGGCTTGTATTATTTGTCTTGAGTTACACACTGCTTTGCACATAATACTGCCATAGAGGAAGGCTTGCCAAAACTCACAGCGACTATGGTGAATGCCACATTGACGGCCCCAACCCCCAGCGTCAGATATTTCGCCTCATCAAATTTTGACTTGTCAAATATTTTTGTTGAATAATTTATAATCTGAAAGAAAAAAAGAAAAACACATGAGTAATGCTACCCAGGTTTCCTGCTGTGATACCAAACCTGGGGGAGAGCTACGACACACTGACCTAGAATTCATACCCCCCCTAGAAGTGGGAGAGGAAAAAAGAGCTTTGAAAATCTGAGTCTGAATAATTCAAATGGCTTTTTGATGCTCTGTGGAAATATTCATGATACGAGGAGGCATTAGCATTCAAGTCTGCAGGAGAAATGCACCACATCCAAAATGTTTTCTTTTTCATGCATTATAGGAAAGTTAATCTACAGAACCAGCATTAGTCTAGAACTCTTGACAAAAAATACTAGTACCATTCATTTTATAAATCTAAAGGAGAAATCTGAGGGAGAAAAGGAAATGTAAAGAGCTCTCAGCCCCTAGTATGACAGAAGATGAACTCACTGCATTGAAACCAGACAACTGGCTGCCCAAATTGATAATCAGAACCAGTCTGATTGGCTGCCTGTAGCGCCTCTTTGTGAGGAATTCTCTGATGGTGACACCCGATTCGCTGTTGGTCGCCTCCTCTTTCATCTCCTCTAGTTCCTGCAAGACTATGTTAGGATTGCCCCGGAGTCTCTGCAAGGCTAAAAAAAAAAAAAAAAAAAAAAAAAAAAAAATACTTCCAGTAAATCATTTAAAAAGGTGTTTCCTGCATTAGACAAAGTGCTCTTAAGAAATGTGCCATCTTTAGCCATGTAACTCAATCAGATTTTGAACCAAAGGTCACACATTTTAATCTTCTAAAATTTCATCGCAATACAAGTAAGTTATAATGAAGTATAAGCACTATTAATTTATTAATTTGGCTGTAGAGTTAGATAACTACTGGTAAAATCTCTCTCTCTATATATATATATATATATATATATATATATATATAGATAGATATATATATATAGAGAGAGACATATATACAGAATCACATACCCACCTTTTTCTGCCTGCTCCTCCTTGCCCTGGTTGATAAGCAGGTAGCGAGGACTCTCTGGACAGAAAGGTAGGGTCAAATATTGCAACACCGCAGGGATGAGGGACAAAGACAGCATCATGGCCCAGTTATCCTCTGTGCCCAGAACGGTCTCCAAGCCGACCACCTACAGAATCCAACACACAAACAACAGGCACATTAGACCTCGCACTGATGCAACCCAGGCCCTAGATAATGAGTTCAATGTTTAAGGGCTTACAGCAGAAATGAAACAGACAGAAACAATATGTGGTCTCACCATGCCCAACAGAATGCCCGAAGCAAAGGAGACCTGGTTCAGGGTGGCAAAGGCACCACGTAGGTTGGTGGGCGAGACCCCCTGGATATAGAGGGGGTTTAGGCTCATGGCAAGGCCACAGAATAGACCAAAGATCAGCCGGCCCATGATAAGGACCTCAAAGGACTGCAGGCTCTTGCTGGAGACCATCAAACAGGCACTTATGATGGACAAGATGTTCACGATCAGGATGGAATTCCGTCTGATTCAGAAAGGTGGAGATGAGTGTCATTGATTGGAAGAGAGAGACATGTTACCAAGAGCAACCATAATAAACAGTGTAAAATGTACTGGTAAGTACAGAGAGCAAACTCAATAAACTACAACTTGTTAATTGTGCTTGTCCTAACCTTCCATAATAGTCTGCAAGACATTTGACCCCAAGTGACCCCAGGAGGGCTCCAAAGTCTTTGATGCTGACAGAGAGTGACCACAGAAAGGTGAGACTGTGGTCGGGCATGGACTGATTGTGTCGAGACCTCCATGTCACATTGAAGAACTCCTCAATGATCTGCATTAGGATATAAAAAATATGGGACTCTTGCACCACAACTTTTTTTGACTCCATGCCCAAGGAACAAAATGGAGTACCTCAGTCTTTGAATTTCTCTCAACAGCCTTGTAAGCTATTGCAAATGTGGTATGAACAAAAACATTTTAAGACCTGCCTTTGACTGCATGCCCAGTTAGCAAAAAAGAATAGGTCAATTTGAGTTTCCCTGCAATAGTCTTGTTAACTACAGCAAGTGTGATATAAGCAGTAGCATTTTATACCTGTTCTCCAACACGCCAAAAGCTGTGTGTGATTAAAAATGGCTTACAGATGGTTTCCAAAATGTTTTAATGATGAAAAGCTAAACACTGCTAACTACCCACTCTGGAGCAGCCCACACACACATCAACCATAAATCAACTTGTTCCAATCAGTCATGTGTACCTATGTGAAAACATAAAGGAGCCCAACTGGACAGAAGCCAAAAAAAATGGGGGGGGAACTGGCACAGGATCGCAAAGTTTATTCTATATTTTTAAGAGGGGGGGGGGGGGGGCAGTGTAGGGGTGGGGGGCAGGGTTGTGGAGACTGTGAGATGTTTACATGCCTATGATGGGGCCGTGCCAACCTGTGCTTCCCCACCCACCCTGAGGAACCCTCTCTCCGTCTCCCACTCACCCTGGCTGGAGCGTTGACATTCCCTGTGTGATATCCAATTTGCAGGGAGCCAAAGACCGCTGCCACGATGGAAGTCAGGAGCGTAGCGGTCAGCTGGCTCTGGGTGCACATGTACATAGTCCGTGTGACTTACCGGTGTTATTGGTTCATGGGGAAGACATTGAATGAAAGGCATCTTGGCTGAGGGCCCCAAAAGTACCTGTACTAAGTTACATTATCGCCAGTCATGTTGTTACGGAGTATTTCTATTCTCCAGTCAATGCATTGTGACTAGATGTTAGTATCAGATGATTGCTGAATAAGGAGGTAATTGATTGTCAGTGTGAATTATGTGTCTACACTGTTAATGAAGCTGTTAGTGAGTATGTTCAAAAACAAACAAACAGAAAAAAATTACCCAGTATTCAGTTTACACGTGTACTGTACAGCTTGTTGAATGATTATAATGCACTTGTGTATGCAGTCACGGTATGAAATAGAAGCACTAACCTGTATCACAGCCATGGGTTTGATTTAATTGAAATCGCTCCTTGAGGGGGAAAAACATCACTGATTGTAGAAGATTCAAATGGTTGTTCTGCTTTCTTCTACTTCTGATTTACTTGCTTATCAGTGAAATCTCAGAGATACTGTGCTTAGTCACTGACTGTTCATCTCACTATAAAATGCTTTCATGACATGTTGGTTCAAATAAATTCCATTGCAAATCGAGTAAATGTTATAGTGAATTGATATTTGTATGTATTTCATTTGTATGTTGTGTTGACTCACAATAAAACTGAGTCAACTGACACGATAGCATATGGTTTTCATTGATTCTCCTTCAATAAACCTCACACTTTCTTACCTGTGCAGTTCGATGTTATAAGTTGCTTGTGGTGATTCGATTTTTCTTGAATTCGTTTTGGGAGTGGGCTGTGAAATCCAAAAAAGAGAGTCTTCATATGCTCTTTCTCACCCATATGTGTGTCTGAACATCATCCATGAATTCGGATTTTGCTGCCCGGAGTCCAACACCATACTGTCCACTCTTCAGAGCGTCCTCTGACAGACACTCCCCTCGTACCCGCCACCACCACCACATGACTTCCCCTGTCCACTGAGACAGCTCTAGGACCCTGTGGGAGAACTGATGAAGTCACACGGCCTTGGTGAATTTAAGGCCAGTCTGAAAGTATGGCAGCAATGAACTACTGGTGGTCAGGAGGCTCCGTGGCAGCAATGAACTACTGGTGGTCAGGAGGCTCCATGGCTTCTAGGTGCACCATGGAAAATCCATCCTGTGCCAAACTGTTTACTAATGGAAAAATCCGCAGTCATGTATTTTTTTATTTTATTTTATTTTATTTTATTTCATTATTTTGTAATATGTAAATCTACATTGTACCCACCTTTTAAGCTTGTGATTTAGCCATACTTATATATGTTTAACATCAGTCCATACTGTTAACTGAAAATCATATCATGTCTTTTTCTTATTGGGTGGAAACATGGTTAATAAATTGATATAAATGGTGTCAGTCTAACTGTTTCCAGTGCCGGAGGTTGTGACATTGTACTGGTCCCTGAAGCAGGCGTAGTACGTTCTGACAGGAACTGACAGCATGATAAAAATGTAAATGATTTGTAATATGTGCTTACAAGGGGGACGCGTGACTCTCGAGACTCTTTATACGCTACCCCTAACATACAGACGACACAATTCACAGCCACTGTAAATGAATTGGCTGTGCTGTCAGCATAATGAAACAAATCCCAATGTCTGACTTCTTAGTATAGCACTTCCTACATATATCTACTTACTGAGCTTCATGCCCAACCATACAGTCCTTGGGTTACAACCTTATAACTTTATAACTTTTTAATGTCTATATTTTCATAAACAGTCAGTATATTCATGACAAAGAGTATCTGTCTATGCAGACAGCACAGAGGGTAAAGAGTTTTTAAGTGGATAAACACACAGCCCATATCAGAGCACTGCAGCACTCATTACATTCTCTTGGATGACCATTACTTTTGGCAGCCTCTCTCTGGACATGGTTTGGCCCAGTTTTGAAAGTGCCATTACTCAACATGGGGTTTTTGACCATATGGTAATGAGGTGATGCTAATTAAACAACACTAAACAAGAAGGATAACATTTACAACCAGACGACTCTGGAAACGCAATATTTTGATTATGAAGGTGGGGTAAGTACTGACCTGATGTCTAGTTTTGCTATTTTTCTTTTCTCGTTTTTGGCATAACTGTATAGGGCCTACACACACACTCAGTCTAATCAGACCCAGAACAGATGCTTTGCATCAGAGATAAATGAGTTGCTCACTTTGATGACATCCAACTCCTGTGCTGTGAGCTCACTGAGCTCCACACAGTGATGAAATAAAAATCACACTAAAACATAAAAGAAGGCTAATTCTGAGTATTAGTAGGTGACTCACATTTACGGGAGAGCTCTGGTTATATTCAAACAAATCAGTATCCAGAGGGCATCATGACAGTCTCTTAAGCCGACACGCAACCAAAGTAGCATGTATACTCGCTCTCTCTCTTTCTCTCACTCTCTCTCACACACACACACACGCACATATCTAGACCCACACGACCACACACACACACACACACACATCTAGACCCACACGACCACACACACACACATACACACACACACACACACACACACAAGCACAGTGACACACACGTACGAATACACACACACAAACACACACCCACAAACACGAACACACACAACGCACAATCACGATCACACACACACACACACACACTCACGAACACCCGCACACACACACACAAACACATACACACTCACACCTACATACACATATCTAGACCCACACACACACACACACACCTACACACACACACACACACACACACTAGGGTTGCCAACTTCCTGAACCCAAAATGAGGGACACTTTCAGTGCTGCGGCTGCACCCCCCCCCCCCCCCCTAAAAAAAAAAAGAAAAACAAGGAAATCAACACTTTAATATTATTATACGTAGGCTAATTTGTTTTAAAATATACATTTATTAAGAAATACGACCCATTTGATTCTGTTTGACTCATTTATAAATGGTGCTCTGTCACTTTAAAAGCATTATCTTCACGGTAGGCCTATTCATAATATTTTGCCAGCTCTATTCATATAGTCCACAAACTCTAACATTGTTTGTGCCACCAGCACAATATTAACAATGATAAGTATACTATTAAGTCGGTTGTAAATAGAAGCATGTAATGACATGATGCTAGTGTGACCACGGGAGTCAGATGACAAGAGTCTTGACTATAGAGTGCTCGACTACGCCACTTGGGGCCTTTCACACCAAGATGTATTTTAGCTAGACCTCCAACACCTTGATTTAGACAAGAGGGCTCTCGCACACAGATAAGCCAGTAATGACAGAGACGTGGTATTTCAATGAAAAAATAAACAATATTTATTCACAAGCAATTCAGTTAAAAAGTCAGTCTTGGGTTTGATTCTCAGGATGGAGTGCAGTACATATTAGGCCCAATAGGCCAGCAAGAGGAAGGTAGTGGCTGCCACCAGGAATATTACATGTAATCAAGTAGGGTTAATTTGATCAGCTGTCCGGGAGCGGTTACCTGTCCTGGAAGAGGAGTGAGACCGACACACCACCCGTGCTGCGGATTCTGTTGCCTATTCACAGACACACACACACACACACACGCTCGCATAGGCACAGGTACTACAAGGAGTGATCACTGCAAATAGTGAGGTGCACGTTACCACTACAAATACTGTGTGAAGTACACGAAGAGGAGGACTCAGATCCGGCGACCTGCCCCGCGGAACAGCTGCAACACTCTGTTTCTCTGGAGGGGAGAAGGGAAGATATGGTTGCTATTGGCAATAACTGGCTGGGTCAAGAAAGCTAGATGTTAGCATTACTACCATCACACATTACCGCAGCAAAATACTGGGGCAGCCAATACCACACCTGTTGCCGACACACCACGACGGAGGGAAAATAAATGAAACCAGCCACGCCTATGTTTAGGCCAAATCAATCGGACAAACAAAACAAAATAAAGAAAACAAAATGAGGCAAGAGCTACAATTACTTAAATCTACAGGAGGCAAAGCAGCAGTGGCAATCTTTCTCTAGGAATACAGCACTCAACATGAATGGAAATGGGACTCCCTGGTATCTCTCCAGTACGCAAACCTTAACGCATCTCCCAATAGAAAGTGCAACCTGCGCGTACACGGCGTCTTTTCAGTCAAGACCTTCGGTAGATCAACAAAACACTACCCGGAAGCGTCTGGTACACAGCCAAATACCTTTCATAGGTGACAGCACAGCGAACACAGTGTAGGGAGGACGTACGGAGCCTAGGGATCACTTACTAGCCCACCTCCGGTGCCGGTCTTATAGAAAGTGCCATTGACGCTAATGAGTACATAGCCACCTGCAAGCTAACTGGAGGGCGTGACCGATAGGAGAGGAGCTACGGTGAGAACAGGAGGACAAACTTGGTACAGCAGTTAGTCTGCCGGTTACATTCTACCCCCCCATTCTTTATCGGCGTCCCGCAGATAAATAAAAATAAAATAAAGCACTGGATCTAGGACAACAAATAAAAACAGGGTCCTATTAACACCAGGGTCTGAAAACTGCTGTCATATTACTGCTAGAGCCAGGTACCTGGGGGTTCGTAGCCCCGTCTGTCCTACTCACCACTGATACCGGGAGCCGATGGAGATTTCCATGTCTTCCAGCAGTGGTCCGGGAGGTCCGCCGTGGAGCTAGGGCGCCGTGATCAGGGCTAGCTGCTGTAGGAGTTAATGGAGCCGGAGCAGACGGGTCGACTTGCACCAGGGGGCTAGATGGATCCGACAGTTCAGGGGGAGGGGCCACTGGGTCAAGATGGGCAGGCTGTGTCTGGACTCCGGGTGCCCTCACCACGACCCACTGACCGGTGTGATCTTCAGTCTCATGATCAGCTGCTATCATAGGCTCCAAGGGTACATCGGGAGGCTCTGGGCGGTGGTTTTGGCGGGCAAGCTTTAGCATCACCCGGTGTACTTGCCGACTCCCATTGAGGTCATGCACGGGGGCTACGGAGTATACCACACCACCAGGGGGTGGGGCTCGAACCACTTGATGTAGGATTGGGCTCCAGGCGTCCTGGATCTTGGTGCGCCCTCTCACTCCGTGGTCTCGAAGATAGACGAACTGTCCTACCTCCAATGGAACATTCTTGGCTCCTTGGTCATGCCGTTCCTTCCTCCGTGCGGCAGCCGCCTGCAACCTTTCCTTAGCACCATGGAAGACCACGGTTAGACGTCTCTGGTGTTCCTGCACCCACTCACTCACTCTGCCACCTTCTGGTTCTGGTACCCTGCCCAAAAGGAAATCAATAGGTAGTTGAGGCTCCTGACCAAACATTATGAAATGCGGAGACTCACCCGTTGACTGATGGATTGTGGTGTTGTAGCTGAACACCAACTGAGGGAGATACTCAGGCCAATGGCTCTTCTGCTCAGCCGAGAGCGTGCGCAACAGATCATGCATAGTGCGGTTAAACCGCTCGCACTGACCGTTGCCCTGCGGGTGGTAAGGTGTCGTCCGAGTCTTTTGGATCCCGTACAGGCTGCATAGCTGATAAATAACAGCACTCTCAAAACAGCGGCCTTGGTCAGAGTGCAGCCGAGCGGGGACCCCGTATCGGAAAAACCACTCCCGGACCAGCACATTGGCCACTGTCGCCGCCTTCTGGTCCCGGGTGGGCACCGCCTGTGTGAACTTAGAAAACACATCAGTTATAATTAAAACCTGTTCCTTACCATCTCTGGAGGGCTCCAGAAAGGTGAAGTCCACTGCTAGGATTTGGTTTGGGCGGGACGCTAGCAAGTGTCCCATGGGCGCATGGGGCTTGGGGTGAGCGGATTTGGCGAGGGTACATCGCACACAGTCTAGACACCACTGTCTGATGTCTTCCCCCATTCCCGGCCAATAGCACCTCTGCCGCACTAACTCGGTAGTGCGTTCGATGCCCTGATGGCCGTGATCATTGTGCAGCTGCTTCAGCACGTCACCCTTTAGGCATGCTGGCAGCAGCAGTTGATAAAGTTCCTCACCCCCGTCAGGCCGGTGAATCCGGCGGTAAAGCAGACCAGCAGTTTCCACCATGCGATCCCAGTGGCGGAACAATACCTTGGTTGGTCCAGGTAGACGTTCACGGGCTGTAGAGTTAGGTGGTTTCTGCTCTCGCCAGAATGGGAGGAAGGCCCTGATAGTCGGGTCTGCCCCTTGTAGTGCCTGCAGATCCTCAGTGGTATGAGAAGGAAAGACAGACATGGCCGCCTGGGTCACCTGAAGACATTCCTCTCGTCGAGCAGCTTGTTGTACGGCCACAGGTAGAGCAGTTCCGACCGCTAATAGCCCTGAAACAGGGTTGGGGCCTTCTGCAGGGGGCTGTCTGGACAGAGAGTCTGCATTCTTATTTGATCGACCAGAACGGTATCGAATGGTGTAGTTGTAGGCAGACAACTCAGCTACCCATCGCTGCTCGGTCGCTCCCAATTTGGCTGTATCCAGATGGCTTAGAGGGTTGTTATCAGTCCAGACTGTACACTGTTGGCCCCACAAGTACTCCCGGAACTTCTCAGTCATTGCCCATTTCATGCCCAGGAATTCCAGCTTCATGGAACTGTAGTTCTTCTCGGCAGGGCTAAGACTCCGGCTGGCGTAGGCAATTGGGCGAACTTTGCCTTCCTGCTCTTGTGAGAGCACTGCTCCAAGCCCGATATGGCTGGCATCCACCTCAAGGATGAAGGGAAGAGTGAAGTTAGCAAAAGCCAGGGTAGGTGCGTTCACTAACCTCCTCTTTAACTCCTGGAAACTCTGCTCAGAGGCGTCTGTCCAGGCTCCATCTAGCCGTGGTCCGTGGCCCTTCCTCGTCTTAGTCCCTGCTAGCTCAGCTACCAGACGATGTAATGGGGCCGCTAGTTTTGAGAACCCCTCAACAAACCGCCTGTAGTAACTCGCAAATCCAAGGAAAGACCTCAGCTCTGAGACAGTGGTAGGATGAGGCCAGTTGGCAACGGCAGACACCTTGGCTGGATCCGTAGACACGCCGTCACAGGAGATTAAGTGGCCCAAATACTGGACCTCCTTCCTGAAGAAGCAGCATTTCTCCAGTTTTACCTTCAAGCCTTCTTTCTGGAGTCGGCTCAACACCAGATCTAGGCGGGACAGGTGGTCATTTATGCTAGATGAAAAAACAATGATGTCGTCCAGGTACAGCAGGAGTGACTGACAGTTTTGAGCCCCAAACATCCTCTCCATTAAGCGCTGGAAGGTGCCTGGAGCATTGCACAGCCCAAAGGGCATTCGATTGAACTCAAATAGCCCAAAGGGCGTGCAAAAGGCAGTCTTTGGGCGGTCTTTCTCCGTTACTGGTACCTGGTTATAGCCACTAGTCAGATCTAGCGTGGAAAACCACTGTGCCCCAGACAACGCATCTAAGGACTCCTCAATGCGGGGAAGTGGAAAGGCATCCCTCCGTGTCTTGTGATTGAGTTGTCGGTAATCCACACACATGCGAAGGCTGCCATCCTTCTTCCTCACCAGAACAATAGGAGAGGCATAGGGGCTACTACTTTCCCGGATGACCTGACTATCTAAAAGCTGCCGTAAGTGGGCCTTCACAGCATCATAGTCAGAAGGGGGGAGACGCCTATACCTCTGCCTAATAGGCCTGTCATCTAACAGGGGAATGTCGTGTGACAGCAGGTTGGTACAGCCAAGATCACCCTCAAAAGCTGAGAAAACTGACTCATGCTTCAGCAGGAAGGCCCTCACGTGTTCTTGTTCAGACTCTGAGAGCACGGATAAGTCAATGGCCTGGATCTGCTCAGTCACACAGTTAACCTGTCCAGTGTGGGCCTTAAGGGTAGCCGTAACAGTATTAGTGCCCTGAACAACCTCAGTAATCCCTGTAGGGAGGCTTTCCACTGTGACATGGACCACCACACCTATTGAACTACGGGGGTAAAGTGTAGCACGAGAAAACCCAACATTAACAATAGGAATAAAAGCTGTACCTCGCTCTACATGAACTAGGGCAGGTGACACAAGAACGCCCTCAGGTAACGAATTTGTAGCTGGTTCAATAAGAACGGCAGAGGCGTTACCGAACTGGGGAGAGCAGGTGGCGGGCACCAACTTGACAGTACCGCCAGGTATATGGATGGGCCTCCGACCCCTAACTTTAACAATCCCCGTTTTAGTTCCAGGGAAGTTGAACTGGGCTTGGTGGCAATGCTGCAGGGCTCTCTGCCATGGAGGTGAAGCATGAACCACTGGTGGGAGATCGAACAGGGCGGGGCCATGCTGGCCAAATAGTTCATCATAACATTCTCGAATGATATTCATTCCCAGCACACCGGGCACTGCAGATGAAAGAGACTGACCTGGTGGATCTTTGACTACCAACCAGCCACGATGAGGGATTACCCTCCCCAGCAACTCAACCGTGAACTCTGCATAGCCTGTGTAGGGTATTTCTAAACCATTTGCAGCGCGAAGCTGCAACCAATGACAATGCTGGAGCTGGTCTTGAAAATTATCCACAAAGAAACTTTCCACCATAGTGGACACCATGGACCCTGTATCCAATAAACAGTTAACAATTACTCCCCCTACCCTAACAGCTACCTTGGGACACTGTCCAACAAGAGACAACACCGTATGGCGTGCCGGGTTGTGACCCTGAGAGCCCATATTGCCCCCACCCAACGTGTGGCTCTGCACATTGGAGGGAGCTAGTTTTCCGTCAGCTGAGAGGTGGAAACGGAGTCTCCAGACTGACGATGGGTTTGAGGAGCTAAGGGCTGTGCTGAAACCACTCGCTCATTGTCACACTCCCTTGCATAGTGACCAGGTTTTTGACACCGCCTACAGATGACTGGGGAAGGGCGGCTGGACCTGACATGGCGTGCAGGTCCCTGCAAAGCAGTCAAACTGCTAGTTAACAGATTAATCTGTTCCTGTTGTTTCAGCAACATCGCTCTCAATTCTGCCATTTCTGAACTAGCCAGGTTCACCGGGGGAGGGGGAATATACTGACCTCTAGAGGTCTGCATAGCACAGAGGGAAGGGACTGAATAACTTCTACCTCGGGGGAAGTCGCTGGGCCTACCTTCACGCTCCCACCGAATGGCTGCAGCCCGCACCTCTAACATGGACAGCCCTGGAGTCTGACGTACCAACCGCTTTAATTCTCTACGAAGATCAGAGTCGATGACATGCTCTACAAACTGATCACGCAGCAGCAAGTCAGATTGGGGCACTGATCCAGGGGAAGTTTGTTTAACCTTATCCATTAAAGAGAGAAGAGCATGAGAATACTCCTGTAGGGACTCGCCATCAAGTTGTTTCCGGGAGAAAAACTGCTCTTGTAAGGCAACATAAGATGTTGAACATCCATAAAGGTCTTTAAGGATAGATACAATTTGGTCTGGGTCTTCCCTCTCTGCCCTAGGCCTATAGCGTATCTCATCCTTTGCTTCACCATCCAAATGATCAAACATAAAATAGGCCTGGTCACGTGAACCCAAATGTCTTGCACGCACACACGCATTCACTTCTTCCACCCATTCATCAATACCAACACCGGATCTGCCCCTGAACACAGGACATTTCCTTTCCCTAGGGAGATACAGCAATCGCTCCTTGTCCGCTTGAAGCTGCCGCACTTGCTCCCTCAGTTCCTGTAACTCTTCAGCCATAGCTGAAACAGAAGGGCTAGATTACTTCTGGGGTGGCCACAAGAGGGTGCGGTGAGGTGGTGCCTCAAGGTAGAATCGTCAGGTCCCCCGATGTGCCAGCTGCTGCTTTGCCTCTATTACCTGCTTTACGGTATATTGCCTCTCAAACAATAGCAAAAAGAACACAACACATAAACATATAAGGGGGGGGGGGGGGGAAGAAAAAAAAACAAAAACAAATGAAATACACGTCTCTGTATACTAATCCTGCCGACTACGCCAGATTGTGACCACGGGAGTCAGATGACAAGAGTCTTGACTATAGAGTGCTCGACTACGCCACTTGGGGCCTTTCACACCAAGATGTATTTTAGCTAGACCTCCAACACCTTGATTTAGACAAGAGGGCTCTCGCACACAGATAAGCCAGTAATGACAGAGACGTGGTATTTCAATGAAAAAATAAACAATATTTATTCACAAGCAATTCAGTTAAAAAGTCAGTCTTGGGTTTGATTCTCAGGATGGAGTGCAGTACATATTAGGCCCAATAGGCCAGCAAGAGGAAGGTAGTGGCTGCCACCAGGAATATTACATGTAATCAAGTAGGGTTAATTTGATCAGCTGTCCGGGAGCGGTTACCTGTCCTGGAAGAGGAGTGAGACCGACACACCACCCGTGCTGCGGATTCTGTTGCCTATTCACAGACACACACACACACACACACGCTCGCATAGGCACAGGTACTACAAGGAGTGATCACTGCAAATAGTGAGGTGCACGTTACCACTACAAATACTGTGTGAAGTACACGAAGAGGAGGACTCAGATCCGGCGACCTGCCCCGCGGAACAGCTGCAACACTCTGTTTCTCTGGAGGGGAGAAGGGAAGATATGGTTGCTATTGGCAATAACTGGCTGGGTCAAGAAAGCTAGATGTTAGCATTACTACCATCACACATTACCGCAGCAAAATACTGGGGCAGCCAATACCACACCTGTTGCCGACACACCACGACGGAGGGAAAATAAATGAAACCAGCCACGCCTATGTTTAGGCCAAATCAATCGGACAAACAAAACAAAATAAAGAAAACAAAATGAGGCAAGAGCTACAATTACTTAAATCTACAGGAGGCAAAGCAGCAGTGGCAATCTTTCTCTAGGAATACAGCACTCAACATGAATGGAAATGGGACTCCCTGGTATCTCTCCAGTACGCAAACCTTAACGCATCTCCCAATAGAAAGTGCAACCTGCGCGTACACGGCGTCTTTTCAGTCAAGACCTTCGGTAGATCAACAAAACACTACCCGGAAGCGTCTGGTACACAGCCAAATACCTTTCATAGGTGACAGCACAGCGAACACAGTGTAGGGAGGACGTACGGAGCCTAGGGATCACTTACTAGCCCACCTC
This sequence comes from Alosa sapidissima, assembly GCF_018492685.1. Taxonomy (NCBI): domain Eukaryota; kingdom Metazoa; phylum Chordata; class Actinopteri; order Clupeiformes; family Clupeidae; genus Alosa; species Alosa sapidissima. The sequence goes on from NC_055975.1 coordinate 9,495,952, forward strand.
CGGTGCCGGTCTTATAGAAAGTGCCATTGACGCTAATGAGTACATAGCCACCTGCAAGCTAACTGGAGGGCGTGACCGATAGGAGAGGAGCTACGGTGAGAACAGGAGGACAAACTTGGTACAGCAGTTAGTCTGCCGGTTACACTAGCTAGATATTTTCTGTTTGCAATTAAAAGTAAATTACAGTATTATGAACCTGGTAGCCACCTAGCTATCTGTGTGGAATGTGTTTCATGTAAATGCTTAGTTTAAAGGAAACAAATTATTGAAGACTTCAAGACTAATCAGTTCAATTACACAAAGGCAAAGACCCCTTTTCATATTCTATCACATTCCAAATCACAGTGCGTGTAGCCTACAGTATGTCAAAGTGGTCTCTCACATTTCATAAATGGTCAGTATAGTGGAAACCGGATAACTCCGCAATCTCCTCTAGCTTTTGTTGTCCTCATGATTTCCTTTTAAAAGTGTCTTATATTATAAAGGAGATATCAATTATCAACAATGACAAGCCAGCTGGAACCTGCCACTCTCTCTCCCTCTTGTCGCGCTCAGACGTGTTCCCAATTAAAACGAGTAGCATTGTTCAAGTTACAGATCTGCTGCATAATGGAGACTAAGAGAGGACCCAAAACGTATCATCCTTATGCAAGATACTGTTGGTGCAGTTTGACATTGT